>NW_015091109.1:648893-806773 GCF_001431845.1 Calidris pugnax
AGGGATTTGGGTGTTATTGTTTACCCAAGGTCAAGAATCGCTCGCAGAATTTGGCCCGTGAATTATTGACAGGTAAACTGCTGATGGTGTCATTTGGAAGGTGTTGTGTGTGTCCCCCCCCTTTATAGAGATGGCTTTGGGGAGGGACATACTGAACTTGGTTACTCAGTGTCAGGGGTTACGGGTAGCTTTTGGCAGCGTGCCTCTGTTTAACATGACTAAAATATTCCATTATGGGTTGGTTTTCTTTTTTTTGAAATTCGAAGTCCCAGGGTCTGCTTTGGTTTGCAGCTGACAGGTTTGAACTGCATGTTTGGATGAGGTTATTCTCATGCAAAATGAGAGAAGAATAGGAAATACCTCAAAAAATAGAACATCTGTTAAAGGGTGGGAATCCAGGCTGCTTTTTCTCCCTTGCTCAGACTTTGGGAGAAGTCTCCCATGTGGGCACTTTTTTCTGCCTTGCGATCTGTAACCTTATTTGAACCTTTCTGTCCAGCGAGATTAAATCGTGGGTGTAATGGTTTTTGCAATCGGGAAAGCAACAGCAAAAAAAAAAACAAATAACAACCAAACAAAAAAAACCAAACTAAACCAAAACCCAAACAAACAACAGTTATGATGACCAGTTTGCCATCCGTGCAAGCTGCTTTACTGCCGTGCGTTGTACAGTTCCATGTACTGTAACACCCTGGCTTCTGACCATAATGGAACTGAGCTGCCTTTAAACGTGGTGGTTCCTGGTAGGGCTCTGCTGGAGTTTCCGTAAGAAGCCTGGAGGATGGAGTACTGTCCCCTAGCCCAGGAACCAAATTCACCAAGCTGTGCCTTCTCTGAGGTGCTGCAACCTGTTTTAATTGAGCCAGAGCCACCTGTGATGACAACAGATAAGAAAATTATATGAAGCCAGGATTATAGTTATTACTTCTGTTTTTCAATGAGCATCATTATAAGGGAGGCAATACAGAAGGGTAAAAATCCTAATGGAATTTCCTAATAGTTTTCAGCTGGGGAGCTAAGCGAAGACCGGACGGCTGTGTGTGTGGATAGAATTTAAATTGAAATAAAAAGAAAGTTTCTGTGATTTGCAGGAGTGAACTCTCACTCGCCGGTGGATTGAACTGCGTGGTGGGTGACAGTAGTGGGGATAAGCAGAGTCTCTCTGGATCTAGTGCAAAAAAAAAAAAGAAAAAAAAAAGCCTCATACCAAACAGAAATCTTGTAGTTCATAACTGAGCTTGGTGCCTGCCTGTTCTGGGGCACTGGGTAGCACACCAGTATGCTGAGGAAGCACTAATGTGATTAGGCACATACATTTATATATGTGGTGTTCCACGTTTGATATGGGTACGCATAAAATCTCAGTGAAATCTGAAGTTGTTGCTGCAACCTCTGAGCACCTGACTCGTTTTTAATCCAGAGTCCTGACTAATGAGGCAGTACCAGCACGTGATTTGCAAGTTTTGCCATGTATATTCATGGACGTTAACTTGGCACTCTATCAGTTTGTAGAACGCAGGTGAGAGTTGGTGGGAGGAAGTGAACTTGCTTGTTCCAGAGAGCAAGATCAGATGGAAAAGATTTGCCTGAAACTGTTTGGAACTCCTGTTCTTTCTCTCTGCTGCAGCTCATACTTGAGCTCCTTGCTGCTTCACACATTCTGTCTTTCTAACAGATTACCAGCTGCTTTTGTAGAAGTAATTGATCCTAACCTTTCCGTGTCCTCTGAAGACTTTGAGTTTTAAAATATTCTAGCCAATCTACTTTGGGATAGAAGAATGAGATTAGTATTGTAGCAATGAGCACAAGTTAAATATTTTTGTTTTAAATGTGCACTTGATCAATACTATTATATCTTACTGTTGTCGCTGTATAAATATGAAATTAGGACTAGGAAAAATGCTGAAACTTCCTGCTGTATCTGCTGGGATAGCCAGTAAGCTGAATGTAAGAATCTTTTATTCTTTTATTTGTCCTAATAGCTTGGTAGAAAGAATTCTCAGAATGAGTGCTATTGAGACAACATCTGCAATATCAAAAGGCAAGAAGTTAAAAATAAACCTTTCACCCTTTTTAAAAGCTCTACGTCTTTTTCTTTTTGACAGTTTCTTATGTTACTTACCCTTGGGAGAGGGGAGATAATAAGGCAGTGTATGAGTTATGTTTGTTTGAAATGTATTCCTTTCCAAAGACTTGAAAATAATTGTCCGAATTGGGGTGGTTTAATGTTCCTGTTACCTGGATCAGAAGTAGCATCTGTGGGATACCATTTGTTTTGTGTTGTCTGGATGTGGTGCGTTAGGAGTGGTAGTTCAGGTTGGTGAGGTGTTCCTTGTTAGTTTGCAAAAAAATGGTGTGTTCTTTGTTACCAATTTTGAAATAGATACCTCTTCCCCTGCCCCAATAATGACTGTTCTGTTTGCAAAAATGGGTGCTGCCTTTAGTAAGTCTGCAATGTTAGGCCAGGTACTTGATTTGTGTAACTTCTTTAATAACCTCATTTTAACTCTTACAAAACTGTCAATTGATTTCATGAGTTGCTTATTTCACAATACCCTCCTGTCAATGCAAGAACAGACAGGCCAGAGTGACGTGAGAAGTCCGGATAACTAGAATATGCATTTAGGAGCTATGTTTTAGCCTGTTGGTCAAAGAACTATTGTTGATAGGTAGGCTGTTAGAACTGGCTCTGTTTTCATTTGAACTATGCATGTCTCCAGATGTGCACTGCATTTCTGCCTCTATAGGTAGTGATGCCGCCAAGATTTAAAGAATAAATACACTTAAATTGTGTGTAAAATGACCGAAGGCATACTGGCATCTCCCTGTGTGATGATCATGTTGTTCCTTGTTTCTGCAGTGAATGAGATTGTCGTTTGTGTGTTGCATAAGGGCTGTTAAAAGGAATAGATTCCAGTAGCTACTGCACACCCAGTGGCTTTCAGAGTTCTCACAAAAATATAGTAAATGGGAGAAATGCTTCCTACTCATTAAATAACAGCTATTGCATCTCAGTTGTAGGCAGCTCACTTAACGTCCAAAGCTTTGTAATGCTGGAACTGTAGAGCTGGTTTGTGATGTACAATGCCTCTGCTGTAGAAGTATGATTCTGAGTCATACTTTTTATCATTAAAACTGCCTAAGCAATGCCATTGCCTCCTTGGAATGCTGCACCTGTATGGAGGGCTCAGTTTTGGGGATTCGGTTGGTTGTGGGATCTGGCTACTGGGAGAGATAAAAATCTTGAGCATTAACTTCCTGTTAATGTGGGCTTTCCAAGATACCAGTTGGTGTCTGATTCAAAGCCTTCCTGCTTACCCTGTGGTTTGACTGAGATAGCTGTGTGAGTTTACAAGCACTCATATTTTACTTTGTAGTGAATAACATGATGACTCCTAAATAAATTTCAGGAGTTCACTGCTAACATTCTGTGTCTAAAACTGCCCTCTGTCCGAACTTCGATTTGTCAATATGTCTCTTTTTATTTGAGCCTATTGATTATGGTGCAAAAAGTCATGCTATATAGTCATCCTGCTTATGGTTGCCCAGCTAAGAGGCTTATTGATAGCACAAACAGATTAGCTCAGAGATAATTCTTAGATTCAATTACGCTGGCAGATTTGCTTTAGTTAAATCGGTTAGTGACTGCACCGGGGTCGATTCTCTGCCTTATCTTACAGCTTCTCTGGACAGGATTGTCTAACCTTGCAGTCCATTAGATGCTATAAACCCAGATGACGCTGCAGCTCTCCAACTGTCATATTTCTTTGTGTGTGTAGTGTTTATTTAATTTTTTTGTTAGTTTGTTTTTAAGTATGCCAATGGATTAACGTATAGTAGAGCCCCGTTGCCTTTGCTTGCATTTATAGCAGAAGTTGAGAATACTGTAGCAGTCCGAGAAATAGAAAAGGAGGAAGGAAATGCGAGAAGAGTTTGCTTTAAAAGCACTTGCAAAGTTTCATTATTGGTTTGTTTTGGACCATGTTGCTGCCCAGCAGAACAAATTTTCCTCTGGCTGTGGATTCCCTCTTTTTATCCCCTTCTGTATTGTGGTGCTGGGAATCAACTCTGTGACTTAGTTAAGAACTGCTTTTAGGGTTAATTTTCAATCAGATTGTCTGTCCTCTGGGCAGCTGAGCAGCTGTTAGCAGTGAGGCCGGGGAAGCAACAGGAATAAGTGGCTGAGGCTTTGGTGTCAGGGGGAAAGTCTTCAGTGAGCATAAGCTGATTTTGAAACTGCTACGCTCTAAGCTCTGATATAACCCACACCAGTTGGTTGATGAGATGCTAATGCTGTGCCTGACAATAACCTGCTACGTGTCTGTGTGCTTAGGGAGTATTCTTGACACCCAGCACCTGTGTGAACAGAAGAGAAATACCCAGTAGTTGATGTTCTTGGGCTATTACACAGACGTGGTCCTCTACGATACAGAATGGAAATATATTTAAGAATAAATTTGAATATTTTTATTACGCTGACTTTTCAGGCTGCATTTGAGTGCTCCTTCCTGAGCAAGATGCCCGCAAATTATAGTCTATATTGTGAATAATGCAATCCTCAAAACAGAATGTGTAAAACGGTATGATTTTAGATTTACAAAGTAATATAAACTAACTTTGGGGGGGGGAAAGAGTGTTTTCTTTCTCACTTCTTCACTTAGTGGTTCTTAGCAGGCTTTCTCTTGTTAAAACATACAAAGTCAGCAGAGCCGTTTTTCCTTAAGTTTTGTAACATCAGCAGGTAAATGTTTTCTTTCATAGACCATAAGACCAGAAAGATCAACTGGATGATCTAGTTAGATTATCAAAACTATGAGTTTATGGCTCCATCCTGAAGTGTTTTGATCCAAGTTAAGACTTCTTTATGTTTTTGTAATCATCTAGGTGTCTATGTTGGGGTTTTTTCCATTTTTATTTGTTAAACTAATAGGATGTGTTCTGAAGGATTTGGAAAGTAGAAGCGGGAGGTTTTGTTAAGACAGTCAATTTTTTTCCCTTACTGCTTTTAATTTGTGAATCTCTTATAACTTTGCAGAAGGTCTGTAAATACTTGTAAGTCTTATGCATAGTAAGGAATGTAAAATGTATTTCCTTAGTTTCTTTTTGCAGACCCTTTAAGGAAATCAGTGAACACCAGGATGAAAATGACTGGTGTAGAGAGAAAGTGCAAAGAAGAGAAATACGAAGTGATTAAGTGCTGTATTTCTGGGATATTCCCAGCAACATGTTGTGAAAGAACGAATTTGACTTTATGGTCCTGTGTGAAGATGGGAACTCTGTGGAACGTGTGCTGCTTTTTGTTTGCTGGATCACAGCATGGTTAAGGTCGGAAGTGATTTCTGGAGGTCATTTGGTCCAATCCCTCTGCTGAAGCAGGGCCATCTACAGCCGATTGCCCAGTTTGGGGTCCAGACACATTAATATCTCCAAGGATGGAGACTCTGCAACCTGTGCCAGTGTTCAGTCACTCTCTCAGTGAAAAAGGGGGGGAACCTGCTGTGTTTCAGTTTGTGTCCATCACCACTGGTCCTGTCACTGGGCGCTACTGCAAAGACCCTGGCTTCATCTTCCATATGCCATCCCTTCAGGTATTTATTCGCATTGATGAGTTTCCCCTGAGCCTTCTCTTCTCCAGGCTGAAGGGTCCCAGCTCTCTCAGCCTCTTCTGGTAGAAGAGATGCTCTGGTCTCCCTTCTTTGTGTTAGTAGCCCTTCTCTGGACTCTGTCCAGTATGTCCATGGCTCTTAGATGGGGGAGCCCAGAACTGTACAGGGTACCCCAGGTGCCGCCTCACCAGTGCTGAGGGGAAGGATCACCTCTCATCTCCCACCTGTCCTAGAGCTGTTAAAGGAAAAACATAAGAACCGCACACCCCCCCTCCATGTAACAGTTCCAGTGCTTCAAACAAAACATGGAAAACTGCTTATCATTAGTTTTCAATGAAGTTTATAATAATGCTGAGTTGACTTGTCCCATCATAGTGTAGGAAAATGTTCACGCAGTGGAGAATTATGTATAGCGTAGAGAGAAAGAATGAAAACTGTGGATACATTGTGATAGTTACATCACCTCTTCCAGGAGATTAGTTGATTACTGTGAATTGAAACCGATCGGTGCACTTCTGTATTGCATATTCACATAAATTCTCCTTTTTAAAGGCAATTGCTGGTAATGTCGTTTCGGACTTTAATTTCACACAAGTCAGGACTCTGCATGAACTATGGTTTTACAGCAGCCATAATTTGGTGTCCCAGAGAATACCAAGGTGCAGTTTTGTTTGAAGAGAGAAGTATTTCCTTTTTTTTTTTTAAAACTGCATCAATTTCTGCTGCATGTGGAAATGGAGACTTTTACACTTAGTGTCTACTAACAGCATTGCCTGTCCCAGAAAGCCCAGTTTCACCGTCGGATACTGCCCATCCGTGTGCTTCGCGTGGGGGCACCATCCACTCCTCTGCAATAAGCAGAAACCTTACATTTCAAATCCACGCAAACACGTTGCCCAAGTGGTACCTCTAAAATGAGCAGATCTGGAGCAATGACAAGGTCCCTAGACTGTCCTTTAAATCTGTCTTGAATGGATTTATTTTTTTTTTCCCCTCTGCAGCTGTGGCTGGTTGTACTAACTGTGTCTCTGAGGGGGTATGCTCTGTTGATGTGAAGTGATGAGGAGGAAATCAATCTTTCTGGTATTATGGTTTCTTATTATAGATCTTCTCCTGTAGTCAGAAATATAGAGAAAGGAATGGTAGGCTACTGTTTTGTTGTTGTAATATTACAGTAATGATCACTTCCAGGAATTTATGGTGGGGGTGGAGATTAATGCTCACCAACAACATTACCACCTTTGAGGGTTTGGTCCTGTAATGAATTCTGCAAACCTGCACATGTGAAGGTCATAGCAAGATCAGCCCTTCATGGCTCTATTTCCTCAGGGTTATGTCATCTTGTCAAGTGGTAGCTGAGCATGTTATGATTTGACCCGGGTACTTGTGGCTGATCTGAGAGCCATAAATTTCCAGTATAAAGCAATCTGAAGTGAAAGTGCTTCTTCTGATTGTCTGAAATGTTTATAACCTGGGATTACTCCAGTATTTGTTCTCTAGAGTTTTAGTCCATAATGGCTTTCTCAAAAAAGCTTATTTTGCAAGACATCCTAAGCCGTTAGAATGAAAAGACAGAGTGTTAGATACTGCACTTATCTGGGAGAATGCAACCTTGTCCTAAAGTCCAAAGTGATCTCTGCTGTCATGCTATTGGATGTGGGTTATCCTGTCATTTTTCTGCAGAGAACATTGAGTTCTCCCTGACAGTCACTTGTACTACTTTTATCTACTACAGGAGATCTCATTTAGGAACTGTTGCACCTCAGGCAAATGCAACTTTCTTAAGTACTTTGCCCTTTTACCTTTGAAAAGCTACAAGGTAAACTTGTGATTATGGGAGTTTGTTTACACATTCATGAGTCAACCAAAATCTGT
The DNA here is from genome assembly GCF_001431845.1 of Calidris pugnax. Classification (NCBI taxonomy): domain Eukaryota; kingdom Metazoa; phylum Chordata; class Aves; order Charadriiformes; family Scolopacidae; genus Calidris; species Calidris pugnax. The sequence goes on from NW_015091109.1 coordinate 656,375, forward strand.
CTTTTCTTACTTTGCAAAGGATGAAGGGGGGTCAGCAAGATCAAAGCATTTGACGGGGTAATTGGGAAGTTGGTGGCAGTACTAGAATTAAGTCTGGTTCTTGTGAATCTCTGTTACAAGCCCATCAGTGGATTGGCACGCTCTGTGGTATTAGCTCTTCAGGACCTTGTAGGGTAGAGTATCTGAACGAGGCAGCCACGGGTGTTGCACCTGCCCTTTTTTCTCCTACACTACTAATTCTACAACAGAAAAATGCCAGGTGGAGCGGAAGACTCTCCTTTTCCTGAAGTGTGCATGATTTGCTCAAGTAATTTTGAGTCAATTTTACGGAAGGTTTAAATACATATCTGGCAGACAGGTTGGTCAGGATAAAACAGTGCTACTATTACAATAGGGATTTTAGTGAGATTTCTATATTCTTTTTGACTTCAGTAAAAGCCAAAGATGGACTGTTAAGCTAACCACAGTGTGCTACTGTGAAGAAGATTAGTGTTCAAAATGTGAGTCTGGGATTTTCATAGGCTGGGAACACTGCACATCCAAGAGACAGCGCCATCTCGCTCTGCTCACTGATGACTTCCCTAGAAAAGTCAGAGTCTCAGAGCTTCTTGAGCCTGATTTACTATCCTCCCCCCTCCAAGAGTTAACACTGCACCTGTTTTGTAGTATTTATCAGCTTTCAGCAGGTACCTGCTGTATGTTACCATAAAGGAAGAAAAATAGAAAGTTTTGTTATTAATGTCCTACCCTACTGCATGGGAGGGAAGATAAAAGGGAAATAAGATATTTTCACTTGAAATGTCTGGATAGGAATCTTTTCGGTTTGTTTTGTTTTTGTTCATGGGGATACTGCTGTCTCTTTTTTTTTTTTTTTAAAGAAATTTAGATACCTGCTTTTGTGGGATGACGAAAGTATTAAAGCTGGGAATGTTTGTAAGCTAAGGCAAAGATCATAAGCAAGTGTAGTTCAAAGGGAATAAACACAGAAATAGCAGTTCACAGTAGATAGCTAGCCAATGAAAAGCTTCATTCTGCCTTCAAAGCAGGCACATTGATGCCGCTGTACTTTGGGTATGGATGCTGAATATATATCCAAAAAACAGAGTGGATTTCTTAAACTCAGCAATCATGATTTTATTATGATCTTATTTCATTCATTGAGGGATATTTTGTATGCTGTTCTCATTCCCAAATTATTGTTGGTGATACCGGATGGCAGGAAATGTATCTTAATGATATGACCTTAAATGATAGGCACGGAGAAGTTGTGGATGCACCATCACTGGCAATCTTCAAGGTCAGGTTGGACAGGTCTTGGAGCAACCTGATTTAGTGAAAGATGTCGCTCCCTTGGTTTAGTGGTTTGACTCTTAAAAATGTGGTTTCCTGGTAACTGAAGCTGCAGAAGAGGACAGTCTTCCTTCCCCATCCTCACCCCTACCTCATACACTGCTTCTTGTATGGGCATGATATGGTCCAGCTGAGAGAGCGTTTCTCCGGGAGTTAGATGAACATTAGAGATTGCACAAAGATAAGGCAGCAGTGTGCAGGCAAGGCCAATTAGTATTTAGATAAGTTATATAGCTCTCTCTAAAAATGTGAGCTAATGTTACCAAAATTGTATCTTTTGCTCATTGTGTGGGTTTGTTTTTTAATATAAGAAAGTGGCAAACCTCATTTTTGTAATCTTGGTTAGCAAGATTGCACGGGGAAGATTGAATACCCTGTCCTATTTCTGTTATCTGAGATGGTAAATTAGCACTAATTACCTCATCAAGAAGGCTAAGAGGAAATTCCTAAATGCACCCGGCACAAGCCTATTGTTTTGATCCTATGACCAGCGGGGATAACTTGAAGATTAAGACATGATATAATATTGTAGCGGGAGAAATGAGTAAGAGGAAATAGGAGGGGCTGCAGGAAAATGATCAGCTTATAACATGACTTGTTACAGCAGCTGTAATGCTGCGTTCTCCTCTTTGTTTGTCAGAGCTTTCTCTGGAAAAGATAAGCAAGGGGTCATTATAATATGGCCAAAAAAGATACTTCTTTTTTGGTTTAGCAAACTCTTAGACTGAACAGCTATAGAATACTTTGAACTCCAGAAGACAGGAAGGCATGAAATTGCAGGCCTTCAGCCTGTTCTGGCTCCCATTTGAATCCTAAATGGGTAATTAATTTATCTTCTGAGTGGGACTTGGTGGCTCTGGTTGCCTTGGTTTCTAGCTGGAAACTGTTTTGTGATAGAAAACTTACAGGACAGCTGTGTGGCAACTTGGAATTTAGTATATGTGAAGCTAAAGAATAGACTTTTGGGGGGACTGGTTTGGACATTGCATAGTTCGAGGATATTGTCAATTACCACAGGAGAAGTGAAAGGATTTTGAACTCTTTGGATCTCAGGATATTAAGGTATTGAATGTTCTTTAAGGACACTAAAGCCATTTGCAAGCATCTTTTATGAATTCTGACTAATCCTTTGTACTTTTTCCTCCCTGCCTTTTTTTTTTTTTAACCATATTGTTCCTCTGGCTTTGTTTTGCATGTCAAGTATTACAGATTTTCCTTTATCTTCTCCATTAAGGGCTCAAAGAGGGAAATTGGCAATCTCCTTTCCTTTACAGGGAATCAGTTAATGGTTTGTGAAGTTCTTGGTAGCAACTAGTTACACAGAGGCATTTGAAAGAGAAATTAACAAACAAGGTCAAATGGAATTTATAAAATGCAAGTGAAGGTCTTATTTAAGATTTAACTCTTTTAAAAAAGAAAAGCCCAAAATTGAAATAATTATTTTTTAAACTTCTAAGTAACTTTTCACAAAAGATATTGAGAAGTTGTTGTCTAGGAAAACTTAAGCAGTGTCTCGGATTTTATAATAAACCCCAGAGATGGCTTAGTGTCCAAAAGAAGTTATGCTCCATAACTGTATTCCATGTCTTAACAAAAACTTCATAAAGTGCTGGTTAAAACTGGTCTGAAAAAAGGCATTTCTGAACAAGTGGACTCAATAATAACCTCTTAGAGAATAGATTTTAATAGGTGTTGGAGGCTGATATTTACAGATGTAAACACACACAAAGTTTAGAAGCAGAATATGGCCCTGTAACTCAGGAATGTTTCCTTGAGTAAAGTCCAAATCATGAGATTTTGGATTACTGATTTTAAAGGGTGGGTTGGTTTGTTTGTTTGTCTGGGTTTTTTTTGTCTTGAAGATTATCTTTGCTCTTTTGGGAAATAATTGCAGGAGCCAGCAAAATGAGTCTAGCTTCAACATTGTCTACTCTTCGTGCTCTAGAACAGCAAACAAGACTTGCAGTCCAAATAGTGAGATTGTGGATTACTGATTTAAAAGGGTGGGTGGGTTGGTTTGTTTGTCTGGCTTTTTTTTTGTCTTGAAGGTTATCTTTGCTCTTTTGGGAAATAGTTGTAGGAGCCAGCAAAACGAGTCTAGCTTCAACATTGTCTACCCTTCGTGCTCTAGAACAGCAAACAAGGCTTGAATTGGGGGGTTGGACTAGATGATCTCCAGGGGTCCCTTCCTACCCCATATCATTCTGTGACTCTCTGAATCACAATGGCTAAGTAGGTTGTTATTTACTGCTTTTTGTGTGAAGATCACCCTTAGTGTGCCTGAAGTGAAAAAGGTGGAGAAGGAGAAATTTGGATTATAGTGATGGGGTGGGTATGTTTTGAGAGGACGAATAGAATTTGGAAGGATCCATTACATTAGAAGACGTGATGTTTGGTTCCAAATGGCTAGTATTTTGTCTTGTGAGCCTTTATTGACCTCTGCTTTTTAATTTAAAAAAAAACCAACCAAATTACTATTTTTGGATACAGTAGTGCACCTGACTGATATACAGTACCTCAGCTGTGAAGGTATAAGAGTCTGGAATCCTTGACACCTCAAATGTGTCACTGAGTGACAGTCCCTTGGATCTTGTGTGCTGCAGTATATGGACCGTGTCAAAATGTCAGCAGCTGCTTCCACGTTTGCAATGCTGACAACATGACCTTCAGGTTAAGAGATCTCCGCTGACGTGAGCTCTGCCCGGGCTATGTTTGTTTTTACTCTGTATGGAGCTTTTGTAGTTGCATACTTCCAAAAAGACCACAAAGCAAACGAGAGCATGAAACGATTCTTGTCTTCTGGGCTTGCAAGTGGCTCTGGTGATACTCAGGTGCTGATGCTTCCACTTTTTCATTGCACCCTGGGGAATAATATGTTGTGGTAAAGTACGTGTGCAGCTTACATGAGAAGAAGGCACGGGAAGGAGCAGATGTGTTTCTTGGCAGCACTGAGGCTACCTTTGGAGCGGTTCCCCTTTGCACCTAAAAAGGGTGGGTTTGCAAATACTCTTTTCTTCTGCACTTGCGGATGGCTCTGGTGATACTCAGGTGCTGATGCTTCCACTTTTTCATTGCACCCTGGGGAATAATATGTTGTGGTAAAGTACGTGTGCAGCTTACATGAGAAGAAGGCACGGGAAGGAGCAGATGTGTTTCTTGGCAGCACTGAGGCTACCTTTGGAGCGGTTCCCCTTTGCACCTAAAAAGGGTGGGTTTGCAAATAGGGGTAGCTTGCTTGGGAAATAGTGCGAGCAGGAGGGCAAGGTGAGTCTGTTCACCTGCATCAGCTCCGTGCTGGGAAGAGTCCCTGGGCATAGTGATGCTGTCTTGGGTATTTTGTCCAAGTTTTGCCTCTTGTCTATAGAGCGTGACTCAAAAATGAGTACAAAGTTGCAATAATATCAGGGTGCTATCCACTTCTGTTAATTCTTGCTTTGATATTTACTCAAGGCGGGGGGATATCAACTGGTACAAGATTCAGGCATAGCAGAATAGCTGATTATTCCATGGTGTGTGCTTCTGGGGTCTGTTACACTCGGAGCTAAGTTTAGCCAAGTGGCTTTTGCTGGAGCCTGTCACCTCTTTATAGAAAAGTGCTCAGCTGGTGTGAATCAAACTGTAGCTCTGAACATTAAGGCTGTGCAAGGTAGGGGACTGTCTTGTTAACCAAGCTTAATTGTGGTTTTGAAGGCCTCCAGGCTACTCACGGCTGCATACGTGTGATCTGGTGTTATTTATGAGCTTTGTCATTAGTTTATAAGGCTAAAGCAGCTCCCCCCTCAGCCCCCAATCTTCCACAGGCTGTGTTGCAGCAGCACTGTCAGACATATGGGAATCGGGCCAGGCAGGAATTAGTACAGGTTGTGGTAACTGTGTCTATCACTGACTGTACTTTGCAGTTATACAATGTTTGCATTGTGTCTGTCTCTGTTGTCTGACGCACTCATTGGTCTTACACTCCATCCTGGAGTTTCCTCAGTGGCAAAAATACAAGTTCTGTCGGGACAGCTGCTTAATAAGGCACGTGTTGGAATACTCGGGAAGGGAAAACTCTTTCCTGGATAAATTACTAAATGGCTGAGAGGGAGGGCATAGCGTGCAGGTTAAGATTCCTGGCCTTTTCCCAATCGATAGCTTGATCTTGTAAGCAGGGTAAGGCTGGGTATTGTATACTGTATGCAGATGTTGTATTGAATTAAATACTGCACCTGCAGCAGAGATGGCCAGGGTCTGTCTCTTTGAAGTGTGGAACTACAAACCCACTTAGAAGGATTCCTTCTCTCTACCTGCTTTCTGTCAAAGGAGATTTGGAGCTACAGCAACGTGGGACCAGAGAGAAGGGGAAAAGGAGTTTGGGCCTGTAGCAAGGGAGGAAACAAAATTTAGAGGAACGTGCCCACTCCGAGCCAGCAGTTCTGACCTGACTTATGCAGGAGAATTTTGTTCGTTCTGCAAATGGCTTGTGCCTTCAGGAGATCATGCTGCTTTTGTGAACGATGGTCTCTTCTGCCAAGCTGAAGGGCATCATGTGTCTTATTTGTAGTTACTGTATCTGTTACACAAGCAACAGCACGGCAACAGAAGACTTCTTTAATGTGTCTGATGTCAAATTTATTTTTAAAAAGCGGTGTAATTCATTATTGGTGCCAGCCCAGATCTTTGCCATGGCCAACACTTGTGACACAGCTGTTGCTGCCATTGCATAGCTAGTTCCCCAGTTACAGTTTAAGGTGGGAATGAAGTGGGTTTGCCTTATTTGCACTGTCAAAAATCTGCTGCATAACCACATACATACATTCAGCCTTCTGTAGGCAGTTGTGTTGCACAATTTTGGGTATTGTTAAGAATTTATTATCAAGTCAATATTGTTTGAGGCCATCTTCTCTTTCTATAGATGCTCTTCTGCTGCAGGTTTTGGTGTCTCCTTTGACCTAGTTTGTGCTACAGTTTCGATTTTGGTTGAAAAGGTGGACAGTTTGCCTAGTTTCTTCAAATATACTTTTTACATAGTGAAGTCGGAAATAAGAGCACATGTGTAGTTTAATAGCCTAATTGTGAGACTCGGGGTGTGGGGGGGAAATGCTACCTAAAATGTATCTTGATAGCTCTGAGAAAAGTTACAGATGAGTGGGAGGGCTGGCAGAGGATTAAGGCACATAAGTGATGCATGACTCTAAGTACGTTTGTCACAGCCAAACTGATTACTGTAACTGGGCTGATCTTGTTTATTAGCCTTTCTCAGACTTCAGTGCTTTTATATAAAACTAAAAAGTGACTTGCTCTGTATTTTCTCCTCTCTTCTCTTTCTCTTTGTTGTTCAGCGATGTGGTGCAAATTAAGAAAGATTATCTGCTAAATGGCTCTTATTTAAAAGTGGGCCAACATTGTTGGACAGTGTGGGAATTCACAAAGTGTTGTCTTAGCTGCCTTTGGGTTTTTGTCCCCTTTCTCCCTCGTGGGAGAGAATGAGAATGAAAACATTCTTTGATGAGGATGTTAGTGTCACATATTGGTGTTTTATAGTAGACCGATTAAATAGGTTGTTCTTGGAATTTGGAGCTCAGTATTTGGTCTGTTGTTACTGTGGATACAGTAATTTGCTAAAATAGCTACCCATTCGTGCATTGCCAGTGACTAAACCTGGCTGTGGAATGCTTGCCTCTCCTGTCTGTGCCAGGGATGGGCAGGTCTAGCCTATATTAAATAATAAACTGAGCTCATGCCTCTTAACTTCTGGAGGCTACCTATGTTTTTGTGTAGATGAAAGGGTAAAGAGGACAGAGGGTGGACTCAAGCGTGATGAGAGTCTCCGGCACCTCACCCCACCCAAACATTGCTTTCTTTGTTCCCACCTTCACTGAGTCCATCGTATTGTTTTGCTAGTCACATCCTTTGGGCATGGGATATCTCAGATGTTTCTCTAAAACATCTGTGTGATAAATTCCTATTAATACTCAATGCCTAATCTGTGTGATCTAAAGCATAGTTCCATTTCCTGAACTCCTTGTTCTTCTGCCGTTTTGTTGTGGTTTTTTTTTTTCTCTTTGAAATAAAGGTTTTCTACTGTATAAACCAGCTTTTGAACATGTTTAAAAGAAAGCAGGTAGAAACATTTATTTGTAAGTAAATTAAATGGACAGGAATGGAAGATTGTCCATGAGTTTAGCATGGAAAAAAACCCCAAACTGACACCTCTGTAATACAGTTAAATGCTGTTAAAGCATTTTATGTTTTTAACCCTGGATCACAGAGACTTGCAGATATTTTGTTGAGTAGTATTCCATTTTGTGGAATAGGGGGTGCTCTGCTAAACTGGAAGTAATGAAAGGAGCACAGGGAAATCCTATGGAAACAGTGACTGTTGAACTGCCTGAAATGTAAGCATTCCAATTTGCTTTCTGTGCTGGTTCTTTTGTGAAATGCAAATCGAGTTGAGAATGAATGAAAGGTCCAACCTTTGAGTGTTTCTGTGCTTTGCCTGGGTTGGGGGCCAGAGTCAGGAGTGGTCACATGAGCCTGTGCTGAGATCATTAGACTGGGGACACCAGCTGTGCTATTATTAGGGGTTTTAAAGTCTGCGGCAGATGTTCTTAGGCTCTCTTCCAGCCCCCACATATGGTGCAGTGGAGTACATGGAAAAAGAAACGTCTGACAAATTAGTTTTCCATGCAACAGATTTCCCTCTCCCCTCCCCCATGCAACTGGGCAAGATATTTTATGTTAACTTGCATGTATCAAAACCCAGTTTAGAGTATTTGAAATAGAAAAAATTAAAAATGAAAAAAAAGTGATCATACGAGAATAAATACAAGTGTTTTGTTTGGAAAGCAGGACTTGGGGGGTTAGCCAGGACTCAAGTCTGTAGGTGCACATGTTCTGCCATTCATGTGTTTGTCTTCTATCTTCTTTGACACTACTATTTATACAGGGCCCTTGTAATATTAATTTTTGTGTATGTTTTTAGTGTAAAACTGCTCCTGCAAAGATTTTTAATGTATGTGATGAGACATATGATGAGATGTAACACACACAGAACAAAGAGGTATTCATAATGTGGTGATTAAAATCTGTGAACAGAACTACTGCTTATTATATTACAGTGATATAGCATATGGCACAGAGGAAAGCATGGGTTTTTTCTTTCTTTTTTGTCATAGTGAGAAAAGATTATGAATATGTTGTTTTGAATGTGTAGTTTGTCCTCTCTGGAAGTCAGTTAACCAGTTTAAATAGCTTCAAAATCACAAGCTGCCTAGGATTCTGTGCACTTCTGAAAGGTAATGCAAATTCCAATAGTTGTACAAAATGCAAAAAGGAGATATCTACCAGGAAGATGCAAGACTGATTAAGTGGCAAACCAGAGGGACATGAAGAGCTGAAGAATGTGAACTATTTATAATAGGTAACAACTATGTCTCTGTATTTCTTGTGTTATGGGTTTTTTAACCATGTAAGCATGTAGTTGCTAAGCAGAACAACGAATGTTTAAACATTTCCCTGTGTATCATCTTTTCCTTTCTCTCATTAAAATGTGTGGTGTGTTTTGACCTAAACCACTGTTAGTTGCCCTGTGCTAAGCACAAAGGGAAGAAAATGCAACACTTGATAAGTTTTTATATTGCCATTTCCTAGCTTTCTAGCTCTAATCATCCAGCTCTCTCATACAGAACTTTTTAGTATCATTTAAGAGAACAGTACCCAAAATAAATACTCTAACATGCAGTTCTTGTGGGGATTCTCATGCTTTTCCCATGCATTTGCTCTGTGCATGTTCCTTTCTGGATATTACAGGTACAGATCATGAAATTGATCAGAAATCTGAATGCTCATTCTCTGCCATTGTTTTGTCTGACAACAAAGAAACAATTTTGGGGACCTAAGGGGTTTCTTTTTTTTTTTTTTTAAAGTCTGTGAACTGGGATTTTAGTCGAGTGCTAGGAGTTGTAGGTGCCTATTTCTGGCAAGAGATATATCCCTAGACCTAGTCTGAATGTGATTCCCTCTTTTGATGTCCCCATCCCCAAGCTGTTGACCTTTCTACTTTTTAGTAACGGTGATGAACCATTGGAGAACCAGATAGTTCTTCAGGCCGTTCCTGCAATACAATGTAAAAGAACTAAGTGCCTCCACTTACTGCAGTTTGGAGAGCCATGGGGTGTGACCCCAGAGGTCTTTGGTGGCTCATGTGGATGAGTGGTCATTTGAGAGTGCTGCTCTGTGATTGGACTGGGCTGCCCAGGGCAGTGGTTGAGGCCCCATCCCTGGAGGTATTTAAAGGACGGGTTGACTTAGTGATTAGAGACATGGTTTGGTGATGGTTTTGATCAGAGTGAGGTTGATGGTTGGACTAGATGATCTGAAAGGTCCCTTCCAATCTAGGCAATTCTGTGATTCTACCCAAAGTAGGCCAGTCTGTGCGCTGAAACCTGGGTGTTGATTACTCGGGTTGATGGCAGCAAGGAATCAATTGAATAAGATTGTGACAGTCCATAGAGTCACATAGCTCCTATGAAAAGAACAGTGTCTCCTGTGTTGTTGAGATTACAGTGCAGGACCCAGAGAAAATTTAAGAGGATTAGTCACGGCATGTTGCATTAAACCTGACTGCTTAATCAGAAGGATTTTTTCCCAAAGATTATTTTGTTGGCAGAACTGAGAAAATCGGGATCTTGATGAGATCCAGGAGCTTGCTCTGAAGGCAAGTGAAGTCCTAACATGCTAATGTGACTGATTAGAACATATTTTTCCCAGGTAAGAGATGAACTGTTGTGTCTGCATGATGGGAAGTAAATTTTTAAATTTACAGTGGTAAATGCGCTTGTGGTAATATACTTTCCTTGACAGGTGGCAGTCCTTGTTTGACTGGAATCCAGTATTTATATAGCTTCTTACAGTATCAACAGCTTTCTGACTGGAAAATAATTGCTTGGATTAAAGCGGTTGAGTCTTGCACCAAGAGTATTAAGCCCCCGTCAGCTCCACTCCCCCTCCCAGTTCTGATTTTTAGCAACCTGTCCAATTTTCTGTGCATGAGGTGGGAGGAGAGGAGAAGAGGATTTCTTATAAACATGTTTCAGGGTTGCATTTTCCCCTCTTGAGGATGTGCTAGAGGAAGCATTTGTGCTTGTTAAATCTTAACTTCCAGGATTCTCTGCAACTCCAGTGATGCCATCAGTGATGCTGCTGGCAAAAAACGCTTCCATGCAATGGGTTCAAGCTAATCATGGACCTCTTTTGGCATAAAACGCTTCCATGCAATGGGTTCAAGCTAAACAGTTCCCAGTTAGGTTTTAATTTCTCTGTAACTCTAGAATGCCTTAGACATACAGATTCTCATGTGGGTGTGTATCTTTGTGGGTAGATGGATCAACGCTTGACAGATGAAAATCTCATCCTCTCACTGAACATATGTTCTAAATCTCTCCTGTTAGAACGTACAGGAGCCTACTAGCCAATTTCACTCCCTCTTCAGCTTTAATCAATATATTGTAAATCATGTGTGAACTGCCATGTTAGGGGCATGTATGCATTTGTTTTATGAAGGCTTATTTTGTTAATTAAGAGGTTGATAGGTTAATGCACACTCGTGCTCCTTGGGTGTATTAAAGATGGGCTGTGACTACTTTTTATATCTATCTATCTATCTATCTATCTAGCTTTTTTTTATATATATATATTCCCCCTCTACCAAGGCTGAAGCTTCTTTTTGTTGATGTCTTACAGTACTGAACATGTTACTGTGTCAAGTCAGCAATAAAAAGAGAAACTTACTCTCTACCAAGGTTGAAGCTTCTTTTTGTTGATATCTTACAGGACTGAGCATGTTACTGCGTCAAGTCAGCAATAAAAAGAGAAACTTACTTGTGTTCTAAATAAGTGAAACTCTGAAGAAGCAGATCTCCCACTTTCTCTCCCTCCTTCTAGTTTAAAATTAGATCTCCTGGCCCACTAGGAAGGGGCTTACATTTCTTGCTCGTTTTCCAACTGTCAAGCAGAGCATGTAGTCGTGCTGAACAAAGCAGCAGCATTCCTGGATCCTTTTAATGATGTATTCAGAACTCCAGCGCCTCCTGATTTAATGAGTACAGTGAATGTATTCACAACTAACAAGAGCGTGCTCATTAAACACCAGGAAGTTAACTGTCCTATTCTCTTCTAGCAATCCAGTTCGTAATTAAACGGTGCCATATCTGAATACAACCCTGGGCTGTCAGCCAGAGAGGTTAGATGGTCTGTGGGTATGCGTGGTTAGGTAGGATTGTTGGAGTATAAGTAATTTAGTGTAGCTTGCCTCCCTGATAGGGCTACTTTTCATGGTGGGGTCTTTGTGCTTACAGATCCTAACCGACCAAAAAGTTTAAACCTCAGCAATTAGCCAAAACTTTAATTTAAATTATCTTTTAGTTTGTAGCTTTTTTTATATTATGCTGTATTGTACCATTACTGTTGTATAAATCCAAAGTAGCACAGCTGTACTGACTGGAATTACAGGAGTGTAACTTGACCAAAAAGTTTAAACCTCAGCAGTTAGACAAAACGTTAATTTAAATTGTCTTTTAGTTTGTAGCTTTTTTTTATATTGTGCTGCATTGTACCATTACTGTTTTATAAATCCAAAGTAGCACATCTGTACTGACTGGAATTACAGGAGTGTAACTGAGGGCAGAATTGGACCCTTGGTTGACTTGACTGCTACGTAAACTCAAGTCTTACAGTCCTGATGGGTACATGGTGATGTTTGAAAAATGAATAGATCAGTTGAGTGCTTTGGATTTGCAGATGGAAGCTGAGCAAAGGGTTGTGCTGCTGAGAGGCATCCAGAAGCTTGTTGGAATTGTCTTCAGTGATGGTTGGACTAGATGATCTTAAAGGTTGCTTCCAACCTAGACAAAAATATAAATATAAAATTTTAAAATACAAGCAGCAACTCAGTGCTAATTCTTATATAAGATGATTTAAGTTATCTCCCCTCAAAAGCACATCTACCTTAATTTTTCATGCCATTACGGAGCGAACCATAAATATTGAATACTTACCTTTAGTTTTAATCTGATGTCTGTTCTGAAGTGGTTTGGTTTTAATAATCACAAGCACTATTTAATAACAGATTGGGAGGCAGAGGGAATTTGGGCCTGAGGGAGGGATGGCACATGTACTCTGTCTGCTTTTCTACTGGCAACCTCCTGATGTTGTTTTGGGGGATTTTAGCATAATCAGAATGACACCAAGCCAGTTCTTATTTGAGACCAGCTGACAATGTATTCAGTTTGTGCTGTCTGTCTGTCTTTAAACTGATTTCAGGAAAAAAAATCCCCATACAGTCCTTATTACCTGTTTGCCATCTGGAGCAGCAGGCTCCCATGAGGGTGGAGGCAGATGTTCCCAATGTCTGATGCAGCTTCTGCAGCTGCTGCCCGTACCGCAGACGGGCTCTGATTGCTGTTCCTCAGCCAGACCCTGCAGGTCCCTGGCACAGGTGCCTCTGTAAGTCTATCAAACATATGATGAATTCTCTAATAAATAATCATAAAAGTTTCCTTCTCTTGCCTTTTTCCCTAAGAGCCATTTTCATTCAGATACACTGAGGTAAGGATCAGTTGTTGTGTTCTACATCTGTCCTTTCCTATTAATACTAAATGGTGAGGTTCTTTTAACCTGTAAGCTTATGTCCTTTGCCATTAATACTGAATGGTGAGGTTCTTTTAACCTGTAAGCTTACTGCTTGGTTCTTGCTGGTGTTGTGACACCTAAACATGAATTGTTTGATGTAATTCAAAGGAAGAAAACTTGCACAATCCAGAGTAGGGAATTTGTAGTAGAGAACTTGTTCTTTCCATCTTTAAATATGAAGAATGAGCCATAGTGGTTGATTCAAACTAGAAAACACTTGTTTACTTGGAGCATCATGTGGAGAGACACCTGCAGCTACTGATGTCTTGTGTAGTATGGGGACATGTGAAGTGTGCACTGTGTGTAGGGAAAGAGGACAGAGGCGGGGAGGACGCGTCAGGGTTTCTTTTTTTGGTTTGTTTTAATCCTCAGTAAAACTTTCCCTGCTAGTATCCGAATTCAGCTGCGGGACCTTTTTGTGTAATTTGTTGATGGAGATGTGATGGGGGCTGCCACAGGGGATAGCATCTGAATTCAGCTGTGGGACCTTTTTGTGTAATTTGTTGATGGAGATGTGATGGGGGCTGCCATAGGGATACCATACACAACCAAGGCACAGACTGATGTTTTGTAATCTGTTGCTTTCTACTTCTGGCCTCAGGATTTTTTTCTGTCTGTATTATGCAGATTGGTAAAAGGCCTGAGTGCTTTTCTTCAATGTGTGTGTGTTTGGAGGGGTGGCTGTATTGTTTTTAACTTTTCTTTTAATGTTAGACCGCAAATGTACATTAGAGGAGGAGGAGGAGGAAAGTGGAAACAGTTCCTGTTCACCATTCTCAATCCTATTTTTGCAAGATCTTAAACCTTTGCAATTTAATTCTAAACTCTGCCCATATTGTGGCTTACAGCTTTCCTATAGCAGCCACATAACTTAGTTTATACTTTTAATAATAAGACAGTCTATTAGTCTGCCCTTTTGTTCAGAGCATAATCTGCTGTTTACTGAGTGTGCCTGGGTATCTGAAAAGCTGAGAGACATTCCAAATGTTCCAGTTCTGAAGAATAATTTATGCTGCCTACGTAGAGTGTTCTCTGAGAAGCTGCGGGGAAAGGATTTTAGATTGAAAGATGTGATGGGGGCTGCCACAGGGATACCATACACAACCGAGGCACAGACTGATGTTTTGTAATCTGTTGCTTTCTACTTCTGGCCTCAGGATTTTTTTTCTGTCTATATTATGCAGATTGGTAAAAGGCCTGAGTGCTTTTCTTCAATGTGTGTGTATTTGGAGGGGTGGTTGTATTGCTTTTAACTTGTCTTTTCATATTAGACCGCAAATGTACATTAGAGGAGGAGGAGGAAAGTGGAAACAGTTCCTGTTCACCATTCTCAATCCTATTTTTGCAAGATCTTAAACCTTTGCAATTTAATTCTAAACTCTGCCCATATTGTGGCTTACAGCTTTCCTATAGCAGCCACATAACTTAGTTTATACTTTTAATAATAAGACAGTCTATTAGTCTGCCCTTTTGTTCAGAGCATAATCTGCTGTTTACTGAGTGTGCCTGGGTATCTGAAAAGCTGAGAGACATTCCAAATGTTCCAGTTCTGAAGAATAATTTATGCTGCCTACGTAGAGTGTTCTCTGAGAAGCTGCGGGGAAAGGATTTTAGATCGAATGCATATTTGCTTGTGTGGGTGTGAAAGGGCAGTGCAGGGGATATTCCTCACTGGAAAAATGATCCACGGTTTTCTCTGCAGACTTTCTTGGGCCATCACTTCAGTTTGGATCTTCACACCCACCATGCCCAATAGCAGTTACTACGAAGGACAAACTTCTGTTACCTTGGATTAGTAACACAACACTAGTTAATAGCACAGAGAAACTACTCCCTTCTTCCAACCTCTCTTTAGAGTCTTTTTAAAAAGATGATGACCTTTTCCTTCCTCACCACCAAGTTAAGATGGTAATGAAAGTTAAATGACAAACTTATCAAATAAAATAGTTTCGAAATGAGTTGAAATGTGCTGCAGGCAAAAGAAATCAAGAAATTTTCTGCTTTGATGCAGGTTTATTGTGAGGGTCACTTTTTTTAAAAATTTGATTCATTGAGTGTTTTCCCATAGCAAATGGACTGTCAAAGAATAGATGTGCCAGACTATAGACTGGAGTTACTTGTAACACTTCTGCAGTACCACCAGGAAGCAGAGGATATGCAGGGGGAGTAGATGGGTGATGTAGGGCATGGATTTTTCCTACTGTGGTGACATAATGTTTTATGGGTAGGCAGGAGACATCTAGTTAATGCCTTGAGGCTTTGGAGGTCTATTAGTACCAGCAAGGTGACTCTTCATAAAAACCTGTTTATATTTAGCACCCAATAATTGCTTGTTGCTTATAAAAGCCTTATGTTTATATTTAGCAAAATCTGAAGTGACGCTCAAGTATCCAAATCTGTCATTTGTTGTTCTCCCTCTTGTTGTTACATGTTTGTCTTCCCATTCTCCAGCAGCAGAGCTGATTGCACTTTTGTGAGAATTCAGTCTCACTGCCTGTACTGCAAGTATCTTGAGTAAAATGTGCTTTGGGATTTATACATGCTTTTTGGTTTTGTAAATTAAAAAAAGGAAAAAAAAAAAAAAGAGGGGTTATCATTCAGGAGTAGTTTACCCAGATCATGCTCAACAGAGTTTCTTGATGGAAACTACTTTCCCCTGTGAAAGTTAGATGGAATAGTTGGTGATTCCTTAATTTAACAACAAATAAATTATTTAAATTGGAATGGAGTAGAATGCCTTGAAGGTCTGAGGTACCCTGATCTGGCAGTTCACATCCACAGTTGCATGCAAGGCAATGACTAGAATAAGTTGCATGCAAGGCAGTGACAAAGAATAAACTTTGCCCAAATAATAAACCTAAGCAAATCTATGTAAGCTTTAGTAGCCAGTTAGCTGTAGAGTTAAATCCTGATTTATCTCACTGAATATTTAACGGTGACGCAGTCTGGCAAAGGATCAATAACCTTACTGTTAGTTTCATTCTTGATTATAGTGTCAGCAAATCTTCCTACTTCTGAAGATGCATGGGCAAGACAGGTAGAAGGTGGTGATTTACATTGACCCACTGGTCAATGTTGGTTGAAAAATTTTTAATTCTCAGAAAAAGTAAATTTTGTAACTGAGAAATGAATGACAACAAAAAAAATGGGTTTTCACAAGATATTTTATCTGGTGTGATTTTCAGGGAAGCATCTGTGGAAATCCCAAGTTTTACACAAAAGTTTTAAACAGGAAATTTTTCTTCTTAGTTCTCCACATTGGTGAAAAGAAATATTTTTCTCTGAAATTTTAGCCTTAAAGGAGTATTTTATTCCATTTCCTGGCCACTAAAGTGCTGTATTCACATATTGCTGCGAATGTTAGTTCTGGATTGTCTTGAATAGATACTGATTGCTGAAGGCCCACTGCTGTATTTCTTTCCTTCTCTTTTTCTTTTTTTCGCTCTCAGGGAAGAAAGGGAAACTTTTTTTAAAATTGTTTTTATTTATCTCTCTGCCTTTTAAAGTTTCATGGTACTGGAAAAAAGATTATCTCCCCAACAGTGGAACTAAATGTTATCAATAACTTGGGGATGGGAAGATGTCATCTTTGAAACAGGACATGTACAGTATTTGTCTCAGTGAAAAGTTCGATGTGAAATATTTTCATTTTGTTAATACTTTAAATGTTGTTACTTCACTTTCAGGCTCAAATTTGATTTCTGCTATTGCAGGTCTTTGTGTTCAAGCTTAAGATGAAGTGTAGAAGTGCACATGGGAATAGAATTACATTTGCAAATGTAAATCACCTCATCAAATCCACTGTTCGCCATATGGTGGATTTCAGTCTTCTGTAATCACAGCCTGATACTCATAGCAGTTCTTGCACTTCAATATGTTAAAGCTGCGTGAGTCAGGACTGTTGTGAAGCAGGAAAACAGTGATGTGCAAGGACACTGGGAATACCTGCAGCTCCACTGATAAAGTAAATGACAGTTTGTGTCTTAAAGGCTGGAGATTATCCAGGCATACGGTTATGCTCAGTCTTGAACTGAAGAATAATGGGATGATTGAATGCAAATCAGTCTGAAAACCATGCATGAGTGTAAAGGATTCATATAGTAAGATGTCAGTCCAGAATGAGGAATCTTCTTTTGATCAGAGTTGGGTTGTCAGCATCCAAAAGCTCGATGCAATAGGAAGCACTGTAAATAACTGTCAATGTAGTTGTGAGCCTTTTGAATAATTGCAGTTGAACTTTAAAAATCTAGGTAGTTAGACACAAGTGGGAAGGTAGCTTCTAATAAGGAAGATAAAATGAGAAACGTTTAAAATTGTGCTATCTTTTGTTTTGTCTGAAGGACCATCTGGTTTTGGAGAGGTTTTGCTAGGAGGGAGTTGCATCTCATATCTACAGAGATTCAAAAGTTTGTGACTGATGTGAACGTACCCTTGGAAGCCAATGTTGACACATCCTTTGTTTTGAGTCGGAGAGTTGAATCAGTCCACAAAGAGAATCGCTGCTGGGAAAAAGAGGTGGCTGCAACTGCAAACTTGTCCTGAATGTGAGGGGACAGGCGGCTGTCTGAGAAGAACTGTCGTGGTCTTTCTTGGAGGAGAAATTAAGAAAGGAAATCGATTGCTCAGCAGTTTTCTTGAGGAATGGGAAATTATTTCTAAATTCTTTAAACTCGGAGTTTGCTGAGGTAGCTATAGGTGCGCTATACAAAAATGCTATTCTGAAGGAGGGCAGAGTTTGTCACTGGCTTTCCTTTGGAGGATAATTTCAGCAAAATGGGGTTTCATTTGTGGGGAGTACTTGTGTGATTGCCAGATGAGCTCATAGCTCCATTCTCTCATCAGTGTTTCAAGTGTTTCACTTGCATCAGAAAGCCTTAGTCTTTTGAAAAGTATGCCATTTTAAAGTACTACTTTACTTTGCTCTCTAGATAAATATTACTACTTTTGTGAAGACTCTGGAAACATTTTGTAGTGTTTTCATGACGGTATATGCTTCCCTGTTCATGTTTTCTATGTGATGTTTAAAAGGAAAAGATCTGCAAACATCTATTCTGTACAGAGAATGTTTGCATACAGTTGTCTGTACTGCTCTGTGCTCAAACGAAAACTTTTGCACGTGGTTAGGAATGTAGATATTGTAAAAAGCATTTGAAAGATCAAGGTTTTAATGCAGCAGACTGAAGAGGGTAGTTGTCTAACCCTTTCTTTTTGACTCTGGTAGTTTGTGTAACTGCTCTGCCAAGAGAGGGCGAGGAAACTTGTGCCCGAGCCAAAGTTACAACTGCATTCGAATGACCTTACAGCATCAAGAACTGTTCATGTGGGGGAAACGCAAATAGAAGCCACACTTAAAATTGAGCCTGCTAGCCAAATGGTGAAATTCTGGAGGGGAAAAGGAGACTCAAGAAAGGAAGAATGCCATGCAGATGATCAATAGGAAAAAGAGTTGAAAACCAGGTACAGCGATGGCTGCTACGGAGCTGTAATCCCCTGATCCTGTTTGTCTCTCTTGGAGCTTAGCTGTGAATGTCGTATGTATGTCGTGTGTGTACGGAGGCATTGCTAGCCATGTTTTAAATTAATTCAGACAAAGGGAACATGGCAAATGCTGCTTTAGTACTTTTCGGATTCCCTTACTCCGCAGTTTAGTTGAATGCTGTTTTTCAACTCTTGCGCTGCATAATGCTGCCTGGCCTCTTTTCTCAAATAATGCTGAGCTGCTGGTGTGTTGTCAGATGCAGATTTTGTTCTGGTGGGGCAGGGGGAAAGACTTATTCTTTGATGTGCAAAAGTAGGGCATGGACAGGGTGCTGTGCTTGAATGGGTCAAAAATCCCTGTTTACTGTGGCTGCTTTCTCCCTCCCTCCCTCAAAGTCTGAAGTTACTCCTAGTAAACTGCCATACTATTTAAAATGCTGCCACCATAAGGGTTGTTTTTTGTTTTTTTTGAGAATAAACCAGAAGGGATCTGAGAGAGGTAATATTTTTAAAGTTACAGCTGAAACTGCCTTGGGCATCCGGTGTCCTAGGTGATGATATCATTATTAAACAAGTGGTGTGGTGGGATCAGGCAAATCAGTGCAAGCTGAATTACTTGCACAGTTTTGCAGGCTTTCGACTGCAAAGAAATGGCAGTTCTTTGGGATACGCATATTGTCCTGTATTCACAGGGCAATTCATTTGTCACTGATTTCTATTAGTGATCTTGGAGTGCCAGAGGCAGGAAATATGCTAATATTTCTATGCTGTGTGTATTAATCTTCATATATGCTGAAAATACTTTGGTAGTTTTAAGCCTATTTGCTGAAGTACACTATTAGTGATGCCTGTCTAACCGGTATCCCGGACCTCATTCTGTTGTTAAATGGAAATTTCTGCAATATAAGGAGCTTAGACATGAGTGTTTCCTTTGAAACACAAGATAACTTGTGCTGGAGATGTCATTTTATTAAGCTCATTTTCTGGATCTGGTTTGAGTTTGCTTTCCTTATCTGTATTTAAATTTGAAACCAGAACTTTAAAACAGAAGAAAAGCAAAATGGTTAAAAATTAATGCATCAATTTTGGATGGTATGAACTATTTTCTTCATAGAATTTTTTAAAGAATATTTTAAACCTTGATGGCTCTGAAATATTAGATTGCTGTTAGAGACCTACATATTTGAGTTCTGGTGGCTGGATGGTGGGAAAATAATAATAATAAAAATTGCAACTGCTTCTAATAAATTAAAACAAGAAATCAAGTTTAACTCTATTTTTCACATGCTCTTTGTTACAAAACCCATTTCATCTCAGAGCCAAAATAGTTTAAAGGGCCTTTTTATGGTTGGGAGCCTTTTAGCTTTGGAACAATGCCCATGATAACTGCTCCTTGTGCTGTGATTGACTGACTTAAAGGAAGCTGACATCCCTTCATCGAAAGCTTTATGTTTTCAAACTTTATAAAACCACTTTGGACTGGTGCTACCTGCAATGCCTAGAATCCTTAACGCACTCAAAAATCTCCGTGCTGCAGCTCGTTTTAGACTGTTGTAGGAATGCAAAGGGAAGGAAATGAGACATTTTTGGTAGAGTTGTTAGCATCTGTAACCTGACTTTGCAAATTATGGGAGTGTAATTGTAGCTGAAGAGAGATGCAGTTCATATCAGGGAGAAAGAATACCCTTCTTGTTGGCTCTTTTTACTCTCCTCCTCCTCTGGCCCTGCTAGCTCAGGTAGGATTACATTGCAACAGAAGGGCACTTAAATTCTAGTAGGAGCCCTTGTCTGTAGGGATTAGACCAAAAAATCTGAAGTGTTCTTGAGTGAATACATCTGATGGATTTTTCTTGTTCATTTTCATATGACTTACTACTTCTTCTTGTAAACTTATGTTTCCCCCCGATAAAGAACATAAAGGTATAGTGAGTACATCCCTGCTCATTTACCTGCATTTCTTGTTTCTTTCTGTTAAGTCTGCTTCCAGTGAGGCACTTAAATTCTGAGCCATTCTGTCATGAATATATCCCCACTTTACTTATTTATCTTTAAAATGTGGAGGAACACCTGCCTTGCACAGGTGTTGGGGAATTTTCAGTTACTGTGGAGAAAGTATTTTTGGAGGAACGCATTAAAATCAGAATTATGTTCAACAGGCTTCTATTTCTTCTCAATTTGTCCCCATCCCTCTTCCTTACGTATCCCAGGTGTTGCTGCTTAATGTATTTACTGCTATGGCATGGACTGCAGTGGAAATTGGTTTTGTTTCTTTCTGGTGAGCTGTGTCTCAAAACATGGCATTAATGCAGATAATAAAAAGAAAAGTTGGATGCAGAGGAAATATACATGGAAGAAGCTGTTAGAAACTACTCTGTAGTTGTGAGGTCTTGTTCAGTGAGCAGTCTGGGTCTAAATGTGTGAAGGCAGCTTGGATAAAAGCAAAGTGCAGACCTGTACTAAAATTTGCAGACTAGCCAGAAAACAGAATAACTTCATTAAGTCTTTAAACAGAACTGAAAGTATTGGGACTAATTTATAATACATTTACCAGCCTTCCTAAGTAGCATTTTGGTTGGAATTATTCTGAATCAACTCATTTCAAATATGAAATTAAAGACCAAGGTGGATATGTGGCCTTTTAGAGCGGTACAGCTTGCCTTCAAATCATGACTAGTCATTGTAGGGCTGTACAGGAATTACTGGGAAAACCTGAGGATTAGAAGCCATAGTGAATGTATTTCACCTTATGGTTTCGATGTTGTTAGACTTTTAAATACTGAAACTATTTCCTCATCAACTGTGGTACTGTTCCCTTTGATCCCACCTCATTCTGAAATCCTTTTGCTCTAAAAGAGATGAAATGTGCTTCCTGATGTCATTTGGCTTCATACATATAAGGTTTCATTAGAAAGCTGGAACTGAAGTTGAAAAATGTAGCTGACAAACTTTCAATCCAGGAGCTGCAGAAAGAATAGCTGCCTAGCTAGGCTCTGAAAAATCATGTGAACTTCAAGGCACTCAAGAGCTTAATTTAGTGGAAGACTGGCCGGAGAGGCTTAATATAGATAGCTCAGCTATCATGTGGAAACTCTAATTTAGACATGTATTGATATAAGAGACCTTCAGTTTATTTTTATTTGTGTCTGGCCAGATTGTTTGTTTGCCTCCCTTAACCCCTCTCTTCATTCTCAGGAAATGCAGTACTGTGGCAACTGTTCTGCACAGCTACACTTACCTGTACCAGGGAGACTGAAGGAAAATCAGCTTTCCAATACTGATGCTTGTTCTGGTTTAGCCAGTTTTCAGTGGAGTCTCCAGTAAACTGTTTGGTGCTGCTCCTGGTAACTCTGACTGAGAAGGGGAAACAAGTAGTGGCTCTGGTCAGGATATCCTTCCTCTTGCTGAGATGAGTTGGTGACTTTTGAACTTGGCTTTTCCTTTTCTTCCCATAAGTAACGTTCTTGAAGTGGTGAGAGAGACAATGATTGTCCTAGGGAAAATGCTTCTCTCTTGAAGTGGAGAGGGAAGCAGGTAAGTTTATTCACGTGCAGCACCTTCTCAGTGCCCTCCTTCCAATGTAAAACAAAACCAAAGAAAACAAACTCGAGTTTATCTTGAAATGGCAGTCTTTAGATCGGACAAATTCTTTGCTCTTCTCTGCCTCAAAGAAAGCTGCAAGTTCACTGGGATTTCTACTCATTTTCCTTTTTTATTTTTTGTAAATTATGCTTAAGCACTTCTGTGTTTCCCAATACTGTAACTTCAAATTATAGCTGTTACATCAACGGCACAGTAATTTTTAACTCGGTTCAGAAAACTTCTTGTTTCTGGCGTGGTCATTAACATAAGATCAGCAGGAGGGTCATGGTGTAACTGATGTGACCTGCCCTCTGATGAAAGTGTCATGGGAAAAACAAATGGACAAATGGGTTCCCTGTATGTTTGCAGTAGCCATGGAAAGTTCTGCTTTGCTAAAATCTACATTAGGCTTAGGAAAAAACCTCACCCACACCCTAAATCTTTACTTCAAAAAAAAAAAAAATAATCTGATGCTTTCAAGTATCACTTCAGCTTCACACAGGAATTTATTTGGGGTAGAATCATCCTGTTGGTCTGGAAGCAGCTGGGGATTTTAACTGTACAAGAAAAAATGCCTCTGAAGTGTGTGTTCAAAGTCTGGGGTAGGTGGTGTTGATATCACTCCAAGACTTCTTAAAATTGCAGCTCTTAATGCAATCACAGTTTATGACATGTAAGTGTATTTATGGATCTATAACTTCGTAACTGGAGATGCAGTCTGGGAGGTATCATAATGAAAGCTACTGTAGTCTTCCATGAGAAGAATTAATATACCTCAATATTCTTACAAAAAAAGAGGTGGAGTGAATAGGACTCCTTCAAAAACTTTTTAAGTTGATGGTGAATATTTCATTACTTAAATTCTCTGTGAATGCAGCTAACCTCTATGAACCATTTAGAATAAGAGTCAGACCAAGGCTCTTTGTGGTGGGTTGCAGAGCATTTGCTGTAATGATACCAGAGCTCTCTTGTTCCATCCGTTCTGAGTAAGTCACAGAACTGTCCTCTGGTTGCAGAGAGTGGTGGAAGCTGCAGGAGTTTATGGGGAATACAGTGAGGACAGTTTTGTGCTTGAAGTTTCAAAGTCCTGATAACTTTTCTATGTTTTTCTGAGAGATGGCAAGTTCCTTTTTGATTAAAAAAAAAAAAAAAAATCTCAAATATAGTTGCCGTGAGTCAAGATCATTTCTTTTAAGATGTCTTGAAAACTTTGGATGGCACTTAAGCATAGTTATACAGTGCAGAATGCCATTTAATGCAACATCTGAAGATGACCTACTTCTGGTTATGTCTCTGTTACATTTACGTTTACCATAATTTAAAAATAATTAGAATCTATTGGTTAGGCTAAAACTAACTTCTTGAAGGGGTAAAGAAGGAAATATTTATATTTTGTCTTTATTGAACAGCATTGCATTGCTTTGCTACTGGCAAGAAATGACTGTCTCAAGATTTTGAGTGAACATCTACCTGAAGGACAGCCTCAATATCTATGACTCATTTGTATTAGAAGTAGGTTTTATGACTACTTCTCAAAATGCAAACAAAATGTTTTTATGTACAACTTTTTTGAACATCAGTCCAATCCCTTGTTCCATTAAATTCTTGCTGTTAAACTAGAGAACTCAGTTCTAGAGATAGAAAGGAACAAGCAACTGGATATTTTTAGTGTGGAAGCACTCTTTTATTTCATGAAGTGCTACCAGATTTTTCCTCTCTTCTCAAGGTTTGATGGAAACATGCCTCACATGCCTTTTGAGACTCTAACTGGCCTTTAATTCTGTGGCTCCAAACTTTGGGTACTGGAGTACATGGGCATTTTTCCTGTAGGGATCACAGCATGCAGTGAAGCTACAGAACCCAAACCACAGGTATCCATACAAAACTGACCTGGGCAAGACTTTTAATTCCTGTGTTTTATTACTGTTTTATAGTGAGAAAAATAACTTTGAGAGCTTTGCTCTTTCCTGCAAAGTGTCGCGTACTTTTATTACATGTTGCTTTTATAAAGAAACAACTGAATTGTGAACTAATGTCTACTTGAGTGTACTTGAGATTATCAACGTGTTTCCAACATACTCAGAATTTACAGTCAGTGTTGTTATAATACAAAAAAAGGCATTTTTAATGCATTTTTTGAGACTGCCTGTAAAATACCTATTGGCTGAGGGAAAAAAAATGTGTTCTGTCTGCGATGGGCATGCAGTGGAGGCTTCCCTAACTCGACAAACCATTCCTTAGTCTGCCTCTTTAGTCTCTCATGTCACCAGGCTGAGCTGTGGGGCTGTTACTAGGTCTGCAGAAATGTTTTCCGCTGATAATGTACATGTCTTGCAGTTGAAAAGCTATTCTTAGCAGTCTGGTTAGACGGAGAGTCACTGAGGGACAGAGAGCTGTGAAAGGAAGCTATTTTTAGCAGTCTGGTTAGACAGAGTCACTGAGGGACAGAGAGCTGTGAAAGGGAGCAGCTAATGGTTTGGAATGGGAAGGGGAGAGAAAAGGTACCTCTCCTTCCCAACTGCATTGTCTATTTTTCACTATGTTGTTATTTCCTGGTAACTTGCGAAGAAAAGTCAGGTTTTTCAGGTTTGTTAGGGATAATCTCTGTGTTATTGAGGGGAAAATCAGTAGAATTGCAGGAGGGGAAACTTCCTTTTTCACTGTGATGTTCGAAGGCTGCTTGGATCTCAACAAACTCACTCACACCTTTTAACTGGAGTGAATCTGGGAAGCGCTGCTCTTCGCTGTCCCTTAGTGGAAAGGCTCTGACCCGAGACAGTTGGGATGGAGTGGGAGTTACATTAAGTTGTACACTGCATTTACTTACATGCAAGTCTTTTTCCTGATTGCACAGTAACCAGGGAAGGGAAATGCAGACGACAATGCCACCGAAAAAAGAAAATTGTTATGGTCTTCTTCCTGATTGCACAGGAAGACAATGCCACCGAAAAAAGAAAATTGTTATCAGTTGGGATGGAGTGGGAGTTACATTAAGTTGTACACTGCATTTACTTACATGCAGGTCTTCTTCCTGATTGCACAGGAAGACAATGCCACCGAAAAAAGAAAATTGTTATAAATGTGGAACTTTTAATTTGATAGTGATATTCAGCTACCGGCCACTTTTTAATATTTAAAATCTTATATTAAAAAAAAAAACAAACCTCATGTGAGCTTCAATTTGTTCTATTTTAATCACAGGAGGATTGTGCAAAAAGACAGCTGAGGTAGAAAAATAGCATAAAACACAAGAGGGGCCACCATTTGACACTATTATGTGCTACATTATGAATGCAGGGCAGGAAAGCTGCTGGTTTTTCCTTGTGGCCAAATAGCTAGTGAGACTCCCCTAAATATACTGCAGTGCTTTCCCCTTCCTCCCGTCCAACTTTTTTTCTTTATTTTTAATGTGTGTTTTGTTTTAGTGCTAAAGTCACAAGACATCCCCAGCGTTTCGGTCTCCATGTGTATGGCTGACTGAATGCACTTTTCTTCACTTTCATGTTTATCTTTCTAAGTAAAACTTGCAGGTAGAGAATTTAAAATGGAATTCAAAACTGTTTGAGACTTCTCTAAATGACATACCTGGGAACGCTGCCACATCACTGAAATGTTTCTGCTGGGTGTATTTCATTGCTGTGGGGACAATAAAAGATAAAGTAAGGTAAACTGTGTCCGTTGCTTGAGTGTTTCATAAAATAACTTTCCATGCAGCACAAGGTTTGCAGGAGTGCTGAAGTGAAAGTTCAACCATCTCACTTCTTACTATTTATTGTTGGGTTTTGTATGTTCCATCATGCTAACTCTTCATACTGACATAGTGTCATCTACCCGATATGGTAAAACTTTTTTTTTTCCCTTTTCTCTTGGTTGAAAGTAACTTTCAAAACATGTATCTTTGTCTCCTTTGGCCAGTCAGAATGGGTTCATGCTGAATGTTATCTTTCTTCATTTTGACTGGTGGGTGTTGGACCGGCTGATGCTATTGTATGGTGGCTGGCTTTTGTGCTACATGTGCAGTCCTGAGGATTTTTTTGAGCTTAATCTGGTCATGCAATTTTGCTTATGTAGGATGTTTGTAGGAAAATTCTGCATATAGCTCTTGGGTCAGGTGTTTTCTGCCCATCGTCATGTAGACCACGATGTATTCTGGGTAATTTGCAATTTGCTAAACTGATGTTCAGTTTTACAGCTGTTTGTAATTTATCTGAAGAACACAGACCATAATGGTTAAAACCTGGTGGCTGTGGTGACAGCCCTTGTCTTGCAGCAAGAGGAGCTGAAAATGAATGCGAATTGTACTACAGTAGCCAACTATTAAATGTTTGGTTTTAAAGACTTGATGACATACTTGAGTCGCTGAGCCTGGTGCACTGAGGACCATAGAATGATGTGGCCAGTGTCCCTCTGGTTGCCTTTTTGCACCGTGAATGACCTGTACAGCTGTAATATCTGCAGGTATATTTGGAGCAAGGATAGAGCATGCTCAAATTCTTTTCCTGCCTTCATTTATTTGAAGTATACTCTACTATTGTGCACTAATGTGCATGTACATTATTTTAGCCAGAATTGTGTTTAAAAAAAAAAAAACAAACAAAAAAATCCAAGAACTGAACAGAACAAATTCATATATCTTCAGTAACATAGCTGGGATGCGTGACTGCAAAAAAAAGCTCATCAGCTAAGAATGAACTTGTGCAAGGGGAAAGAGGCAAAATCTGTCTGAATTCAGAAACCTGCAGCTGAACACCAAGCCAGTAAATTCTGTGTGCGTTCTACTAGCAAGAAAATACTCTTCTTTGTGCTGACTATGTGTTTGGGTTTTCTGTGGTTACTTAATTGCACTGTAAATTGGTATCTCTAAATAAGAGGTCTTTGAAAGGCTAATGAACAACTCTGTTCTTTGTTCAGCGTCTTCAGGTCTGAACACAATGTAAAGATTGAGGAAGAGTGGAAACCTATGAAATGATACTGTTACGCAAAAGTTCACAGGAGAGAACTTGCAAAAAATCCCCCCAAAGTGTTGTTGCCAGTTGTTAAGTGATCTGTTGCCTGTTGCTGGACTTCTTTTACGTTGCTTTTTTTTCCCCGGCTTAACGGTAAATTTAGCATGGGTTATCTGAAATGATTGGGAGTTGTAAAATGCTGTTCTGTGCCCTGTCGACGTGGCTGTGTGAGCACTCTTGGGCAGCAGGGTTCTGGGGGAGACCATGTAGGTGTGTGCTGTGGTGTTTCTGTGCAACTTCATGGCATGTTCTGGGAAAACGAGTCTCTTATCTGGCCCTTCTGGCAGACCGTGCAACTGATCTTAGCCTAGAAAGTTGTGGATCCAAGTCAAGTCGCTGACCTTTTCCTCCTGCTTATTTATAAACCGTGGTGTTCCTGCTGCAGTCAGTGTAGGTAGAGCGAGGAAGAGGGCATTTTGGCCCAGGCTCGTCCCCCTGAGAAACTGGCAGCAAGCCTTGCTCAAATTGCACAGAGGTCTCTTGGGCCGTGGAGGCAACTGGTATGGATTTTGGTGGCTGTGGAGTCTGGACTGAAGAGCAGCTTTGGAACAAGGGCATGGGTGGTGGAACTGCAGAACTACGATGAAAACCTATGGATCTGTGAAGAGCTCTAGGAAGGTTGTGGTGCAGCTTGTCACTTAGCAAGACGTTCACCCCAGAGGGGCTGTGATAGACTTACTGCTGCTTAAATGCTGGCTGCCTTTTTAAACTGTAGGATGGTTGCTTATTTTGGCCTTGATGTGTCCGATGATGATGATGGTAGTTTATAAGGGAATTAATTGCTAGGCCTGAGTCATGGGAAACTGTGCTTCCTGTTTCTGCTGTGGAGATTCCAGCCTAATGATAAATATCAGTAGGGTATTTTGATGATTATTCATTTATTTAATAGTATATATGAGGTATGTGCACACTGTTTTTTATTTCTTTTCTGTTTCCATGGTGAGGGACAGGTGTGTGGAAACTGAGCTTCGCTGCAGTGGGCCATGGGACCTTACAGAGACAT
Organism: Calidris pugnax; assembly: GCF_001431845.1. Classification (NCBI taxonomy): domain Eukaryota; kingdom Metazoa; phylum Chordata; class Aves; order Charadriiformes; family Scolopacidae; genus Calidris; species Calidris pugnax. Next base: position 684,461 of record NW_015091109.1, read on the forward strand.
AACAGCACACAGAGGAGAATGGAACGTTATAAAGTGGCTATTTCAAAGTAATGGCAGAATATCTTGCTGAGGAGAAGCAAAAATGGTTCTTAGTAGAAATTGGGGATCGTGCCTTTGCTGAACCCCGCAGTTGGTACAGATGAATAAACAGTATGTTTCTGAAAACTGAGTCTGCATCCAGCACAGCAAGGGAGGTGAGGGTGGTCTAGTGTACCCAGGCCTCTGCAGGAGGAATAACTACCGTGTTTAATTCCCTGGATCCTGGTAGGGGAAGTATTGCCATTTTCTCTTTGGGGTACAGTCTTGTCTTTTGCTTGAACGCTGCACAAACTGTTTGCATCCGACCAAAAGGATGACCATGAATTTGTTAAACAAAGCCAAAATTGTTATTTCTAAGGGGCAAGTGATGGCCTGGAGATGTCTACTGCTAGTGGACATGCTTTCTAATGCTATTTCAGCATTTCTTCCAGAAAATTCTGTTAGACCCTAAACCTTCAGGGAGATATGCTATAATACGTCACCTTAATTGTGCCTAAAGCAGAACTAAATTTATATCAAAGGCTTTTCTACATGAACCATAGACAGAGTTAAATAGGTTGACTTCATTTTCAGGGAAGTTGGTGGCTATGTAGAATATAGAAGTATTTTTCTAAAAATTTTCTCTTCTAATGATATGATGTACAGCCCTTTCTAGGCAAGTTCGTTTATCCCTGTCTGCCACTCGGAGTTGCAAGGAAGTGCTCTCCAGACCTCCTTTAATAGCAAGGAGAGTTTTATATTCTCTCTTAACAGTAAAAGAGATGTGATAAAGCTTTAAGGTCTGATGCTTAAATATATTAGACAGAGAACCTAAAATTAATGAAGGCTAAGTAATGAAATGGAGGGTGAGCGGTCTCAAAGCATTTTTTATTGTTAATGGCTTCAGCTGTCAAATCTTGGCTGCTTCTTACCTTTTCTGGCTCAAATAAGAGTTTGCATATGAAATGAGCAATCTACGCAGGGATTTTACAAAGTAGGTAAAGAGGTTTGTTCCTTTCAGGAAATCCTGTGTTTATAGTCAGGATTGTGCTTGTAGGCCTTGCTTTCCATTTTGCTTGTTGATCTAGAAATCCCAATCTTCCGCAGCTCCTTTGACAGAAGTTTTCTCCTTCATGCACAAGGAAAACCTGTGAAAGTCTCTAAAACAGTCAATTACTTTGGCTTTAGTGATGCTTTCCTATGTTGGAAAAGTTGATTATCTTCTAATATATCTGTGGGTACTGAAAGTCTAGAAGATGTTCTGGTCTTAAATCTGAGTAAATGTTATTGTTATTTTAAGGAAACTGAGTACTGGGAGTGATAACTTTGCTTGTAGTAGAGTGTGTGCGTGAATTTGGGAAAAAGAATCCTAATTGTGGTTCTGAGGCTGATAGGACCTTTGCCCTGCCAAATTTAGATCATGAGAAAACAATTTGAAGGAAGAAATTTCTAAGCATCAAGAAGTGCTTTCTTTTAAATAGGAGCAGGGAACATTACTGATTTTTTTTTTTTTTTTTTGAGTGAAATGAAAATTTGAAGTACTTCAAATGCTGTGTTTTCCAACCTTGTAAACCTACACGTTGTTCTGTGCACTTCCACCTTTACCACATGTATCTAATATTTTACTGAATTTGTCCAGTTCCTCTTACTGCTCGAGCAAGGCTTGCTTTTGATGCTGTAGAGAAAAAATTCACTTTGAGAGAAAGTTTTCAGAGAAATTTCAGTCTACCAATTAAGCTGTAGAGTACACACAGGAAAAAAATCCTTGACGTGCAGGAATAAAGTTCGTTGAAGAGCTGTTTCCCCTCGCTGCGAGCTGGCTCGGTATACTCAGAATTCTTTCTGACTGGGTGCTAAGATAAGAATAAGTCATAAGGCATGCTGATAAGTGGGAAACTGAATAGACTGATCGGTAAGCAGGTGGGCTTGCCCAGTCCACTTACAGTAGTTTTAGGTCTCCATCAACAGAGACTTACAATAGAGCAAGAGCTGGCAGGGGGAAGTTGGCTCAGGTGCTCTCTTACTGCCTGCGCCGTGACTCTTGGTGAGTGAGGTTCAATGTCCAGTACTATCCATCTCTTCTGTGTTTTGGAGAATATGTACATGCATACAGGAATTTATTTGAGGAGACCTTCCAGAAGCGTCATGTTTAAGTGTTATTGCAATTATTTTTCCAAAATCAGTTTCCAAATGGTTTGGAACCATTTACTCCATCTGTATTGAGTGACTTCAGATTTTTATTTTTGTGGTCCTTTGGGGACAGCCACAATGCTGGATTTCAATTTCATTGCGTAATTAAGTAAGATAGCTTAGTCTGTAAATGAAGCAAAAACATAGCAAGTATTGCATTTAATTTGCATTTTTACCCCTTAGCTTGTGCTCTTATGTAGTTCTTCCTTGTAAGGAGACTTTTTGTTTTGTTTGGTTTTTTTTGTTTAGACTGTATCACAGAGTTGCTCTCGCCATCTTCATGTTAATGCCCCTGGAATTTTCTAAAACCTCTGTTCCAAAATCTTTGCTAGTGTGACTTTGACTTTAATGGCACTAAGCCATGGATATTTGGCTCAGTTTCCTAGAATTCCACAGCCTGTTGTTAAGATAAACATTTCTAGGTTCCCAAGAACACAGACGAGTGTATATGGTAATATACAGAGTAACCTTTAAACAGCAAATTCTTATTTTCCTATTTCATTCTTGATGTATACACACAAACTTCATAAGCAGAAAAATGACCTGACAGAGTAATTGTGCTGTTTTCTTAAACTACATTGTAGCATTTTGAGAAGGGCTGTGAGATTCCTCTCTTTTGTTGTAGCCATTAGCTTCTATGGAAGCTGAAGGGAAGCAGTGCTGGGTTGGAATGGTATGTGTTGAGATGCCTAACCCTTGTTAGTCAGCAGCTCGTGTCTCAGTTGCTGGGAAGTTCATGTGACCAAGGCTTTGGTATAAGGCCCAGAATTGCTGGATGTTTAGGAATCCATTGTCTTGTAGGACTCGGGAGGTGATGGTGCCCCTGGACTGGGCACTGGGGAGGCTCCAGCTTGAGTACTGTGTCCAGTTTTGGACCCCTTCCCACAAAAAAGACATTGAAGGGCTGGAGTCGGTCCAGAGAAGGGCAACGGAGCTGGTGAGGGGTCTGGAGAACAAGTCTTGTGAGGAGAGGCTGAGGGAGCTGGGGGTGTTGAGCCTGGAGAAAAGGAGGCTGAGGGGAGACCTTCTTGCTCTCTCCAACTCCCTGAAAGGAGGGTGTACAGAGATGGAGGTTGGTCTCTTCTCCCAAGTCCCAGGCGATGGGACAAGAGGAAATGGCCTCAAGTTGCACCAGGGGAGGTTCAGGTTGGAGATCAGGAAAAATGTTTCCAGGGAAAGGGTTATTGCACATTGGACTGGGCTGCCCAGGGCAGTGGTTGAGGCACCATCCCTGGAGGTATTTAAAAGCCGGGTTGACCTAGTGCTTAGAGACATGGTTTAGTGGTGGTTTTGATCAGAGTTAAGATGATGGTTGGACTAGATGATCTGAAAGGTCCCTTCCAACCTGGACAATTCTATGATTATGTCACTCAACACTGGTACCTAAAGTGACTTGTAAGGCCCAAGTATCCACAAGTGTTGGAGGTCTGGCTTTCTCTTTGCTGCAAATGGCTGTGATCTGTATTCACCCCCAGCCCAAAGATTTAGAGAGGGGCTATCATTATAGAGCTTGTGACGGAGCTGGGTTCAGTTCACTTGTGTCTTCTTAAACATAATAGTGTATGGTTGAAAGCATTTTTCCCATGTGCAACTACTTCATGATGAGAAAAGAAAATAGATGAGAGGGCCAGGGATATTAACAGCCCGTTAAGAAATTGTGGGATAGGTTCTGAGGAAAACTGTGCCTGTTTAGGGTTGTAAGACAACCTTGGAGAGTGAGGGAGGTTCTCACCGGATCATGCCAGTTGCTGGAGCTGGTGGGGAGGTTTGCTGCCAGGGAGTGAGGGCCAATGATGCTAATGAGCCAAAGCAGATCTGAGCTTCTTACTCAGAGCAGGAATTGGTGGTCTGACTGTTCTTGGAGGTAAGCTTCCTGATTTCTTTAAAATTGCTTCTAGCAGCAGTAGGAAACTCTAAATTCTTACTTTCTGGAAAAAAAAAAAAAAAGGATGTTCTTACTCCACAGATTTGATTTGGATTTGTTTGGGGTTTTTTTTCTTCTTTTTTTAATCATCTTTCATATGATTATTCAACTTGCTCCAAAGCAATAAACTCAGTCTGAAAGTAAGTGGATCAGGGCACAGCAGGTACAGTGTGTGGTTTTTTTTTTTAGGGCAGTTTGCAAGGAATTTTATTCCTTTTTTTCTATCAGCTGGTCCTCTTACCCCTGCTCTCACAGTCTCTGTGCAATAAGAAATAGTAAAGCAGCAGTCTTAGTTCTGATCTGTGATATTTTGTGTAAATCCTTTCAGAAGGACAGCTATTAAAATTTGAAATAATGACACTTCTCCAGTCCCATAAAACAGCATTTTTAAAAATTATATCAACTCTATGCAGACTCTTAAAAGTCATTGTGGAGGGTGAGAAATTAAAAAAAAAATCCTCCTGTAATGGGAGAAAAACAATAGTAATGCAAAACAATATTAACATCCTGCCCCCCAGGTCTTAAATCACGATAAATATCTGCTTTGAGTCAGTCTGTTCTTTGTTGCTGGTTATTTAACTAAAACTCTTGGCCCTAATTTGTTGGCAGTTATGTTAATTGTATCTTTGTTTAAACAGTAGTGGTGGTGAGGGGTGAAACCACCATTCCAGTATGGTCTTTCAGCTGGTTTCACTGCTTTCCTTTGCTCTTTAATGTCCTGAGGAAGAAGGTATGGCTTGGCTGGCTGGTATGAGGTTTGGCTTGGAATGGTAAAGTATTTTAATTTGAATATCTTTGCATATTGCATGCTGTCATAGGTCCAGGTGCTGTTCAGTAGCAGGTTGTTGGGAGTGTTTTGTTTTGCTTTCCACTTTACTAGGAGCTACTTCATGTGTGTCTGCTGCATTTGTGCCTCTTTTCTCTGTTCTGCTTGTGGTCAAGTGCTCTTGCTGGTGGTTCTTCTTCCACCTCTTCGCTGGTGGAAGGGAAATGAGCTCAGGGCTCAAGAGCAGACACAGTGGTGTTACATCCTCTGCTGCATTTCAGAGAAATTGTGGTCATGCCACAGCTTTTCCCAACTAGGGGAAAAGCAATACTGAATACTTATTTATCTTTTCAAATTCTGTGAGGCTTAGGAGAACTTAAAAAAAGTGGGGAGTTTCATGTTCTTTTGTATAAACACGTTCTTTGTGTAAACAAGCAACACTTCTCAGGTTTCTGGTATCACTATTCCCATCCGTACTATTTGAGGACCTGGTTTGCTGCTAGTCCAATAGTTTCTCCCATACCTGATCTGTTTGACAAATCTTTGATATGTGCCTTTTTTAGTGGTAGACAGCATATATGCTAATGTACTGAAACTGATGGTTTGAGGACGTGGTTTGCTGCTAGTGCAATAGTTTCCCCCATACCTGAGCTGTTTGACAAATCTTTGATACATGCCTTTTTTAGTAGTATGGGAAGATATACTGGTAGGCAGCATATATGCTAATGTACTGAAACTGATGTGAGACCTTATGGCAACTTCCAGTATCTGAAGGGAGCCTACAGGAGAGCTGGAGAGGGACTCTTTGTCAGGGATTGTAGCTATAGGATGAGGGGTAATGGTTTGAAATTGAAAGAGGGGGGGATTTAGATTAGATACCAGAAAGATATTCTTTGCTGTGAGGGTGGTGAGGCACTGGAACAGGTTGCCCAGAGAAGCTGTGGCTGCCCCATCCCTGGAGGGGTTCAAGGCCAGGCTGGATGGGGCTTTGAGCAACCTGGTCTGGTGGGAGGTGTCCCTGCCCAGGGCAGGGGGGTTGGAACTCCATGATCTTTAAGGTCCCTTCCAACCCAAACCATTCTGTGATTCTATGTTCATGTAGTTTACCTTGTCTATTGGCTGTGTACGAGGCAGGGGATCATACGTGCTAAATACAAAATTATTTGGTGTTTCTTATTGGTTTTTTGGGCTCATTCTGTTAAGTCACTAGATCCCATGCCCCTTGGACCCATCTTATATTGATCTACCACAATGAGCATCTTGCATGTGCATGGCTGTGAAGAAAAAGTACACATCTGAGGTGTTTATAGTTTGTGTTGCTCTACCTCTGAGCTTTGCTTTGTTACCTGAGTAATTCCTCCTTTGACTCTGCATGCAGTTCTCATACACTGTAGACCAGTGGTGGTGGACAAACAGCTTTCCCTTTCCAAAGACAGGTACGCAGCATCTCTAGCTAAGATCTCCCAGCCCGTAGTGTGATGCATTGCAGAAAGGGAATGCAATGCACTGATTTTTTTTTTTTTTTTTTCTGGTCTGGTGGGAGGTGTCCCTGCCCAGGGCAGGGGGGTTGGAACTCCATGATCTTTAAGGTCCCTTCCAACCCAAACCATTCTGTGATTCTATGTTCATGTAGTTTACCTTGTCTATTGGCTGTGTACGAGGCAGGGGATCATACGTGCTAAATACAAAATTATTTGGTGTTTCTTATTGGTTTTTTGGGCTCATTCTGTTAAGTCACTAGATCCCATGCCCCTTGGACCCGTCTTGTATTGATCTACCACAATGAGCATCTTGCATGTGCATGGCTGTGAAGAAAAAGTACACATCTGAGGTGTTTATAGTTTGTGTTGCTCTACCTCTGAGCTTTGCTTTGTTACCTGAGTAATTCCTCCTTTGACTCTGCATGCAGTTCTCATACACTGTAGACCAGTGGTGGTGGACAAACAGCTTTCCCTTTCCAAAGACAGGTACGCAGCATCTCTAGCTAAGATCTCCCAGCCCGTAGTGTGATGCATTGCAGAAAGGGAATGCAATGCACTGATTTTTTTTTTTTTTTTTAAACTGTTTTCTATTTCATTTGTTCATGGGGGTGGGAGAGAACAAATTTGGTGACGAACATCAAATAAAAAGAGAAGGAGCTCTAAAAAGCTCCCAGTGTAATGCGAGCCTTACACAAGGAAGAACTATTTATAGAACCCTGCAATATTTGCCCGAAGGAGCTCCGGAGGGGAGAGGGGCAGCGTTACATAAAGGCGGGTGAGAGAGAGCACGCTGGTGGCTCACAGCTGCCAAGGTCAGAGCCTCACACTGTGCTTCCACTCTGCCTTGGCCTGAGGGGGAGAGGAGACTGATGGGCTCCTTTTGAAGGCCAAATCCTAGTGGTGAGAAACTTTGGTTTGTGGAGAACAGTAGGCTGTTTTTCTTTCTTTTCTCTCTCTTTTTTTTTTTTTTCTCTCTTTCTTTATTGGGCTTTCTATTTGTGATGTTTTGATTTGCGTTACTTTTTGAAAAAACATGACTCTGTCTTGATTGATGACTTAATGGTCAAACAAGGTCACAGCGGGAGCTTTAGGGACTCTGAGAGTAAGGTCTTATGCTTTACATGTTTATACTGTCATTTAAGCATCTTTTTGGTTATTGTTGCTGCTCTTCTGGCTTTTGTGCTCTAGTGGTGACTTTTTTAGTCTAAATGACATTGCCATGCCGCTGGCAGTCAGCCAGGCATTGTTCTGATTTTGGATACCTTCATCTGCTTAATACTTGTTGATTATGAGGCTTTATAAAAAGTGATTCTACAAACACTTCAAATCTTCAGCTTGAAAAATACTCTTTAATGGTTTCATAGGCCGAAGAGCCCCTCTTTTGAGAGGCATATTCCTGAGAAGGTCCTTCATAGCATGTGACATAACCACCAGGTGTTGATATCTCTCTGAAAAGATTGCATTTGGCTAGATCAAAGAGTTCCTAATCCCGCTATGGAGGAGGGGGAAGCATGGAGTATAGTTTAAATGTAATATAAGGCTTGAGTAAAAGTGTCTGTGTGATGCTGAGACAGCAGATGGCTTTAGTGTGACTGCCTGGGTCACTGAACACAAAAGCACTGTTAAGAAAGCAAGGCAGCGCTTCCTCTAGGGTAATCTAGGAAAGATGTTTGATCAAAAGGCACTTAAATGACTTCAAAACTTTGGATAACGTTGTAGTTTCGAGTTCTCCAAGATACTTGTCCCTTTAATTTGCTGTAAAAATAATGGATCTCTTGCAACATGAGAAACACAGTACTTCTTTTTATGTAAAGTGTTTGAAGGTAAATAAACTGCTTGTCACATTCTGTCATTCATCTGTGACACTTTGACTGTTTATGTCCCTCTAGTGAGAGGTTTAAGCAAGCAGTCAGCATTCTCCATTTTTAAAAGCTGGCTCCCAGGTGGAAAGAAAACCCCTACGGTTTATAAGAGAGTATATAATACAGGACAAGATGAAAAGAACTCAGTTAACTATTTGGGATCAAATTCAATCTGTATACTGAAGTCTTTATACAGTTTAGTGATTGTATATGTGTGTGTGCGTAAAAGCCAGACCTGTTGCAAATGGTTGTTTCTTTACCGTCTGACAAAGTATGTTTAAATGGATGTAGGCATTTTGCCTGGCTTTTGAGCTCATTCACTCAGTGAAGAAATTGTTTTTAAATTTAAAAAAAAATGCAAACTTTTGTAGATGCAAGATGTGAATTAGTAAAGAAATAATTAAGTTGAATGCTTGAAGCAAGTCTTAGGAAGTTGCTTTGGTCAATTCAGTGATTATTTTGCAAAACACAGACTGAAGGCTGTAGTACCTGAATTGCAGAGGGTAGGCCAGCATGTTAATTTGTTTCACAGGTAAGACAGACATATAAACTGGCTTTGATTTGCTCCAGTGTCTACGTGGGGCACTTTGCATTTGAAGAAATTTTTTTCATGTCAATATTAAAGCTTAAGGGTTCTTTTTAAAGAGCGTAGTAAAACTTAGCAGGCTTAGTAAAAACAGAGCTGCTTGGTGGATTTATAAAGCAATGTACAAAACGGGGAAGAACATTTTTGGTGGGACATAACAAGTACATTAAAGGGATGAATTTGCACACCCTGAAGCCCTCTGAAGCGTTTAACCATCAGTTAGTAGCTAGTATAAATGAGAATTAGTAAATCAGTAGATGAGAATAAAGGATCATAGCTCGGTAGCTCCAGGCAGATGCTAAGAGTGGAAACATCTCTGTGTCCCTCGGTACCCTGAGGTTCTGTCGAAATTAGCAAATACTTTGGTCAGTAGGGATGGATGAGTAGATTGAAGTTGTTGGCACTGAACATTCTTAAATCTTCATTACTGATTTTGTTGGGTTGCTTTAGGTAAGATTTAGCTTGCCACCTTGGGCTGAATGTCCCACTTACCTGTGCAGTTTGAAGCTTTCTGAAGGAGCAAAATGTTATAGGTACACACCAGATGACCTTGCAGTGAGTGATGTAGCCCACAGGGTTATTTGACATGTCCCTGTTGGGCAGCAGGTTGCACTTGAAGTGCATCTTGGAGCAGAGTTTTCAGGTTCTCCTACTCAAAAGGAAATTTGATTGTTCATGTGCACCAAAGATGTTCTGAAAAACCAGCTAGCTAACAGTATCACCAAATCACAGAGTGATACGAGCTTGAAAGGAACCTCTGGAGATGATCTAGTCTGATCCCCCCGTCAAAGCAGGTCCACCCAGAGCAGGTTGGACAGGAACATGTCCAGGAGGGTTTTGAATGTCTCCAGAGTCGGAGACTCCACCACCTCCCTGGGCAGCCTGTTCCAGTGAAATGTTTTTGCTTCAAAACTGTGCTGCTGCTCTAAACCAAATAGTTAAATTAAGTATGAGAGTATGCAAAGCAAAAGGATGACCTGGAAGAAAAGGGACAGTTTTAGTTGGAAGCACTAGAAAGATTTTTCTCCTCTTTTAAGTAAGTATTTCTTCAAATTTGCAGATGTTTGCAGTGGTCAAGCTGCTGCTTTTGACTAATGAATGAAAGTATTATTTGAAGCACAGACTCTGAGTTAGATAAAGAAATAAAGATTGTTCAAAGCTTAGTAATGACCGTAGGGTGCAGCCTGTGGCTCTTGGGTGGCACGTTATTGGTATGAGCTCCAGCCCTTTGGTGACTACAGTGAATTGCTGTTGCTGCAATCCAAGATGGTGATGGGAATAATGTGACGAGGTTACAAATGTATTTGTTGGCCTTGCTGGGCTCTGGGTTGGCACGTGGCTGAATAGCTTCATGTCTCTTACTGCTTTTGAGGGAGGAAGGCTACTTTAACTCATTTGTGTCTTCAGATTCATAGTTAAATTGTGTTTAATCCTGAATGCAGAAGAACTTTCTCTCAAATGTCTGAGAGACAGCAAGTGGTTCTTTTTTTTTCTCTGTATCTGTATGAAATATGTGGTGTATGAAACTCAACACCCTCACATCAAAACACGCTGCAAACAATAAACTTATGTTTTTTAATGGCCAAAACCCAGGAATGGCTTACTTGTGCGGAGACTTTTTTTCTTGACCTCAAAACCCTCAAATCTTGGTTGTTGTCTTATGTAAGTATGTGTTAGCTTTGAAGTGTTTTGCCTTGGTAATTGCAGATGGATAACTTCTTTTTTTTTAAAGTGGAATGCAGTGCTGGCTAACCAAAACTTAATTATAATTTGTCTTTTGTAATCTGGGCTGCCACGGGTACGTTGCAATTAGTACCCAATGGACTTCTTGATCAAGTCTTAGTTACACTGCAGTCATAGTCCAAATTATTTTGGAAATGCACTATTAGATGGCAGTCATGCTCGGTGTGTAGAAACACTGTCTTTTAAGCATTTATTGGGTTAGACCAAAATCTGGGTGTTGTGCAGAGGAGTAGTGCAGGACCAAGTCTTTGTGTCATTGCTCTTATGAAGTGCAAGTTTTGAATGAGTGCCTTTAACAAACAGCTTGCAAAAAAGTTTTGTTTTGGTTTTTTTCAGAGTAAATCAACTTGGTTGAAAATGTTTAGATGATAAGGGAATTGTGTTCTTTTCGCAAACAATTTTACTCTGAAAAATTAAGTTCAAACATTCCAAATTAAACGGACCTGGGTTTAAAGAAATATATTATTCACCCCAAACTGCCATTGTATTTAGATGGGTAGAAATGGTGCGATACGGCCACTGAGTTATATACCACTGAGAAGAGTTATTTAAATCTTGTGTGCAGACTGCTGTTGACATACACCGTAGAAAGACATATAACTTGTTTACATTTGGATGTCAGAGTAAACATGAAACACTGCAATAAGAATTTGTATCATCTTCTTGTTTTGAGTACTGTATATGCAGGTGAGACTGACTAAAGGATAACATTAATGTTTCATATTTCACGAGTGTAGTAGCTCCAATGTCTTGTTTCCCTTCGTGGCTGTTCTGGCAACCTGGTAAATACTACTCAGCTGTAGTTTGTTTTTCTTTTCTGCAACAGGAAGATTTAGATGAGGGTTTAAAGAGAAAGTATGTGCCCCTGGATTAGGTGGTAATATTTGCCTCGCAAGGGAGGCCCTGCAAACAGTGCCTCTCTGGGTTTGACAGACAGAATCAGAGCAACATTTTTCCACTGTGTTGAAATGGAGGATATTAAATAAGTGAAAGGGAGCAGGGGTATGCATTTATGCCTGTTTTGTTCCCTTCGTGATACAAGGTTTTAAAATTAAGGTAAATTCTCTCCATTAATCCAGAATTTGACTTGCTTACGTAGATCTTACAGGGCCTTCTGCAGCAGACCATGCAAACTGACTTGTGTGGGTTTTGGGGGAAGTGGTTTTTGATGCTTGTTTGCTTTTTCAAGCTCTGTTTGTTTATGGTTTCTGTAAGTGCCAACAGTAAAACAGCTTGTGTGAAGGAAGAGCAGGGATGACTCTTTTGTTTCTGAATGTGTCTCTCTGTTTTACTTCTTCTGAACAGTGACAAGGCAGAAGCTGGTGGATCCAGTGCAGCTTTTGAAGGTTCCATGGAACCTCACTGGGGTGAATGTTGAGTGGAGTGAAGGGGGAGAGGTAGAACTCATTCAGCACAAACATCTAATGCAACTTGCAATGTTATGGCCAAAAGCATTTTTGGTGAGGAGTGTGTGAGACATAAAGTGGTGAATGAGTAAAGGTGACCAGCTGTGTCAGATGTTGAATGTCAATGTGACAAGAAAAGTTACCAGATCTTGGATTTCTAGAACTCACTTGAATGTTTTTAATACACAAATCACACTTTGGTTTATCAGTGCTATTTCATTTGGTGGTGGTGGTGTGTTGCTGGCTTCCTGTAGTTGCTAAGGCAGGGCATGGGGAGGAGAGCAAGAAGAGCTGAAGAGTCCTTTTAATGCGTTCAGTTACTTACTTTCAGACATGCCCTTCTTCATAACAGCGGACTTATCTCGCAGTTTCCCAAAACAAATGTGATTCACAGATGTGTGGTAATGACTAGGACAAAATGGACTGTTAGTCTATTTATTTCCAATATATTTACTTGTTTATAGCTTAAGCTGTTTCTATCTTCAATGCAGAGGGGAAAACAAAAATTTGCGTTTTGATTCCAACTTCATTTGAACAACTGATTTCTAATATCAGTAATCTCCTTCTTGTTATTCCTAAAGAGCCACTTGAAAGGGAACCGTTTTAAAAATAATCAGTACAAGTGACCCCATTGTTCTTTTCAGTGTGTGCTGTGATAGCGCAGCAATAATGGATGCTTTGCAGGGGAACCGTAAGATTTTCTGTTTTAAAGCACTCGAGTGAAACTTTCTGCAGCTGCCACAGCAGAGTACTAGTTGTATGAGGGTATCGTATTATAAATTTATCATTGGATTGAATCTGTTCCTGTAGCTATTATGATTACAACAAAATACAGATTTTGAGCCTCTCGGTAGGAGAACTAGTTCCAGGTTAAGTGATACCATGCAGAAGTGCAAATATATTTTGCTAGAGAGTTGGGCAGAGAGGAACCTGATGAAATTCAACAAGGGCAAGTGCAGGGTGCTGCACCTGGGGAGGAATAACCCCCTGCACCAGGACAGGTTGGGGGCTGACCTGCTGGAGGGCAGCTCTGAGGAGAAAGACCTAGGAGTCCTGGTGGACAACAGGACGACCATGACCCAGCAATGTGCCCTTGTGGCCAAGAAGGCCAATGGCATCCTGGGGGGCATCAAGAAGAGTGTGACCAGCAGGTGGAGGGAGGTCATCCTCCCCCTCTGCTCTGCCCTGGGGAGGCCCCATCTGTGTCCAGTTCTGGGCTCCCCAGTTCCAGAAGGACAGGGAGCTGCTGGAGAGGGGACAGCAGAAGGCTACGAAGACAATGAGGGGCCTGAAGCGTCTCTCTTACGAGGAGAGGCTGAGGGACTTGGGTCTGTTCAGCCTGGAGAAGAGAAGGCTGGGGGCATCTGATCAACATCTATAAATCCTAAAAGGGTGGGTGTCAGGAGGATGGGGCCAGTCTTTTTTCAGTGGTGCCCAGTGTCAGGACAAGAGGTATCGGGCACAAACTGGAACATAAGAGGTTCCATCTAAACATGAGGAGGAACTTCTTTTCTGTGAGGGTGGCAGAGCCCTGGAAGAGGCTGCCCAGAGAGGGGGGGGAGTCTGCGCCTCTGGAGACATTCAAAACCTGCCTGGACACGTTCCTGTGCAACCTGCTCTGGGTGGCCCTGCTTTGGCAGGGGGGTTGGACCAGATGATCTCCAGAGGTCTTTTCCAGCCCCTATGGTTCTGTGATTCTGCATGGAATTGAGGAAGACTTAATGAAATGTTATGTTGCATATGAGGAGGTTTATTTCCCCAGAGTTAATGTTGCCCATCTTTTTTCCAGTTGTGCTGTTCTGATTTCAGTGTAAACAAGTCCTTGTTGAGACATTCTGAGAGGGGGAGATAATTTTGCTTTGTTCTTATGCCTGTGGTGAAAGGGAAAAGTAGGTTAAGAAAAGATGGTGCTGGTACAGTGTTATAACTCTGCGAGGTTTCTTTGAAGTTTACTCCCAGAGTGTCTCGAATGCATAATCTGCATCTTGACAATTTTATGACAAAGGCTTGAGTCTTACAATGAGATTCAAGGAATAATGTCCTGCTTTGGTGAAGTGAAATACTGTAAATACCAGAAAATAAGATGTCAAAATCCTGAGTTATAACAGCAAAATAAGATTATCTGGACATGTTCCTAGAGATTAAAGAGAACATTTTTCATAGGATTCTCCAGGAAACTTTTATTTCTGGTTCTCGGTGAAGGACTGAACATAGCATGTCCTGTTGCTGCACTTGCACACTGAGTTGCACTGACACCTGCTTGCAGACCAGTACGTTTCTGTCTTCTTGCTGGCTGTCTTTCTGCTTTTCCCCTGTTGTCTGGGTGTTCTTGTGTGGCTTGTTCCTTGGCTGTTGTGTAACTGCTAGAGATATCAAGTCCTTTTTCCTGCCTTTCAAGTCCTTTCTTAGGTCTGGTTTTCTGCAGTCCCACAATTGTATTTTCCTTTCCCAGCAGTAATGAGCATCTGCATCTCTTCTTACGCTGCTGCTAACCAGAAGTGGTACCACCAGTTACTGCAGTGCCTTTAGCCCCTTATCCAAGAAGTTCAGTGAAGTTTTTGGATAGGAGGTTCTATTCTTCATTCCTTCTCTGGCCAATTTGATCTTGCTGGGGGCGTTGGTATCTGTCTTTGAGGGACTTTGTTCCCCATTTACCGCTCCCCAGTGCTTCAGCCTCAGTACGTGGATATCCCCTTAACCCAGTGCACCTCGATTTCTGTTTCCCCATGCGCTCTGTGAGGGGAGCAAAGGTACCAACTGGCAGTGAAGGGCTGTGCCAGGGTAGCCCAGTGGAGAGGATAAGCTTAGCAGCATTACAGTAGAAACTCCGAATTATTTCTTTATTGTTTGGCATCAGTCAATTTCAAATGATGATGATGTTATTGAAGTGCCAGGAAATCAACCAGTGATGTGTGGTCTGTCTGTGCTGTTGCTCACCCATAGAGCTTTCCCTGGGCTGACGTGAGGTGAATGAGCCAAGGTGGAGGGACTCTGCTTACCCCAAGCTGAGTTAAGCAAAAATCTAGATGTTTAATCAGCCATTAGTTAATAACTCTCTACAAGAAATAACACTTTCCTACTTGATATGAATGTGCAAAGATAAGCAGCTGCTCTGTGAAGACTGTTTGGTTTTCAGTATTTGCTGAATTTATCAGGTTAAACTAATCTTTAAAGAACAGAAAACTATCTATTCTGATTTAAGCTTTTTGGAATGGCTTGAATTGAACATTTGTTTCTTTTGTGTGTTGCAGACTTCTCGAAGCCAACTCTAGCAAAGAGAAAGAGTTCTGTTTCTGCCAGCCAGACCCAGTCTCCAGTGCTGGTCCCCCTGATGGCAGTTTGTACAACCCTGTGAAACCTGCCAAGCTGGACGCCACAGCTTTGCACGACTGCACTTTGGCCGCCACTGTGCCTCCTTCGGAGCCGTCGAATCATGCAGTCCTAGCCTGTGACACAGGCATTCATGAAGAGCACTATGTAAGTGAAGCAGTGGAAGATGATGTGCCAGACTGCAGAGAGTACAGAGATGCCTGCACCATTACTGGTAAGCAGCCCAACCTTTTATTGCGGGAAGGGTACGGAAATGTATAGTTAAACTTCTCTTCTTAAGCTGCTGGGGAGATAACTGGTTCACGGACAATGCTGCTGCTGTTCTGCGTAGTTTTTCTTGTTTAAGAAGTGATTTTATGGGTTTTCAGTGAAAGCACTTCGTACGGTTTAAGGCTCTTGCAAATAGGCTTGACCAAACTAGGATACTGTACTTAAATGCTTGGGAAGTTGAACCATTTGAATTTTGTTCGGAAAATAAACCAACGGAAAGTCAGGAATGAGGGGATGGAAATACTGTGGCTTAAAATTATGGAATGGTTGTCCTAATGTTCAACATAATGTAGTTTTTATGTTGATACAAGAGATGCTTTGTGGGAGAAGGGGGTGGGAGAAACAGTATGTAACATGTTTTGGCAGTACATCTTTTTGCTTTTTAAAACCATTCAATCTTTGTCAAATTAACTTTTTTAGTTCCAGAACTAATGTGTAAGAAACAGCTTCTTCTGCATTCTTGTATGAAAGGTTAAATGGCTTTTTATCATAGAGTTCATACAAATAAATGGAATATGTGTTTAAGTGTGGTATTTTAAGTAGAATTAGATATTTAGTGATGTGGTCAGCTGGCCCAATTTTTTTGTGTTTGAATAATCACTAACTCAGTTTAGTCATGGATATGGTTATGAAATGACAGACAGTTTCCATTTCAAATGCATGGTTCGTTGGCTGAGCTTTGAAGCTTCTTTTAGCTTAAAGTGACCTTGCCAGTTCCAAGGTCTTTTGGGAGTGTTTGAGAAGTCAGCTGAGTTTTCGGGAGGGACAAATGAGAGGGCTGAGAATAATAGAAATAAGACTGGAGCCCTTCTAATGGACTGCCAGACACCTTTCATCCTCAGTTACTTCCAGCCATTTCTAGAATTGTCTGTAGGTCAGAGAATTAGTTCATGGTGATCATCAACAGATACTTCTGTAGTATGCCTTAACTTAGCTCAGCCTGACTGCTGTGTAGTTACTAAGGGTTGGTATTCTGAGAAAAGAAAGTAGAAGGGGAGAGATGGTCTGCGTGTCCATCCCTGTTCCATTGAGAAGACAAGCAGCAGGATTAACACTGAGGTCACTTTCAGTCAGATTCTATGTAATATAAATGTTTTGTTAACAGAAACTAACTCCTCTTCCCTTCTCCCTTGGGTTCATGGGTTTAGAGCTTGTTTATCAATGGGTCGCTCTTTTGACTGCTTTCAGGTACTTGCTTGGCAGATAGACTAGAAACTCCTGTGTTCCTGGTACTATAACTCTTTTCTAGGCCCCTTGTAAAAGGATCTTTCTTGCAGGCTGTTCTGTTGGCTGTGTCCTTTCTCCTCTCCCCTTCCTCCTCTCTTAACAGAATGATGTTATGTTTTTCTGTTTCTGCCTACAAGCCCAGACAACCAGCTTCCCTGAATCAAGATGCCTTCTTGATTATGGTTCCTTAGAAGGCAAGACAAACTCTGTCTTACTTTAATTTTTAATGGAGGTCAGTGCATGTCTTCCTACCATACACCCTTCAAACTTGGTGTAGTTTCTAAGTCTCTTCTTCTTGCTTAGTTATCAGCCAAGTGTGGTTTACTGATTGCTCCTATAATGCTTTTTTATGAATTAGCTGTTCTGCAGCAGCAAATTTGTACTGTTTGTGACCTGGAGACAACATGGTAAGACTTACAGTAGAAGTAGTACGTCTTGTTGGTTGGTTATGGATTTTTTTCTTTTTAAATGGATTTTTCTGAGTTTCAGCTGTTTGCTATGCTTTTTAAAGGTGTCAAAGGGCATAGATTCGGAGTTAGGAACTGGTCTTATACTTCCTTGGTAAAATCTCTACTTCTTCAGTAGTATGTGCTAATATGCAGCGTATACTTTTGAAACAGGCAGTAAGAAATACTTGCAGAGGAATAAGGATTGTCAGAGGCTTTAACATGAAGATTTTGTGTAGGTCTGGCTGGCAGGTTAGCACTGTGTATACTTTTAAGCTATTTAGCAGGAAAGAAATTGCTCTTATCAAGCCTGCACATACCATAATTTTTCTTCTGATGCTAAGCCTTGATTCGTCCTAGAGCAGGCGTGTTCAAATTCAGCGGAGTAATCTATTTTCCTTTAGTCTAAGACTAACACCTGGAGCTTATTGTAAAAGCCATCTGCAAGAATTCTTGCAAATAAAGGCTTGAACACAGTTAAGAAAAAAAAGCTGGGAAACTGAGTTGCTGTGCTGTGTGGTGAAGCCTTCTGAAATGGTAAGAACAAATTGTATGATGTGCACATTTTGCTCTTTAACTTTCAGGAAGGCCGTTGGTACTCAAAGAACTTAAAAATTTTGCTGTTTTGGGTGGGGTTTTGCCACCCCCCCATCCCATTTGCTGGCAGTAGAGGCACTCTGGTGTTCTGTCTCAGCAGCCTTTCCTGTCTGGGACCCGAGAGCAGATGTAAATGTGGCTGAGGGTGCCTTGCAAATTCTGATTGTGCTAAGCATGTTTTCTCGGATATAGGGTTGGCTTAAACATTTCCTGTCCCCAAACCACCCCAGAATTGTGCTTGTGCAGATTTCTGTGGGAGTGCAACTGGAGGTATTTTAAGCAACTGGTCTGGATGGAATCCAGGGATTCTGTATAACCCAGGGAATGAGCCCTGCAGGGGTGGGCCTGGGTGACAAAAATCAGTGAGATGTAACGCTGGCCTAAGGAAACTTTTCCTCTGAGTGGGGGACAGCACCCTCAAAGATTACTTTTTTCCCATTGAATTAGATATAAAGTAATCCAAAACTCATAGTTGCTGCAGCTGCAGTGCTGTGCCTGTGCAAGCAGCTGCTTCTGAGTCTGTGCTAATCTGAGAATAGAAGGGCAAATGAAATAGGACAATTGATTAATTTAAAAAAAAAGTGTTTGCAAATGTTTTAAGAGCTGTTATGAGCTCTACCAGTAACTTTTTTGTTTAATATTTTCTAATAGTATTAAATAATAGTATAAATAGTATTAAACCTGAAAATGGATTCAGTAACTGCTGTAGTATATTATATATATATTTTTTTTTTTTTAATTATTGCTTCATTTTGGCTTTTGTTAGCAAGATTTAAGAGAAGGGTTCAATGTAGCCTGATTTACAGAGTTTCTGCTGCTATCACTTGTGGTCCTCCTACTGGTACATGGGCAGGAAGAGACTGAGGTCCCAAGGTTGGTGGACAGTGGGTCAGCACATGGAAGGGGCTGGCTGTTGCTATATGTGCAAGACACCAGTCTTGTCCCAGTTGTTTTTTTCCTTTGAACTTTTCTTTTTCTTGCTGTAACTATTCATCTGAGAGTGTAAAGACAGGAACGTGGATGTAGCACCATCTAGTGTCCCCCTTGCTGGGAAGGGAATCGAAGGGCTTTTCAAGGTGTCTGGGTCTTTCCTGTCGTGGCAGCACAGACCTGGATACTTCCAGTCAGGTGTTGATGGAAGCAGCAACTGGGGTTGGGGGCTTCCTTCTCTAACACCCACCATCCTGTTTTTTTTTTTGTAGAGCAGAAGGGCTGTAATCTTGGTGTGATAAAATGGAGTATTACTAAGTTGCTCCATAGTTCAGTTTTGTGAATTATAAAAGCCTCTTAGTCTGATAGCCTTTTTTCCTTGTCCATCAACTGCTGTCAGAGAAATCCTGTCCTTCTGGAAATGGAGAGTACAGTGGGGATGGAAGTCTGAAATAGCACAGGAGTACAGATTTTTCTCTTGTGACAGGTGTCTGGCTGTCAGAGGTTTCTGGGTTCCCTTCTTCCCCCTTTGCTTCTCTTAAAATACACCTAACAGCCATCTTCAGTAAGCTAACTTCCAGTCTGCTTTCTCATGTCTGAAGACTTGCTATTTGCAATGATTTTGGCACAATATACTTTGTAATTCAAGAGCAAACTGCTTAATATGCCACGTAGGTTTCCTTCATCCTTCTCTGAAAAGGGAGAGAATGAATGGACTGTGATTTAAGTTGCCCAGCTCCTTCATTAGTTTGCATGATTCACTTGGTCATTGTACTAATTACTCTTTCTGAATGCATGTAGGAGTGTGTTTTCTCACTGTCCTGTTCTGGGTGAGTCCCTGAGGGTTTTTGTGAACTTATTTGTGGTGATAACCGGTTCTGTGTCTTATTTTGTTTGCAATCAACACAAGTCGATTTTTGATATTTTATTTTATTTTTTTAAATGAAGTTATATCCCTGGGGTCAAACCCATTTTTTTTTTTTCTCTCAGCTGGGAGGTATCTCTGAGAAGATGGTATTGTTTGACCTTGCAGGTAGTGTAACTTCTACCTTCCTGCACTGACTGCAATGATGGGTAGTCATAACATCCAGAGAAAACAACTTTTTCTTGCTCTCAAGCCTCACGCAATCTCCTAACAAGAAAGACATTTGGGTGCAGAAAGTTTTCTCTGCTTTTTCGTCCTGCCTCTATCCTTAGTCAGGCTTTAATGATGTTCTCATATGAAACAGTTTCTGTTCTCTACAGTCAAATGTTACTGCTTTTCGTGGCAACCTCAGCCAGTTTTGATGGCTGGTTGATCTT
The DNA here is from genome assembly GCF_001431845.1 of Calidris pugnax. Lineage (NCBI taxonomy): Eukaryota > Metazoa > Chordata > Aves > Charadriiformes > Scolopacidae > Calidris > Calidris pugnax. The sequence continues at coordinate 704,539 of NW_015091109.1, forward strand.
ACAGATAAGCGGTGTGATTCTGACCATTTTTTCTGTAGTCAATTTTAAAGGGAATGCCTACAGAATTTCCATTCAAGTTCTTCCTGTTCTGAGTCTGACAAAGCATGACTGCCCCCAGATAACTCCTTATGGATTTTGGTAATACAGGTTGTTGCTAGAATGCTTTACTTGTGTTACAGACTCATAGGATGGTTAGAGTTGGAAGGGACCTTCAAGATCATGGAGTTCCAACCCCCTGCCCTGGGCAGGGACACCTCCCACCAGACCAGGTTGCTCCAAGCCCCATCCAGCCTGGCCTTGAACCCCTCCAGGGATGGGGCAGCCACAGCTTCTCTGGGCAACCTGTTCCAGTGCCTCACCACCCTCACAGTAAAGAATTTCTTCCTAATATCTAATAGAAATCTCCCCTCTTCTAATTTAAAACCATTACCCCTCATCCTACTGCTCCATGGCCTGATCAAGATCCCTCCCCACCTCTCCTGTAGCCCCTTCAGGTACTGGAAGGCTGTTACAAGGTCTCCCCGGAGAGATGGGAACATGCTCTAGCTGTGGCTGTCCTGTTTTGGGTGCATGAGATACCACCAGACCTTGGATGCTTGGTATTCTGAGAATATTGAACAGGTTGCTCTGATTTGTGCTTGGTATTTATTACTGGCTGGGTGGCTGTCCTCTAAGCATTAAATGATTATAAAAGAATTGATAAAATAATAACCGCTTTTAATTGCTTCTCTCTGTTTGAACGTCTCTGAGTTCTGTTGTGGTTACCTTTCTCTTTTAGTGGTAGTTCCCTACGCAGCATTAAACTTGCTCTAGCACTTACCTTTCTTTAGATCCTTTTTTTGGGGTGGTACTTCCATGTTTTTCTCAGTTTTGCTGATATGAGAAAAGAGGTGTAAAGATATTTCTTGGTGGAGCTGGAACTCAAATGAAGAAAATGAGACATGTTCTCCTGAGTCAGACCAGCTTGCCCAGGACTGTATTTCTGACTCCAGCAACAGCTCAGAGGCTGGATATGGAGAGCACGTGCACAGCCATTCTCAGTAGTTCATTCTTAGCATAAGTACCCCCATCATGCAGAACTGTTGTGCTGGGGATATAGAGGGTACATCCCTGCTTAGTTCTTTTAGTGTCTGCTTAGTGTTGGACCCTGTCTGACTTTATCTGAAACCTTTTTGATTCTGCTGCTTGTGTTATTATGCAAGTTCACAGCGCAGTGGTGCACAAACCAGTCTCCCGCTGGTTTCTGCCAGTATTTGTTTTTTTAGTTTTGCAGGATTTGGTGAATATTAGTTCTTCATTCCCCTTATGATTTCATCTTTATATTTTGAAAAACCTCCGTCATTTTCACACCCCAGCTTTCTCCTCTCCTGACTTTCTCAGTCTCTCCCTTAAAAGTTTGAGAACATGGGCTCTTACTTCAGTCCATTTACTTTGCTGTTCCCAGTCTCATCCCATAAGCCTGATCTAATTATGGTCTCTTCTTCCTCTTCTTTCCTGCTACTTCCAATAAGCAGCTATTGCTAAATTCTGAGCACTCTTTCTTTCTCTAAAGTATGCCAGAAATGTTAGTCCTATTAAAATGAGAGAGCTCCCACGGCATGGCTGGAACTATTCTATGAGTCTGACTTCAGTTCTGTACAGCATATTCTAACAAAATGATCTTATTGTCTATGCCTACTGCATCATTGCCTCTGAATTTTCTAGCTGGTTTTGATGGATTCTCAGTCAATTTCACACAGTTCAGCCTTCCTCTACCCCTTCATCCCACCTGCTTCCCATCACTATTTCCCTTTGCCAATAATTTAGTGCTTTTCCTGATTCATCTCCTGTGACAGATTGTTACGCTACCTCTTAGGCTGTATCCAGGCACAATTTTTTTCATTTCAAGGAATACATTTTTGTGTTTTGGTGTGTTTGTTTTTTTTTTTTTTTTTAGTGGGGTGGTTTTTTATGATTTCTATTTTTTTTAAATCCCCACTGCTACTGAATTCTGCTGCTACTGCTATGCTCCTTATATAGTCCTCTTGCTTACTTGTATCATACTAGGAAGAGGAGTTATGGGTTTCAGGATAAACTGTCAATTCTAGAGTCACTGTAAAAGCAACTGCCAGAATTACTGAAGTCCAGTGGGACATTTATTTCTAGATTTCCCTTGTTTAGGGAAACACCTGTTATTCCTAAAGGTCTGCTTTATTTGGGGTAGAGAAGAGCAAGAGCAGTAAGTATTCATCAGTGTTCTGTGTGTGTTCTTTGGAGAAAGAGCTCCTGGAGAAAGTGCCTGGTGGACCTTTTTTGAGGGTGCTTTTTCATTTTGTCTTTTTTGTTTTCCTGTTGCAGTGCACTTTAATATTGGAAGACTAAAAAGCTACACTTGATTCTTGGTGTATTTCAATATGTGAAAATACTTTTATTCCATAATTTATCTTCATAACATGCTGACTGCAGCTTTACCTTTCTCCTTCAATATATGTGTATGTGTCTATCGTGTATCAACAAATTTTCCCTTTAAAATCAACATCTGTGAAGAGCAAGCTACATAAGAATTATGTTTTGCTTGCGATTCTAAAGCTTCATTGAGAGCCATTGTTTAGGGACTGGCACATTTTGTAGCTGGGCTGAACAACAAGCAAAAGCAGGACAATTGCTTTTCAGGGTTTTCTGTACTCGGTGATCTATCAATGGATTTTTGAGACGTTCTCAGTCTGTCTTGGCAGCTGAAAGATCCTAATGGTTAATGAATGTGTTTATTCTTACTGCTGTTGAACAGAACGTTGCCAGCATGCATTTGATACATGAATAGCTTTTGTTCTTGCTCTAAAAGAATAGCTGTGGTGGTGGAGTTTCCTTTTCTGTTTAATGTAAAAATAAAAGCACGAGTATGGCTGCACTTATCTACAGGGAGAAAAATTTTCCATTCTGAAGCAAAATTCATTTAAACTTATGGCTTAATGTACAGTAGGGACCTAATAGTTTAATGGCCCCTCACAATAAGATATGTCTTGCCTTTGTATACTCAGCAGGAATGTTTATACAGGATGAAACTGAAACAGGGAGACTTTAACCTAATAAACAAGGTCATTCTTCACATTGGAACTGCAGTTTCCAGTGATTTTATGTTTGTTAGCTTGGCTGTTGCCAGCTTTGTCCCAATCTTTATTTGGCGTGTTTGGCTAAGCCAAGTTTTCTCCCAGCTTACTACTTCAATATGCTTTCAATTGCCAAATTTAAGTAGAATTTCCTACCAAGGAAGGTAACGTGCTGGAAATACTAGTGCTCTACATAACCAAAACTGCAGATGTAGGCTGAGCCCAGTGACCTGTCTGAGAAGATGGTTCCATGGCTTGTCCACTCCACAGACAGGCTTGGCCAGTGCCTACTGTGGCAGAACTGAAGGAACAGCATTTTTTTTCTTCCATTTCAGCTGGCATCCTAGTCAATGTAATGATTTTTTCCTGCACCACATTATTCTTTTGAGCAACACTGAATGATCTGAGCCTTCATACCAGTTCTCCTTTGTAGCAAAGGAAGAACTGTGATGATGATCTGTGCAGCTTCCCTACTGTTGCACAAATCCTTTAAAACTTCTGGGGAGGAGGGACCCTTTCTTTTCCAATTGATGAAGCTGTATTTGTTTAGGGGAAAGAGAGTGGGAGAGGGGAAGAAGAGCAAACACTTGAGAATCTTTCTCCTTTCAGCTCCTATCCTTGCTTTTATTAGTGCATGTTTGTATGAATTTAAATATGAAATGGTAGATAACTGAAGTGAGGTATGGTATTACATAGAGAAGATGATGAGAATCCATCTTTGGGTGATTCATTCTTCTCTGTGGGCTGGACTTCTCATCCAGAATTCCTTTTCCATGATTGAGCGTGCCCACTTGGCTACCATAAATACTGCCTTGCCTCCCCTGTGCTGCCCCACCTACACGAGGTGGGAAGTCCAGTTGAGATCTACGTGTGGAAGAGAGAAAGCACAGTGTGTGGTACCAAGTTAAAGTTCAGCCGAAGCCTTGCTGTGGCAGCCCAGAATGGGAATAACCAAGGTTGGCATGGGGTCTTTTATTTTCCCATGGAAGATTGGATTTTGTTCAATATTTTCCATGTGTAGAGGCAGAAGAACCACTGCTTAAATACAGGTTTGGTTAAAGGTGTGGCGGGACTTGAAATTCCGAAATCCTGTCATGCCAGTGAAGTTACAGAAGCTGCCATGGCTGTTTGAGGAGTCTGAGTTTTAAAGGTATGAGACAGTTTCTTGTTGAAGAGGTTTTCTTCCAGCAGTTTGGCTTTGCAGCCAGCAGTGAGACTTCTGATTTGCAGGATGCTAAGGCTGTCTTTGCCTTTGGGCAAGTCAGTGAGTTGGGAGGAGTGAATTTTCTTGTTGTTGGAAGTAGTTTTCATTGCTCTAGAAGCTAATCACACACTTTACATTAAAACACACACATTGTGTGTGTGCAGTCCTGAGTTCAGCAGTAGTAAGATTTCAGTATAATTAGCCATGTTTGAAGCATCCTAGAACTGGAATTGAATAGGAATGTGGTGAGTTCTGGGGTTTTGTCTATTAGAGGTATAGGTGCAGAGTAATTGTTAAATAATGTTCAAGAAATACTTGTAATTCTGGACCCCAAATAGAATTTTATGCCTGTGTCCGTGTGGGTGTATAGAACTCAAATAATGGATGACTACATGCTGTATTTCCCTTTTTCAGTAGGCTGACTAGCAGCCTAATTGTGGGGTTGAAGTTTCTTATCTCCCTTTTGTTTTTCATTTTTACATAGAGCTTTTCCCACTGGTAATGACCAGTTCACTCCATTCCATGATGGTCTAAATGGACAGAAAGCGTTGGGCAAATGAGACTGTTCCATTGCCTCAAGCATCCAGGAAATATCTGCTGGAAAAACATTTAGAGAAAGACCCATCTTTATTGCTTCCATCCCTGAAATATGATCAGGCTTTAGGCTTGTGGTCTGCTGAGAAAGGACAATCCTAATATAGTCAGGGCCTACTGGGGAGTTGTTGAGCTAGATTAAGTGACTTTTTCTTGGAAGGAGTTTCCAGAATTTTCTCAGCCCAATGGAATGGGATGACTTTTCACATTATGGAGTTGTGTATTTCTTCATTTTTAAAATGGAGGAAGTACTGAGTACTCTGAGAATTCTCAACAGGGCACTTCCTACTTAAATAGTAGAAAATGTAATGCTTTCTTGTGCGATGGTACACGTGTAATAGAATTTTATGTCATTTTACATACAGGGATACAAAATTTGCCAAGTGCTTGCTGATCCTTGGTTTCTGAGAAGGGACACAGACTTTGTGCCCTCTGTGCATATATGCATCACATTATGCAAAAGCAGCAGTCTAGATTCACTCATATTTAGCATGAAATAGCCTCGAGTTGATGAACTTTAATTTATTGTGTTACATGTGGCTGGACTTTAACCTCCATGCAGTAGCCCTGTCCTCCAGAGAACGTTCCTTTTATTTAACTAGTAAGGAGCCAGCACTGGAATTGTCCCTTTTCAGGTATAGCATGCTTTTTTCAAAAATAATTTCTTTATTGACAGGCCATTTTCAAAGACTGTTGTTTCAAGTTTCTCTATTTTAAAACTTTAGAGAGCTAAGTCTCAAGGGGGGATGTGTGTGTAATATGTGTGTGGGAAATGGGACAGGACTGAAAACCAGGGAGAGGAATAGGTGGCTCTGAAGCAGACTTCTCCGTTCTTGCTGCTTTCTCCAGGGAGTTTCCTTGTTTTTCTCATCTAATTTTGCTGCTGTGCTGTTTCCTCACCTGCCTCAAAACGTTGTGACAAGTTAGAATTTTTTAATTCTGTTGTGGGAAGTGAAAGAATTTGCCTGAGAGTGACTACTGAGGTCTGTTTGGTTTGGTTTTTTTTTTTTGTTTAATAAGGAAAGGGTGTTTAGATGTCCCTTTTCTGCTTGTGGGCTGAGTACCAGCTGCTGGGTGGTGATGTAGTGGAATCCCCTGGAAGATGTTGAGGGTGGGTGGGTGGGTGATACAGCCTGACGACCAGAGCTTGTGTTTTGAAAGTTGCCAAGCCAGCCCAGCACTTCCCTAAGGTCCCACCTAGAGCGTAGTGGTGTGTCCAGCAGACCAGCTTCTGCACAGCAATTGTTTCTCTCTTCTCAGAGGAGGTACTTCAGGGTAGCAGAGATGCTTGGAGCTGTTTCCAGGGTGTTAGCATCCAGCAGAACATCAACTCTGGAGCATGGTGCTCCAAGGAATGATGCTGTCTCTGGGTGGTTTTTTTGGGGTCTTCATTGTCTTGACTTGTGTATTCTAGCCTCTCCCATCTTGAGCACAAGCCTGACCGTAGCATGTTCATGGCAAGGTTGCATTTATGAGAAATAGTTTTGCTCCACTTACAGTAATGGGCTGTAAATGAGAAACGGGCCGACAAAATGTTGTTGGTGGGTTGGTGTTTCGGGTATTAAGGCACTTCGTAACGCCAGGTGGCAGCATCTCCTGCCAGCGGGTTCTGTAGAGACCTGGAAATCCTTTTAACCTTGAAAGGGGCAGCCTCTGCTTGAAAACAAACCAATAAAACCATAAAGATTGAGGATGGTTTGGACCAGAATTCAGACGGATCCAAGCTAAATATTTTGTGTTCCATGCAATGACTGCACTGATTAGTTATGTTGTAGTGTGTTTCTAAAAACCCCTGGAGATAAGAGCAGGCTTTGAGATTTGTTGGGTTTGTCTTTGTGTGTATGTTTTGTGTATGTTTGGTGTGTTTTGTTTTTTTTTTCTGTTCCCCCCCTTCACAACACCCACCATCTCCCACACCCATCTCTTCATTTTAGGTTCTTTTCTCTCAATTACTTCTACATTACTACTTCTATGTAGTTACTACTTCTATGTGAAGTTGCTACTGAAATATGATGTGTGAAGTAGAATTACTACTTCTATGTGAAGTTGTTGCTGAAATAGGTGCTCCTTGTCTATGAGTGGAGCTTGGTTTCATTTCTACATTCTAAAATAATGACTATTCAATCATAGCTGTAAACAAGTGAAACCCAAAAGCCTGGTAGGGAATGGGAGTTTGACACTGAGCTGCTTTGGGTGACCGTGTTGTTTGGAATGAGATCTTCAAATCTGGCTACGTGTGGTTCGTGTTGAAGTTGGCTTGGTTTGAAGTTTGTTCAACAGAAGTTGAACTGCTTGGTCATGAGGTGCTGGCATAGTTCCTCCTGTCCACATAACACTGACAGCTAACTATGTGTTTAACTCTGTATGGGAAGTGACCTAATGTGTTGCATGGTTGCTTGAGTGCAAGATGACAATGGCAGTGGGTGACAGCACCCTGCACCAAGTCTTATGGTCTGGGTGATGTTACAAGCACAGAGGGACTGTGACATTCCTTGAGGTGCTGTGCCCCTTTGATACAGTCAGCCCCTATTGTTTTAGACCTCTCACTCTGTTTTCTGTTTGATCAATTGCGTGCTCACTTGTCAGCAGAGGAGGGGTGTAAGTGTACATCCCAAAATAGCCAAGTGTACTCTTATCATCACGTGGTTGCCCTGAAAATTATGCCTCTTTCTTCCTCAGATAATTTACCAAAAAAAGAAAAAGCCACAGTCAGTTTTATCTCCATGAAGAAAAGTTAACTTACCGTGCTTTTCAAATGGATAGAGGCCTTAAATGAGAGGGAATGGGTGAAATAATCAAAGGTATCCACATCAACAAATCTAATAAAAATTCCTCTAAGGAAATGCAAACAAGCTGAAGCAACCAGTGAATCTTTAGTGGCTGTCTTAAGTTGGGAGGGAGGTGGTGGAGAGGTTTAAGATGCTCAAGAGAAGGGAAATATGCCAGTCAGTCAAATGCCAATGTGTGAAAAGATAATAAATAATCCGTTAATAATTACCCAGGAGGTACTGCAGTAGGAAGAAAAAATGCAGGAAAGAGCTCAATGGGAGTGTTATTCCCAGTTTTGCATCTTCTTTACTGAAAGAGTGGATTAGAAAATGAAGCAACAAAACCATTGCGGGGCGGGGGGGGAGAGAAGTATCTTGAAAGAATTTGTTCTAATTTCATTTAGAAAACATACAGAGGAATAATGTTAAAAACTCCTCTCAGGCACACTGAGGAAGTTTATTTTCTGAGGAATAGGGCGTGGAGGAATATGTTTTGCACCACAAAGAGGTGAGGGTGTTTGTACATGAGCCACATCTAGGCTATGAAGATAGCAAAGCACTGGAATGCATTACTCACAAAAATAATATGGAAAAGAATGAACGAGTTTTCTTTCTTTATATATAACTATTTCTAGATAGTGCTGAAAGCTGCAGACTTCTGCAGTATGCAGGAGCCTTAGAAAATCTTTCTTAACTCTTCTTTCAAAAGCAGAACCTGCAATGACCCACATTTTAGTAAGAATCATGGGTTCATAGTTTATTTAGGTTTTTTTAAATTTCCTTGTAGAAGTTTCTGGTTTCCAAGGATGTCCAGAAAACTCTAAGTTTAAAATTGATTAGACAAAATCTGTAACAGAGCAACTTCTGCTGTTTGCCAAGTATGTCCAGAAAACTACAAGTTTAAAATTGCTTAGACAAAATCTGTAACAGAGCAACTTCTGAGGATATATTGCAACTGTTCTGTTGTATCACTTTTATTAATGATCAACTAATTATCTTATGCTTATGGTGTTATTTTTATCTCAGTAAAAAGCAGGTACCAGTTAGGACAAGAGGAAGTGCAACAGTTTTATGCCTGCTGGACTTCAGTTAATTTGATCATAAAACATGAATGTATCAGGTATTCAGAGCAGAGAACTTATTTAGCTTACAGTATCTTTGCAGTTTAGTCAGAAATATTCATTAAAACTATCTGGAAGTGCAGTCAGGGTCTTCTGTAAAATGGGACTGGTGTTTCAGGATGAGGGATGACGTGAATCTGCATTATCTTCTCATGACAAGCACCTGCACCTCAGAAAAGGGAGAGGAGAAAAAGTGAAGGGGAAGAAGGTGTAATTGTAGCAGTGAGAATATTGCTCTGATTTAAATGGTGAACTAATGTTTAGTCATACACAAGCGTAATTACAGTGTCCTGTTTTTCTAATTAGGCAATTACATCAGAGCTTGCCTCTATTTCCTGCTGGTATACAGATTTTAAAATCGCAATAGAAGTTAATGACAATAGCATCATAATAAGTTGCCTTTCCAGTTATTCATTAATATCTTTTCCAGCTCTTAAGCCTTTGGAATTGCTCAGAAACATTCAAGATTTGTCATATGGCAAAGTAGAAGAATTGTCTTGGTTGACTTTTATTCCACTATAATTCTCGCTTATTTACTGTCTTTCCTTCATGTTCTGGTGGGTTTTGTTTCTACAATGACAGTGTATGAGTTTTCTTGTGTATGTGCATGTGTGAGGTTTGGGTTGGCTTTTTTTCCTGCTAAATTTTATTGATAACTTCTTTTGCATTCCATTTTCTCCTGTTTTTTGACTAGCAAATCACTTTACTTTTGTGCACAAAATTATTTGACTGAAACTTTCTCTATGAAGTCAGCCAATTTCTTTTGAAATACTAGTTAAAAGCAGAAAGACACTAAAGGTTTGAATTTTTATTTCCTTGTTCCCAGAAAGACCACCTCAGTCAGGCTGTGTGGACTCTTAACATTCTTCACAAGAGGCAAACTAACATTTCAGCCAAACACCATCACCACCACCATCCCCCTCCAAAACAACACCAACAAAAAAATGACCCCCCTATTCTTGGCAGTGAAAGCAATCGATTAGAAAATCCCATGACGGATATCTATGTCTACATATGTAGATCTATGCATGCACATACATATATCTTTGAATGTTTAGTTGAGATGAACGTGTGTTTTTTAGATCAGCTGGCTTTTCTGAATTCAAGTGGTTGCAGGCAGTAAGATGGATATTGTCAGCAATTAGAATGGTACCCAGGGAAGAAGAAAGGTTTGTAGTTACCAGTTAACTCTCAGCTTTGGAAACGTGGGAGGTGGGTCTTGTTTTTCTGTGTAAGTTAGTAGTCCTCCAAGAGGGCTGCAAGGACATCTTAAAATGGTGTGTGCAGGCTGACTCTTGCATTGTGCCAAAGTCCATAAAAATAGCATTGCTACTGGTGTGGGTACCTAATCCTATTAATTTTTGCACATCCACTTATGCAGTGAGGCTTGGAGAACACTTCCATATGTGGAAAGCAGAGAACACCTGGTTGCTAATAGTAGACTTCTTGAACCGTAAGGTATAATGTAACTTTCCCGAGTGGATTTTAGTTTTACTCAATAGGATGCTGTAAAGGATATGGGCAGGAGGTAACCAGTGTGAGTTTGTCTTTGAATCTTCTGCCCCGTTGTCTGATAGAATAGTAACATTCTCGCCATCTTTAGCGCTCAGGATCATGCTTATGACAATGCAATTTCTGGATTAGATTTTTTTAAAAAAAGGGGGAAATTACTGGCCTTTGGCAAAGTATGTGTTACTTCCCCTTTCCTCCCTCCCTTGGCAGAGGTTAATTCCACTAGCTTGCAGGGGAATTGTAGGTCTGCCCCAGTCCTGCAGTAATGATTTTGTGTCTTAGGAAGGTGGGTCTCTGACAAGGAATAGCAAGAGCAGCCCTGCCAGCAGCTGAGTGCGTCCGCAGGATGGGAAGGGCAGGATCCTTGTTGACAGAGCCTAGTCCTTTTGTTCCTGAGCAGGGCAAAGGTGCTGGCAGTAATGGTTAAAAGGAACTCTCCAGGCATCATCAGACAAATTCCAGATAGTGAGTGGACCTGGAGTCAGTCCAGAAATGCCAGACAAGGAGTCTGGGCCAGCAGGGGACAGAGCTGGGCTCAGACCCTACCCTACAGCACTGCAGCAGGGGGGACAAGCTGGACATGAGCAGGCAGTGGGCACTTGCAGCCCAGAAGGCCAATCACATCCTGGGCTGCATCAAAAGAAGTGTTGCCAGCAGGTCCAGAGAGGTGATTCTGCCACTTTACTCTGCTCTGGTGAGACCTCACCTGGAGTATTGTGCGCAGGTCTGGAGCCCTCAGTATAGGAAAGATATGGACCTAATGGAGCGGGTCCAGAGGAGGGCAACTAAAATGATCAGGGGATTGGAGCACCTCTGCTACAAGGACAGGCTGAAGGAGCTGGGGTTGTTCAGCCTGGAGAAAAGGAGGCTCCGGGGAGACCTAATAGCAGCCTTCCAGTACCTGAGGGGGGCCTACAGGAAGGCTGGGGAGAGACTGTTTACAAAGGCTGTCAATGACAGAACAAGGGTAATGGCTTTAAACTGGAGAAAAGCAGATTTAGATTAGACATTAGGAATAAGTTCTTTACTATGAGGGTTGTGGAGCACTGGAACAGGTTGCCCAGGGAGGTGGTTGAGGCCCCATCCCTGGAGATATTCAAGGTGAGGCTCGACGAGGCCCTGGGCAACCTGGTCTAGTTGGGGGTGTCCCTGCTGACTGCGGAGGGGTAGGACTAGATGACCTTTGGAGGTCCCTTCTGGCCTGGGCAATTCTATGATTCTCTAAGGTGGCTTGGGATTAAGTGGGGCTCCTGGTGCTGGTCCTTGATGAGCTTGGTCAGGGCAGTAAAGTCCACCTGTAGGAGTGGACTTGGGCTATGCCAGTCTTTGCTGTTTACTGTGGAGTGACTCTTGAGCAACAGTTGCAAGAGTTAGGGCACTGGTTAAAGATGGAGCTGAGTTGCACAGTGTATGAGCTTCCTTAGTGCTTGCTCTTTCTTATTTTTGCATGTGTGGGGGTGGTGGTGGTGGGGCTGTGTTCTTTTCTTTTTTGTCCTGGAACAGAAATGGGAATGCAGATTGATGCACTGAAGTATTTATGGGAAATATACCAGGAGTTACTCTGTTTCTTAATAATTACTTAGCAAGACATTGTAGTTAATTTTATATGGTAATTAAAATGTATATACTTAAAATGATCAGGCCTGGTTTGGATATTCACACACACAAAGAATTCTTCATTATAGAATAATATAAGTTGGAAGGTACCTCCAGAGGTACCAATTACTTTACTGAAAGAGTGGTCAGGCACTGGAACGGCCTTCCCAGGGAGGTGGTGGAGTCATCATCCCTGGAGGTATTTAAGAAACACGTAGACGTGGCTCTTCAGGGCACGCTCTAGTGCCCAAGATTATTTGTTTGTGGGTGGGTATGATGTGGTGGGGTGTTGTTGGTTTTGTTTTGTTGTTGGGTTTTTTTTTTCTGGTTTTGTGTGGGGTTTTTTTTGAAGTTGGACTCGATCTCAGAGGTCCCTTCCAACCATTGTGGTTCTGTGAGGCCATCTCTTATGATGCTTAGTCAAGTTGTCAATCTTTTCAAAGATGGAAAGTTTCCCAGGCTTTCTGCACCTCTGTTCCCATGTTTGACCATCCATATGGTGGAAAAGTTTTTATGTTGAATTGTAATTTTCTGTGTTAAAACTTCTCAGCTCCCTGTTGTCCTGAATTTAAATCTCCAATTTTAATTGCACCATTTTTGCAGTTGTTGATGGCTGTCGGTATCCCTTTTTAAAACTGTGTGCAAACCTGATATATTTGTGAACATGAGGGACTGATGCTGCAGAATGCAGGTCAACACAGAATGCAGGTCAACACAGTGTCAAAAGGTTCCCTAAAAGTTCTTTCAGCCGACTCAAACTCTACCAGTGCATCTTAGGTGTGAACTGTGACACTGTTTGCTCTTGCAATCCTGGATTTCTTTTTCTTGAGAAAAATGTGCCAGCAGCAAAGGCAAAAAATATAGTGGTACTGAACTGTAGTCAAAGACCAAACTAAGGAGACATGTAAAGTTTCCAAGCTAAAAATAATCTGTCAAATAGAGCATCAAAAATGTAAATTCCTGTATGCAGTACTCCATATCCAGGTTGTAAGTACCCTGTCTTCATCAATGGTTACTTGCTCTCTAGTTCCACCCCTCGCCCCCAACCTTATTCTTCAGTAGATGAGTCCCTGGTTCTGGAGATTGGGCTTTTTGTCCCTAAGAGCACGCCTTTCTATTTTCTGCTAGTAAATATGCTATTTTGGGATCATTTGTGTAAGTCTTATGTTCTAAACCAGTCAGTATCTAGTTGTTTTCTACATGCAGAAACATCTTGCTGATGCCAAAACGAACTGTTGTCTTTGCTAGCTTGTACACAGAGTACTCAATTTAAAGCAACTAATGGAGATTGTCCTCTTCTCTTACCAGATGTGTGCAATAGTACCAACCTTCCTGAAGTTGAAATCATCAGTCTCCTGGAAGAGCAGCTGCCTCATTATAAGCTAAGAGCAGATACAATCTATGGTTATGACCACGACGACTGGCTTCATACACCTCTCATTTCCCCCGATGCAAATATTGACTTAACAACTGAGCAGATAGAAGAGACCTTGAAATACTTCCGTAAGTCAAAAATGCAGAAATTGTACTGATAAACAAATAAAATAGTGCTATTTTTGGTACCTTTTCTGAAGAATCCGTGCAGTTTTGTTACAACTGTGGAAAGCAAGAGAGCTGTTCTTGATTTACTGCTTTCAAGTTTGCAGTAGATAGAAAACAAAGGAAACATTTAATGATAAACATTAGTTGCATTTGTAATCTGTGCGTGCACCTCTTCACATTATCACGTTATTATATTGGTGAAACTGAAATACCTGGTTTTGCTTGTGCTCTCTCTGGCAAGAGACTGAAATTTTCTGTACATATGCGATGTAGAAAGTCTAGACAGGTCTAAATTTCTCATGTTCTCTGACACATTGCACTGTTGTCTGATGGCACTATGTGCCAGGATCACAGGATGACATTTTTCTGCAGCTTACCCTTCTAGGAAGGGCATGTGAAGAACAAAATTCTGAGCATTTGGTTGGGATGGCTTGTCTCTTCATTCTTGCTTTTGTTTGTATTTGTACTATTGGATAAAAAGCTATCTTTTGTGTCTGAAGGGAAAGTGTGTGGTGTTGTGACCTTCTTGGTTTTTTTTTTTTAATTTTGTTTGAGCCTGTAAATGCTTTTATTGTGGTGAATGAATTTATGTCTGTCTGGGTTCTTCCTCTGTGGATATTGACTTAAGATATGCAAGTATCTGTGATTCATCCTCTAGTTGCTGATTGAGTAATGTGTGATTAAATGATTGTTCCTTTTTCCCGTCCTCCATGGTTTCCCATGAACGTGCAGTTTTGTGGCACCTCTGAATTGTTGCATTTTAAAATAGTCTGTAGAATATTGAACCAATAGGTTTTGTGCTGAAGCACTAGTAGTTAGACTTACATAGTAGTGCATTTACATATATTATAGTAACAGATAGACGTAGGTAGACTTACTGAGGCACTGTGGAGCTCAGAAGAGATGAGTTACAGGGCTCAACACAAACCTGTGCAAAGATGGCTTGCTTTTCGAAGCACCTAGAGAATTCACTTTGTAAGGAGCAAGGCTGGTAAAGAAAAGCATTAAGAATATGAAGAACTGAGTTTCTGACCGTAGTGCTTCAGTAGAAGGTATTCAGTATTTTAGTAAATAGCTTACATGTGCTCCCCACTTCCTGCCAATCGGCCAAAAACAGTGGGAGGGGGGAGAGGTGAGCTGGTCTGTGGAATAAGTTGTGCTATAGCTCCTTGTTTTGTGTCAGTCCATCAGTGCTGCTATAACGATGGCAGAAGCCTGCTTAAAGACATGTTTTGAAATGCCAGGTTTCCAAAGTCTTTGGGAACAGAATTGGCTTTGTGTGATGAATAAGATAGGCTGTGCGGGTGGGCTGTTGCAATAACCATGGGAAAGGTGTTTTGCTAGCGGGGCAAGGAAGGCAAAAAATCCCTGTGGAAGCATCCTGGCTCTCCCAGCTGAGATACTGGTGGTCCATGTCACTTGCAATAGTGTGTGACTGTTGGGGGTGGATACAAAATGAAGCTACACACAGCAGAGAAATCAGATAGTGGCTGCTTGTAACTGTGAGTACTTAAAACAATTTTATCCAGCTTTTAGCTTACAAGCATAATGACTGCAACTCTACAGTGATGGAAGATTTCATCCAGTCAACAGGCTTGAATGAAAAAATGAGTGTGATTCCTGCCACAATGTATGTTTTCTGCTTTCATTGGGAAACAAATGCTTAAAGAACAGGAACCAAGCAAGAATAACTTCCATAAAGAAAAGTTTATTCCTTACTGCTTATATACCATCACTTGTGTATAGATAGTTTGAGAAGTTTAGGCAAATTTGGATTGAGCCTTACGCTGATACCCTGGAACCAGAGATCTCTGACTTTACCTTTGCTAAGTTATCGTGAACGAGTCATATAGTGCATCTATACACGAGTGCAAGATCATAAAACTTTAGCATGTTTGGAAGTTATGGCATTGATTGTAAACATTGGTTTATGGAAAAAATACTTAAAATAATATTTTTCTTTGTTAAGCTGGCAGAACAGTCCTGTGAATTGTACCATCATCACGTTGGAGAGTGTTTTCCAGGGTGTGGTTGCTTGCACAATGATTCATTTTCAGCACTGCAACTAAGGCACTCCTCTACCTCTTTAGTTTGTTTTAAACACCTTGATGAGGGGGTTAGCAAATACTGTAACTCGTCTATTGGAAAGTTTTTTAGTATAATCTTACAAATTTCCTCTATTTTCAGAACAGTATCCTTGTGGTCTAAGAACTCTATGGACGTAATTAAATTTAACAAATAATAAAAATGAAATTTTCTAATCTGTCAAAAGTTTTCCTTAACTGAAGGAAGAATTCATTGGTTTTGCTGCAACAGAAAAAGATTGGCTGCAAAATCAATACTTTTATCAGAATTAAAATGCACTACATGTAGAGATTGTTGCTTAACGTTCTTCAAGCTTCTTAGGGACACACAAAGATAATGAAAATAAAATTAATATTAAAACTTGAGCTAGTGCAGAATATTTTTGAAAATATTGAAATTAAGTCTTTTGAGTGCTTATGGTTCCTGGTATGTTACAGTGTCAATCGGCTTTGAAGCCAGGATTTACAGGGAGGGAGTTAAACCATGTGGCTTTATTCAGGAAACGTTCGCAGACTGAGAAATGCTGGACAACAGGGGGGATGTTTGTGTGTGTTTTAATATATGTAAATATTCTGCATTATTAATATGTAAATATCGTGCATTATTAACATATGTAAATATGTCTTTTGTAAGGGTTGCTGTTGTTTAGGGAGAGAATTTACCAGGAAGAGCAACTTTCATAACCTCTCACCACACCAGTTAAAGTGTAACTACTTACCTTGGAAATAGTCTGAAGGGTAACACATTAGTGACGGTCTTGCACTGTAATTCATTGTTTTCATGGTGTTCCAGTGCCCACTGGGAATAACTGGAACAAGGGAAGGAGAATGTGTCTGTTTTTCCACTGGTTGTAGCTACATTCCCACCCCACCATCCAAGGGCAGCGGAGGTTGATTTTGGGGGGTGGTAATTGAGAGCTGCTTTTTTTTTTTTCCTCCCTTCTGCTGTAGGCTCATTACCATACTCAGTGACTCTTTAACCCCTCTCTTAATTGTGATCCATATCTCCAGCTCTGTCCCCACTCCTGCTGTAAGTTTTAAACAAGATAGATGTCTTTGAACCTCAGTACTGGATTACTTAAAAATATTTCAAGGCCCACAGAAGGACTCGATGAACTCGGAGGTCCCTTCCAACCACTAAGATTCTGTGCTTCTGTGAAGTAGGAAAGTGGAGAGTTCTAAATATATATATATGTGTGTGTGTGTATAAACAAAGTGTCTGTGTATGCCTATGTAGTAAATATATATAGTATATGTGTAGCAATGTACAGTTGGATTTGTAGTTACCTTTTTGACCAGACTTTAAAAATTCGTGGCCAAATTTTAAATCTCTGCTCAAAGTGAAAATAATTGTTCAAATGCGCTTTTGGTTAAGCCTTGTAAAGTGCCCTGAAGTGGATTTAAAAAATGTGGCTATCTTAAGCCTAGTAAGTAAAATGATTTTGAAAATAGATGCCTTTTAAGCTCTACTATTGCCTTTATTTGTTCCTGCTTTAGAATGGCAACATGAAAGGGAGAAAACTTTTCAGAAAGGTTATGTAAAAAGCTCTAATCAAGTCGCAACCCCACCCAAAACATTAACTGCCCTTGGAAACCAGCACTAATTCTCTATGGGCTCTCTCTCTGAGAACTCACATACATCCATTGTGCATGTTATAGTTTGTTTTCACTATCTATCCTAGTATTCTCCTCTTCTATAGCACAGGCTTGTTAATAGGGAACTTGTGATACGGCATACCTGTTTGTCTGTGATTTTGAGTTTTTGAATAATATATTTGTATTTAATAAGAGAGGCTTTGTGGTTGTTTGGATAGATTCAGGTGTCAGGTGTCCCCAAACACCATTATCTGTGAAAGAATCTAAATCACTTGTAGTGACAGTATTCTCAAGTTTGAGTTCATCTGTGTTTGCGTTTGCTCCCAGGAGAGAATCCATGAGAAAATATTACTTCCAGGAGTGATTCAGCATATAAGGTAACTGCCAGCTGCATTGCTCTCCTTTGAAGTAGAAGCATTGAAATGATGGAGTTTTCTGAAGAGCTGATGAGCTGATGGGTGTCTGGAGTAGTCTATTATCAAGCTTTTAAAGTATACAGATGCATTTTCATTCAGTTAAAAAGTAGATTAGTAGCTATTAATGCACACACATGCTTGTTTCACTGTGACTGAGCAGGTACCATGTCAGGGGACAGAGAGGGATGGGTTTCCTTTTTACCATAGGAAGGTGTCACAAGGGAACGCTTGAATTTAGGAAGTCAATCATGTTTGATTGAAAAAAGAAAACATCTCTTCTGGTTTTCAAAATGAAGAGACTGTAAATGCTTTTAATAAGGTCACTGTCTTAATGGACATTTCCATTTCTATTCCTCGTCTTCTGTTGATGGCTTCTTTAGGTCTTCTTGGGTTTGTACATTTATATTTAAGAGAGCACAATGACATATTGGACCCTACTGTAAAGGATGCACAGAGTACAACTGTCCTCTAAAGTAATTTGATATTCACAAAATGCCACCTCTTCTTGTATCCTATTATTTCTCCTTAAAATATGAAAACAAGCATTGAGCACATACTAGAAGTTAAGCACAAGTGTGGATGGAGGAAGAGAGAACTACAGTGCAAAGACAGAGTAGGGAAGCCCCTGTGGCCTGGGAAGGTCTTCAGTAGAATGAAGACTTCTGCAGCTGGTGTATAATGAGAAACAGTGAATTCAATTAGTTTGATTACTAAGTGCCAGACTAGCAAGACTTGTCATATAAAAGTCTATACAGGGCAAGTATTTATGCTGCACTCACCTCTTGAATGCCCAAGTGCTGTATGGCAGCCATGTGTGCTTGAATACTGACTCTTTTCTGGTTCTTCAGTCTACTGAACTTGTTCTGCCTAATCTTCTGGCTGTGTGTAGTGGTTACAACTGAGTCAAGATGTGACCTATTAAAATCAAAAAGCAATGAGATTTGGGAGGGGTGGGGATGTGTGTGTGTGCGCTTATGGTGATTTCAGTAATTACTGAAACTTTAAGTTCTCTGTTGAGCAGTTTCTGTGTTCTCTGTTAGTAACCAGATTTACAAACTAGTTTTTCTTAGTATTTGGATGTTATGTTTTGGAGGGGTGTGGATGTGTGTGTATGTGCTTATGCTTATTTCAGTAATTACTGAAACCTTAGGTTCTGTTGAGCAGTTTCTGTGTTCTCTGTCAGTAACCAGATTTACAAATTAGTTTTTCTTAGTATTTGGATGTTATGTTTTTGCTTACTAGTACTGTTATTGTAGGCTTACACAATATTTATGCAAGTTTTGATACAAGATAAATTAAGGATAAGAATGCTACAGATCCATAAAATGAGCAAAAATCACTTCTCCAATGGCACCTTCAGATTTCGTAAATTCATTGTGATACTTGGATGATATTTTAATCTTTACAATTGCAACATGTTGAAAAAACTGTTGCTTTCTTGGTGTTTTGCAGTAACAAGGACTGTTTTTCAGTCATTATTATTAGAACTGTGGGTTCCTCCATACTCTTTCCACTGAGGAAGGCAAACTTTAAGTAAAAATGTCTCACAAACACTACAACCTTATCATGCTGAGGGTATAATGGTCTGCCATTTCCAGCAAGGTTTTATACTGCCTAAACTTTTAATAGAATGGAGGGTGTGCATTGCAAGATATGTAAACACTAGAACCTCATCATGCTGAGGCTATAATGTTCTGCCATTTCCAGCAAGGTTTTATATATATATATAAAATTTTATTTATATATATATATAAACTTGTAATAGAATGGAGGGTGTGCATTGCAAGATATCGCAACAGGAGTGGTGATCTTGCCTAGTGTAAATGGGGTCAATTTCTCTGGTGTGGGCAAGAAAAATAGGTACCAAGGGAATGTTTGGATCCTTTGTCTTTAATCTCCCTCCACAAGTGATGTGGAAACTTTTAGGCGAAACACTGATTGCAGTTGGCTATTTCATTCCTATGGAACTCCTTTTATACAACTCACTGGTTTTGATTGGAATTGAGATGACTTGACAAGAGTTATGCTTGGAACTCAAAAATCTAACTTTTGACTTTATTCTGTTAAGCTTCGTAAGGCTTACACACTGAATGTTGTCATTGTAACTGTACGAACGTTAGAGGTTTGAAGTCTGAGCAATTAAGCAAGAAGGGCATTTGATTTCTAAATGACTTGTGAAAAATAGACTTGCAGTTTTTGTACTACGTGCTGGGATTGATGTTGGTTTATAAGCTGCTGGCGGAAACATGCTGTGTTTCCCACTGTGTTGATCCATATAGGAGTCAAAGATGATCCTTAGTGATACTGCTGTGGCTGGTTAGAGCAGATTATTATGCCTTCCTCTGGCTTTTTGGTTTTGAGATCCTCAGTCTAATCCCCGACCACAAAGGCTGGCAGTTACAGAATCTGCTGGGCAGCATCACTCAAGAGTGTGGACACAAGTCTACCTAGTCCTCCTTTTGGACTGATTTTTGAGGATACTGGTAGAAAGATGAATATTTAAATATACAAGCGTTTTAACTTATTCACAGCTTTTTAGAGGAACTTAAGCTATAACCTGGGATAGGTGATGCAAAGAATTAGTTTGTAAGGCTTAGTTAGTGATTGGGAAATGGAATCTTCACACTTGGATGAAGATATCTTTTGGGAGGTACTGAACAGTGTAGCTGTTGTTTTACAGTCCAAAACTCCAAAGCATATATTTGTCGTTATTTTCTTCATATGCTTCAAACTGAAGACTCAGCCAGTTTTTTGTTCATTTGGTAGGGACTGGCTTGACTATAAAGCATAATCAAATAATTCAAACATCATCTTACCAGACTCATTAAACTCTTGAGGCAGAGTGCCTTTAAAGCCAGTCTAAAATGTGCTGTGTGAATGTGTGATACAGCGAAGTGACATTCCATCTCCCCGCCTCCAGATTAGGGAATGTCATGCACCCTGGTGGCCAGGGAGAGGTCTATATAAGAGCCAGGCCTAGAGCACGGCTACCAGAGACAGTGAACAGACGTAGCACTTTGTGCAAGAGTCTGGTTCTGCCTTGGGAGCTTCTGGGGACAGAGCCCAGGCTTGTCTGGGGACTTCTAAGAACCCTCTGAGAAACTTGAGGGTGTCTTCTGCTGCCAGGTAAGGGCAAGGTAAGGGGAGCCACAGGGATGTGGGCCTGAGGAAGCTCTAGTGGCTTCATAGAAGATGTCAGTTTCCCTTGATCCAAGGGTGCTTGGAGCCCTCATTGCAGCTGCTGCTGATTTAGGGATGGTCAAGTACTTTTTTAGCTGGTACTTGGAAGATCCCTATGTAACAGCCAGGTCTGGAGCACAGCTCCCAGAGACAGCCAACAGATGCAGCAGTTTGTGTGGAAGGATGCAAAGAAGGGGTCCCTGTCTGAGTTCAGAACAGCCTAAACCCTCAGATATGGTGGTGATGTGCCACAGGGTGCATTCCCCAGATTTTTGGAGCATGTGTCCCTGCCAGGGGAGCGACTTTAACCCAGACAGAGCTTCAGATGGTGGATGCAGCCCTGCAAGTCCCAGGCTGCCGGGAGTGCCTCAAGCTTCTCCTTGAGGTTGGGAGCGATGGCCTCACAGGAGGCACATAGGAGGTGTGCTGCTGTTGAAGAGGTGTCACCAGGTGGAGAAGTTAGGAGAAGAGGACAGCAGGCTGTGCAGCATCAGAGAGGATGAGACACCAGAGGATTGTGCTCTCGTTCAGAGGACCTTGCCAGGATGGAGAGATGAGTCAAGAAGAGCCTTGTGCAATTCCACAGAGGGAAGTGCAAAAGTCCTGCACCTGGGGAGGAACAACCCCATGAACCAGTACATGCTGGAGTCTGACCAGCTGGAAAGCAGCCTCACAGAAAAGGACCTGGGGGGCTCCTGGCAGACACCAAGTTGAACATGAGCCAGCAGCGTGCCCCTGCTGCAAAGGCAGCTAATGGTATCCTGGGCTGTATGAGGCAGAGTGTTGCCAGGAGGTCAAGGGAGGTGATCCTTCCTCTCTACTCACTAGTGATGAGGCCATACCTGGAGTGCTGGGTCTAGTTTTGAGCACCTTGATTCTGTATTCCTTCAATGTAAGGCAACTTGCATTCATTTCCTCTCCCAGGAAGTTGCAATCATGACTGTCAGTGGTTGGTTTTTTTCCTTCCTTGTTAGAAAAATAGGTCATAACCATGCTACTGTGCTACGTTGGTGTCCATCCAATCAAGCATGATCTTAAGCTTAACTTCATTTTACAAGTGTTTTTGCTGTCTCCAGGAAAAATATAACCACAAAAAAAGAAGGTTGTAGTTTACACTACTAAAGTTTACATTATTTCTGCGTGGTGAACAGTTCACAAAATCTGACTCTTTAAAGCTTTTATTTCTTTATGCTGGATAGGGGTGTGTTCTTTTAAATGCCCGGCTCTTGGTATCATGGTCCTATTGACAAGATTTAAATATGTCCAATTATACTTTAAGTAAATTCTGCAGCTGGTTTTGCAGGTAGATTGCTGAAGACCACATCAATTTTTATTTTATACAAATGCAAATATAGTACTCTCCAGTAATAGTTTGGAGGAAGGGAGAAATAATCCTTTCATGGGGAAAATAAGTTTTTGTCCTTAAGTAATTGAATTTCATCTGTCTGCCCCTGTCTCACATTAAATCACTTTGTTTCAGTGGGAGAACAGTTAAGCTCTTATCTGTACCAGAAGAGTCTTTTGTCTGTCCCAGGTGAGGTCACTGTGCCCTTGTGGTGTTCAGAAAGCACCCAGTTCTGCCCCATCTGTAGGAAGTACCTCTACCCTTTTGTAGCCCTGGAATCCCATTTTGGTGAGGGAGAGTCAGTCACATCTTGAAGCATCCATTTTTCTAAATACTAATTGGGAAAGCTGCTGACACCGTGCTTTCACTGCTCCAGTTCCACTCTTCTCAGGTTAAACAAGATACAGTGACTTCTTGCTAAGCAAAATAGTACACTAGACAGAGATCTCTGTCCTAAGTTGCAGAGTTGTTTGCTCTTACAAAATGTGCAGTCACAGGATGACTCCTCTTCAGTGTGTTTTTAGAAGGTGAAACACCAGTAACTCTTCACTTCAGTAAATGAGATCCCAGTTTAGAAGTAAGTCTGCCAGCCCGTCCTTGAAAATGAATTGGGCTTTTGAATGAGCTTGTGTTCCTTTTCAATGGGTTTTAATAACTGTAATTGTTTAACTTTAATTGACTTTTAAAGTCAGTTAAAAAAGGTCAGTTTGTGAAATAAACATTGCAGCAATGCCTGACTATTAACAACGTGCATTGCATAGTGGTGGACTGTACAGCTGCCCTGATAAAAAGGACCCCAGACAATGTTAAAGGGATGAGCTACTTCCTTTGGAATTGGTGTGTAGAATAGTGGCGACTGTAGAAAATAAAAAAGGGCATGGTGTTTAATTATCTGAACATCCTAATGTGATTCAGTAGCCAAGAAAAGAAATGTGACCCAGAGCTAATCAAATAATAGTAATACTCTGTTATTAATGCCATGGAAGTATTCTATCCAGGTCTGGTATTCAGTATCAAAGGATCCTCCTGGAATTGGACAGGGTTTGGAGAAGAAAGCTGAGAATGACTAAGCATGGGACACAGGATTTATAGGGACATACTATGTAATGACAATCTTTGAATACTTTGCCAGCAGAGGTGACCTGCTGCTGCTTTGTGCCCTAACAACATGGTTCACTGCATCCTTGGCTGTGCCATGTTTATAAACAGGGTAGTTTAAATTATCTTTGTCAAAAATCCTCTTCAAGTAAGGAAAAAGGTTTGTGTGATTTTTTGTAACCTGGTTCATTTAGGCAGATGAGTTTAGTGTTGACCTATGGCGTGGATTTATTGCAGCAAAAGGGAAAGAGGAGAGGACTCGTGAGCTTTTCAAGTCAACTTTTGTGCCTGATAATACCCCTTTGTAGCCACAAACTTGAGGAGCACTTAGTCTAGATGATCGGAGTTGCCGCCAAAATTCTTTATGTATTCTGTATGTTTTGCTCTGTGAAGAATGGGTAAAAGTTGGGGGTTTTTTATTTACTTTAAAGCCTTACATAGACAAATAGAACAAAATCCAGCAGCTGGGAGGGAGTGCCAAAGGAAAGTGAATAACTGTACTTAGCTTTGGAATAGGAAAAAGCTCGTCCTTTATAGTTACAGATCTATTACCTGAAATCTTCTTATATGAACTTTTTTTTAATATGAACTTTTTTATATGAACCTTTAGGCAAGTAACAAAGTAATACCCCAGCCAAATGCAATGTTGTAACATGGATGTTTAAATACACAGAAGTTTAATGTTTGCAGAAGCTGTCCACCAGGAAGACGTACTGTTGTGATCAGTTGAACATGATGTGTAGCTGTAGGAAGGAACAGTAGGGCTGCAGGGGTTGAAAGAGGGTTCTGTGAGTATGTGGCTGTTTTGTCAGCCTTGTCAGGCTTTCATGTTTGACTTGACAACCTTTCCAGCCTTCCCCTTTATAGAGTTTCTCATATAATTGAAGGGATGCTTGCATGTGGATACCTGGATATGTAGTGTTCTGTCTGTCCAGGGTTTCTCTTCACACTGGGAAAATCATACACATTATCCCAGATTTCCAAGTCTCTTGAGGAACTCTGAAGTCATTTGGCCACACAAGTGATTTTTCTCCACAGAAAAATAACGCCTCTCTGGATTACTCCAGGATGTTTCCAATCAAAGCTGTAGAAAAATGTCAATAAAACAAAGAAACAAAAAGCCTAAACCCCCCACCTTGAACTATTTTTACCCTGTCGCATTGAAAGTGTGTGTGTGTGCAGGGGTGAGGACAGTGAGAAGAAAATTCTAGCATGTTGAAGATTTCCTTTGTTTAAAACGTCAGGAAATAAAAAGGAGAGAGTCCCTGCAGCAATGTAAGCTGGTAGCCCATGTTCATTCTTTATATTTTAAATGCTTGTTTAATAGCATTACCAAACTGAAATTACCTTTTGGACAAAAATAATACAAGTGGAACAAATAGCTTATATGCAGAGCAATTGAGTTAATGTTGCCATAGGAACCTTTATATTTCTCTGACAGTATTTTAACGGTGTAGCCTTAATTGCATTTAATAGCATGTGCAGCTCTTGCCTTATGAGCGTGTGTAGCTGGAATTGTGCAGCTCTGAGCTGGGGCTGGAGTGCTTTGTCACATTCCTCTGTTTCAAGATGGCACGGCATGAGGGCAGAATGATCACATTTGGCAAAAATGCTTGTGCTATTCAAAAGATGCTATTTTTAAAAAAAAAAGATAATCATATGACCTTTGCATGTCCAAAGGCTTTTAGTGGCTTTTACATAATCCTTGGTGATTTACTAACCTGGAGGTCGTGTGCGCTTACTGTATTGCTTTCACATCAATATCGAGCATACTAAAAATCAGCAAAATGAAGCCAAAAATAATGTGATCCCTGTCAAAACGAGCGTAAGTTTTGCTTCTCAGACCCTTGTTATCTCAGTGTACCTCTTGATTTCAGGAGGGCTAAGGTTAGCTTGATGCAGAAGTAACAAAAGACTGGCGGGGAAGTGTCAATAAATGTGGTGGCTCCTGGATTAAAGCTGTGCTTCTTCATGTGGAGTTAGCCTCCCAAGAATAGCAGTGCTTCCAGCCTAGAGGAGGTTGATTAGCTTGACTTAGGTTCTACACCAACTGGATTTTCTCATCCAGAGACTGACTGCCCCCAGTGTGGGAGAGCTGCAGGCCTCGGGTCCAGGAGCTAAGGCTGGCTTGGGGAGAATGGACAAGGACATAAGAGTAAAGTTAAACAAAGCAGTAGTTTAGAGACATGGATTGCAGTTTGCTTCCTGGCTCAGGAGCATCTCAAGGGGAGAACTGTATTTCAAGTAAAGTTAATCAAAGCAGTAGTTTAGAGACGTGGATTGCAGTTTGCTTCCTGGCTGAGGAGCATCTCAAGGGGAGAACTGTATTTCAGGATGAGCTCTAGCACCTCAGTCTCTGTGAATCTTTAAAGTTCATAGTGGTCTGAAACCACATGCCCTTGTTCCCGCTGTCCAGGAAATTAAAAAGAAGTATTTTTTGTAATGAAAGAAGTTCAGAGAATCCTAGTCTGTGTCAATTAAACAAATGAAGTAAATGGATGGAGGCCATTGAATTACAAAATCATAGAATAGCAGAATGGTTGAGGTTGGAAGGGACCTCTGCAGGATGAGCTCTAGCACCTCAGTCTCTGTGAATCTTTAAAGTTCATAGTGGTCTGAAACCACATGCCCTTGTTCCCGCTGTCCAGGAAATTAAAAAGAAGTATTTTTTGTAATGAAAGAAGTTCAGAGAATCCTAGTCTGTGTCAATTAAACAAATGAAGTAAATGGATGGAGGCCATTGAATTACAAAATCATAGAATAGCAGAATGGTTGAGGTTGGAAGGGACCTCTGCAACTCATCTGGTCCAAAAGCCCCTAGCTCAAGCAGAGTCCTCTAGAGCAGGCTGTGTCAGTCATCAGTCACCCTCAATTAAAAATAGTAATAATAATAATGATGTTCAGAGGGAACCTTCTGTGATTCAGCTGGTGCCCATCACCTTTGGTCCTGTCACTGGGCACCACTGGAAAGAGCCTGGCTCTATTCTCTCTGCACCCTCCCTTCAGGTATTTATACACGTTGATGAGATCTTCCCACACCTTCTCTTCTCCAGGCTGAACAGTCCCAGCTCTATCATCCTTTCCTCATAGGAGGGATGGTCCTTTCATCTTCATGGCCCTTCATAGGCTCTCTCCTGTATGTCCATGTCTCTGTTATACTGGGGAGCCCAGAAGTGTGCACAGTATCCCAGGTTATGGCCTCACCAGTGCTGAGCAGAGGGAAATCCTGTGCATATTGCCAAATAGGTTACTGTGGTGTAGGATGAACACGGTGATTTTTTAAAATATTTTTTTTCCATTTTTAATTTGCAGACATAGAAATACATTATTTTCCAGTGAAATAATGTACTTGCAGGCAAAGGTGCATTTAAATTTGACTCTGGACTAGAACTTTGGAGTTGAGTAAATAACGTGGCTAACTGCCACTGACAAATGTGTGGCAGATGTGTGAACAGACCTCTTAGTCTGTGCTTCGGCTATCAATACGCAAAAGGGAAGTGGCAGTTCCCAAGCTCAAAATTACTACAGTGGAAATGTTTTATACCAGTAAAGCTGAAATACTCATGTGGTTATGAAGCCAATGTGTTTTCCTCTGCATAGCCTGACTATGCTTTGCCAGTTTCTGTTACAGCAAAGCAAACTGGTACCAGTCAAGGTGTAGAGTAAGTGGTAACAACCTAGATAAGAGTGAGGGGGACATTAATTAAAATCTGCAAAATCATGAGTGATTGGAAAGGAGAGATGAATGGAGCGTTCAGATTTCCAGAGCTGGGAGCAGAAGCATTGAATTAAGTTGGTAAAAGTGAGTTGCAAAGCAAAAGGCGAAGGTTTCTTACATCAGGAATAGTAGCTATGTGGAATTCCTTGCAAGAGGATGTTGGAGGTGCTAAAAATGTATATGGGCTCAAGAATAGACAAAATAAGTCCTTCAAGAATCACTAAAAGTAGGAACTGTATCTGCCCCAGGCTGTCTCTGAAGCTGGAAAAACCTGGAGGTTGAGAGGAGTGTTGATGGAGTATTGGGTAGTTCTCCCTCACCTGCTCATGGCTCCTCTTGTAGATGGAGCCTTCAGCTAGAGAGACACCTTCTTGAATCATATGACCTTTGCATGTCCAAAGGCTTTTAGTGGCTTTTACATAATCCTTGGTGATTTACTAACCTGGAGGTCGTGTGCGCTTACTGTATTGCTTTCACATCAATATCGAGCATACTAAAAATCAGCAAAATGAAGCCAAAAATAATGTGATCCCTGTCAAAACGAGCGTAAGTTTTGCTTCTCAGACCCTTGTTATCTCAGTGTACCTCTTGATTTCAGGAGGGCTAAGGTTAGCTTGATGCAGAAGTAACAAAAGACTGGCGGGGAAGTGTCAATAAATGTGGTGGCTCCTGGATTAAAGCTGTGCTTCTTCATGTGGAGTTAGCCTCCCAAGAATAGCAGTGCTTCCAGCCTAGAGGAGGTTGATTAGCTTGACTTAGGTTCTACACCAACTGGATTTTCTCATCCAGAGACTGACTGCCCCCAGTGTGGGAGAGCTGCAGGCCTCGGGTCCAGGAGCTAAGGCTGGCTTGGGGAGAATGGACAAGGACATAAGAGTAAAGTTAAACAAAGCAGTAGTTTAGAGACATGGATTGCAGTTTGCTTCCTGGCTCAGGAGCATCTCAAGGGGAGAACTGTATTTCAGGATGAGCTCTAGCACCTCAGTCTCTGTGTATCTTTAGAGTTCATAGTGGTCTGAAACCATGTGCCCTTGTTCCCTCTGTCCAGGAAGTTAAAAATAAGTATTTTGTGTAATGAAAGAAGTTCAGAGAATCTTAGTCTGTGGCAATTAAACAAATGAAGTAAATGGATGGAGGCCATTGAATTGCAAAATCATAGAATAGCAGAATGGTTGAGGTTGGAAGGGACCTCTGCAACTCATCTGGTCCAAAGCCCCTAGCTCAGGCAGAGTTCTCTAGAGCAGGCTGTGTCAGTCATCAGTCACCCTCAATTAAAAATAGTAATAATAATAATGATGTTCAGAGGGAACCTTCTGTGATTCAGCTGGTGCCCATCACCTTTGGTCCTGTAACTGGGCACCACTGGAAAGAGCCTGGCTCTATTCTCTCTGCACCCTCCCTTCAGGTATTTATACACGTTGATGAGATCTTCCCACACCTTCTCTTCTCCAGGCTGAACAGTCCCAGCTCTATCATCCTTTCCTCATAGGAGGGATGGTCCTTTCATCTTCATGGCCCTTCATAGGCTCTCTCCTGTATGTCCATGTCTCTGTTATACTGGGGAGCCCAGAAGTGTGCACAGTATCCCAGGTTATGGCCTCACCAGTGCTGAGCAGAGGGAAATCCTGTGCATATTGCCAAATAGGTTACTGTGGTGTAGGATGAACACGGTGATTTTTTAAAATATTTTTTTTCCATTTTTAATTTGCAGACATAGAAATACATTATTTTCCAGTGAAATAATGTACTTGCAGGCAAAGGTGCATTTAAATTTGACTCTGGACTAGAACTTTGGAGTTGAGTAAATAACGTGGCTAACTGCCACTGACAAATGTGTGGCAGATGTGTGAACAGACCTCTTAGTCTGTGCTTCGGCTATCAATACGCAAAAGGGAAGTGGCAGTTCCCAAGCTCAAAATTACTACAGTGGAAATGTTTTATACCAGTAAAGCTGAAATACTCATGTGGTTATGAAGCCAATGTGTTTTCCTCTGCATAGCCTGACTATGCCTTGCCAGTTTCTGTTACAGCAAAGCAAACTGGTACCAGTCAAGGTGTAGAGTAAGTGGTAACAACCTAGATAAGAGTGAGGGGGACATTAATTAAAATCTGCAAAATCATGAGTGATTGGAAAGGAGAGATGAATGGAGCGTTCAGATTTCCAGAGCTGGGAGCAGAAGCATTGAATTAAGTTGGTAAAAGTGAGTTGCAAAGCAAAAGGCGAAGGTTTCTTACATCAGGAATAGTAGCTGTGTGGAATTCCTTGCAAGAGGATGTTGGAGGTGCTAAAAATGTATATGGGCTCAAGAATAGACAAAATAAGTCCTTCAAGAATCACTAAAAGTAGGAACTGTATCTGCCCCAGGCTGTCTCTGAAGCTGGAAAAACCTGGAGGTTGAGAGGAGCGTTGATGGAGTATTGGGTAGTTCTCCCTCACCTGCTCATGGCTCCTCTTGTAGATGGAGCCTTCAGCTAGAGAGACACCTTCTTGGTCAGGCCCAATACAGCCTCCTGCCTTATGTATTAACATATGTCGAAACAGAATCTATCCTAATGCTTCTAGTGGTGTTTGCAAAGAAATAGTTTCCAAGAAAAGGGAGAGAAAGGGGTGAAGTATATGTGGTGGTTAAGAACAAAATGGATGTCATCCCTTTGGTAACTGTACCTGCACAGATTCAGATGTGCTTTTTGCTCTGTTGGATGGTGATGATTTAATGCCAGGTGCTTCTCAGATGGATTCTCTTCTAATAGCTAAAACACAATTTTAATCGGTGCTGCAAAAGAGAAGTATATTCTTTAATTTCCGAAACATTGATCATGAACACCACGCTATTCTGTGTGACGACCTTCAGCATTTTAGGAATGGAGTATTGAAAGTTTGTCCTAACCCCTTGCTTTTGGCTGTGAAGCTTAGATGCTTGGGGAAGAGAAAAAAAAAAAAAAGGTCAGTGGTTCATGTAGAGGGCAAAAAGTAGAAGCGGATTAGCTGTTACTGCAAGGGGAAATGGATTGCTGTCCTCATTTTTCTCATTCTTCCATTTTTTGTTTGCCACGTTTGCGATAACAGGATGCATAAAGGATTTTATTATATCAGCCCAGAACAGTGTAACAAAGCATTAATGTAGTTTCATTTTCCATGGGGAAGGCAGGCTTTTATCAGACTGTGCGGAGGAGAGTAGTAATGGACGAGATTTTCATTATTAATGTACTGCATGTACCCAGTGGATTGCGATGGCACGATGCTGCCGTTCAGCAGAGTCGTATCGTCTTCCTGAGCAAGGATTTCTGTTGCCAGCATGGAGGGGTACTTCTCATCTGCAGAGCCAGAAATGGCAAAATGCATTTTCTTCATCTCTGCATCTCTTTTTGGAGCCGGCTCGTCTCCATGGCAACATGTGAGACGGAAAGAGATGTGGAGACCAGGGAGGAAAGGAATGAGTTAGAAACAGCCAGGCGGTGGTGTGTGTCCCCAACGTCAGCGCATCAGCCTTTTGATAGGATGATTTCGTTAACACCCATCCAAGGCTCCTGTGCAGAGCTTCTTTATTAGAGCAGCTGCCAGGGCATCTGCTTCTCTCTTCTGCATCCTTTTTCTATTTTTTGTTATTTTGTTTTTTGGGGTTTTTTTCCCTCCCAAATACGCCCTCCCCACCCCCCGTTTATTTTTAGTTGCAACCTCATTGAAGATGTGCAGCTCGTTTTCAGCTTTCTGTGAGCTTCCCTGTGATACGGTCTTTTGCCAAGGCAGGAAGGCATGGCTGCGTTTCACTTGACCTTAGCAGCCAAGTGAAATCTCGTGGATGTTGCTGAAGGATACTGACTATGCAGAAATTTATCGAAGCAGATTATTATGAACTGGACTGGTATTATGAAGAATGCACAGATGGTAAATATTTCTTTCTAGCCTCCTGTTGCAGAATGTGGAGCTCCGAAGACTCGGACCATCGTTATTCCATGGTTTTTAAAAATGAAGGAGCTTGAAAAAGGCAGCATCCTGGTGTAGCAGAGATGCCCGCATCTCTGTTGCACCTCGGTATCCCTTGTGAGCATGCTACAGGAGACTGCTGTACGGCATTCTCTTCTTGAAAGGGAGTGGCAGAGGAGCATATGCACTATATGAGCGATCTTTGGGCAAGGGGGGAATATTTGAAATGCTAACTGTATGTATACATACAGTATAATAATAATACATTCAGCTGAATTATGCTTACTGTAAGATTCTGCATTGGTTTCAGTTTTCAGTCCTTGTGCTTTTTATGCATTACCAATATGCTGTTATATGCATGTATTTAATGTGTTAATAGGCAGGACACGTTTTCTCTCTGCTTATTTGTCTGTGAAAGACATGTAAAACTGTAGCTTCTTAAAAGGGAGCAGGTTAACTTTTCAAATTGGAAAAATTAGTAACTCTGGCAAGTGCTATTTTCTGGGCCTCTTGTGGTTTTTCTAAGGTTTGCTTGGGTGATTATTTCTTTATCAGAGCATTGAATGCTTTAATCAGACTTCTGATAAAAGGGACTTGAGGAAGGATAAGGAATGGCTAAACCTGTACTCTCAGCAGAGTGGCAAAATCAAGATGCCTCATGGATGGTACTCAGTGGTAACCTCTAAAACAAATACGGCCTTTGGGAAAGCAGTATTTGTATATGGATCTAATTCTGATTGGAGAGGTCTTAAACGAGGCAAGTCCAAGATCACAGTGAAGCAAAGAACAGAAAGGAGTAAGGAGTCTAGGCCGAGGGGGTGTTGTATGCACTACACAAAGCTATTTCATAGTGCTTTGATAACAGTATCAGAAGGGACATGATGTGTGACAAAATTTGAATGGGTTTTAATGGTCTTCTGAGTGGCATTTGCCTCCATTTGTTTCTCTGAACTGGGTTTTTTGAATGGAATGTAATTTTAGAAGCTTGTTAAACTTGAACTTCTCTTTAGGTTTAATTGATCATTGCTGTCCAGGTGTTCAAAGAGGAAAGGTGCCTATTTATTTGAAAGATCTGACCACTTTAAGTTGGACTGAATCCATTATGTAACCTTTATCCCCTAGGTTTAACCCTAGTAAATACTGTAGCATCTGATTAATCCACATGATGTAACAGGCTGAGTTGGCCTGGTTTTAGAGCTTAAAAATAGTACTGTCATTAAAAGCTGTAGCTGATTTTTTTTTTTCTTTTTTCTTTCCCGTCCCCAGGTTAAATACGGATAGTTTTCTTTTTATTGTTCTTTTTTATGGTCTTTTGTCTGTTAGGTCAAATTGTCATTATGCAGAAGTGTGGCATGGCTGAATGTCTGAGCTAGGAGCTCATCTGCTCTTCAGTTTTGTCTTAAGGTGTGTATTGCTTTGGAGAAGCTATGGGAATTCCACAGTAATGGAATAAGCAACAGGTGTTGGGCAAGCATTTAAATACCTTGTGGGATCAGGGCCTCGGGAGCACGGTAGTCGTCGGCGTGATTCTGGGCTGACAAGTTTTCTTGTGAGCCCCCGCCCAGCACAATTCTTCCATGACCTGAGATCTACAGAGTCAGAGTTTGTGCTAGCTGAAAGTATTTGGGGAGTTCTCCCTGAAGAGAAAGCAAGGTTTGATGTCAGATAGTGAAAAATCTCTCTAGTAGGTAAGGCATAATGCTTTATTTTATTACTATTTCTTTAATTAAAATACTACATTTTGTATGATGGAAGGATAGTGCTCTCAGTCCTGTCTCGGTCTCTCAGGTGAGTGGTAGTTTCATAAGGTTTAATGGAGCTTTATGGGGTTTAGCTTTCTTCTGCTTCTCCCTGTTGAAGTGTGTGAGAAAGGAGGATTTGAGATGTGCGGTAGAAAGCATGGTCTTTGGCCTTTGATGCTGGCATATTAATTTGGGTTTAAAATAGTATTGACACCTCCCGTTGATGAAGAAAGGTATTCTCATTGTAGTGGGAGACAACAGGCATCTTCAAAATACAGCAGAAAATTGAGCTTTTTTCAAAAACCTGGAGCAGATGGCATGTTATAAGAGATGCCTGTCTCTTGATGCTTGATTTTTTTCCCTACCATGTCTTTGCTGATAGCGAAGTCATTTGCCTGAGATGCTTTTTATATTCAGTAGAGTGATAGGCAGTTGCAGCTCAGCCGACCTGTTTTGAATATCTATTTTAAGACAAGATGAAGTGTAGTTAGAGAGCTGATTTCTCTGCTATATATGGACTCTCTGGAACTCGGAAGTATGTGTGTGTGCAATTGTGAATCCTACCAGTTCACCCTTTTGGGTAAATAAAATAATGGAGGAGAGTGGGTGGTACATTGAAACTAATGGAAAACCTCATAATCTAATATCTTACAGAATTTGTTTCCTGATTAAACTGTTCATACATTCTTTGTCAAAGGTGCTTATTTAAGATTTCCATTTAAAAGGTGTGGCTTTATTTGTTTACTTTTTAAAATAATTAATTTAGCAGTATATTGTTTCTTGATCTTCAAGGGGAAAAAGCACTACAAAATTACACCAGGATTTAAGGTTTTAATCCTGTTATTTAACTGAATAGGTAAAGAAGTGACTCTCACTTTTTTCTTAGGCCAATATTTTTATCCTCTCAATGAACAGTGCTTTCTAGAGAAATCCAGATTGACTGGATCAAATTGCTTTTCTTCTGGTTTTTTCCATTACTCATTTACTCCTAGCTGAACAACTCCATGCTAATGCCTGAGAGTTCATAGCTTGCAACTCCAGATGACTTTATGTATGTGGAGTTGCCTCTTTCCTCCTCCTTCTGTTGGCCATAAGATTCAGCAATTTTTTGTGGAGAAAAGAGCGTCTTTTCCATTTTTCCCTCACCAGTCACGCTGTGTGCTCTGTTTGTTACGTGCTGAAGCTTCTAACTTCTTATGTTTCATGAGCAACTTCATCTCACTTTGTTGGTTGTTCCGGCATCACTTATGCTCTTTTCTATAACTTTCAACCCCTACCTGTATCCCATTAAAATGTTTTCATCTCTTTTTCTATTTGCAGTTTGAAGCTTCTCTCTTGTGATCTATTTTCCAGTCTACTGAAATGACTATCAGCAAGCTCCCTAACTTTTTTAGCTGAATAATAATTAACAATGTTAATACCTGTTCTGCTTGAATTCTTAGTCACTTCAAGCATGATTACTTATCCTTACCTATCCTTACTTATCTTACCTTACTTATCCTTACCTTGCCTTTGAAGATGTGAAACTCTATCCTGGTTCTCTCTTCCTTTTTTTTTTTTTTCTTTAAATCAGTCCTTTAAGGTAGCATTAGATTATCCTTACCTAGCTTATGTTAGTGTGCCTTTGAAGATGTGAAACTCCGTCCTGGTTCTCTCTTTTTTTTTTTTTTCCTTTAAATCAGTCCTTTAAGGTAGCATTAGAAGAATATTTAGTATTCCCCACTGCAGCTCTTTAAGAGTTTCTTGTTATCCGTGTTTCTTCTGTGTGCACCTTAGTTACAGGTAACCTCTCAAACACACGTCTGCCAGCTCTGTGGATGGTGCAGTGAACCATTTTACTTCAAATATGCTTCCCTTGACACTTTATTCCTTACACTAGGATCATAGAATTATAGAATTGCCTAGGTTGGAAGGGACTTTTCAGATCATCTAGTGCAAACATTAACCAAACTAACATTTTGTCAGTGTTACTGACAAAAATCATCACTGACGCATGTCGCTAAGCACCACATCTACCTGTCTTTGAAATACCTTCAGGGACAGTGTAACCAAACTTTAACATTTTGTCAGTGTTACTGACAAAAATCATCACTGACGCATGTCGCTAAGCACCACATCTACCTGCCTTTGAAATACCTTCAGGGACAGTGGCTCCAACAGTTCTCTGGGCAGTCTGTTCAAATTCTTCACAACCCTTCCAGTCTAGGAATTTTCCCTAATATCAATCTAAATCTCTTCTGGAGCAACTTGAGGCCATTTCTTGTCCTATCACTTGTTACTTGGGAGGAGACCAACACGCACCTCCCCACAACTTCCTTTCAGGTAATTATAGTGATAAGGTCTCCCCCAGTCTCCTTTTTCTTCAGGCTAAACAACCCCAGCTCCCTCAGCCTCTCCTCACAAGACTTGTGCTCCAGACCCCTCACCAGCTCCCTTGCCCTTCTCTGGACACACTCCAGCACTTCAAGGTCTTTTTTTGTGGGAAGGGGCCCAGAACTGGACACAGCCCTCGAGGTGGGGCCTCCCCAGTGCCTAGTGCACGGGGACCATCACCTCCTGAGTCCTACTCTCCATGCTGTTCCTGACACAGGTCAGGATGCTGGTGGCCTTCTTGGCCACCTGGGCACACTGCTGGCTCATCTTCAGCCCACAGTTGACCAACACCCCCAGGTCCTTTTCTGCCAGGCAGCTCCAGCCACTCTGCCCCCAGCCTGTAGCACCGCATGGGGTTGGTGTGATCCAAGGGCAGGACCCGGCACTTGGCCTTGATGAACCTCATCCCATTGGCCTTGGCCCATCCATCCAGCCTGTCCAGATGCTGCTACAAAGGCTTTCTAGCCTCAAGCAGGTCAACATGCCCCACCTAACTTGGTGTCATCTGTGAACTTACTGAGGGTGCACTTGAACCCCCACCCCAGATCATTGACAAAGGTATTAAAGAGAACTGGTCCCAATACTGCACCCTGGGGGACACCACTTGTGACCAGCTGCCAACTGGATTTAACCACTCTGGGCCTGGCCTCCAGCCAATTTTTTTACTCAATGAAGAGTACCCCCATCCAAGCCATGGGCAGCCAGTTCCTTCCATCTTGCCTGATTTGATGAGTCATCATCTCCTTGATAGATTAGCCCCTTTTGTCTCCATCCACGTGGGCAGAGTAACCCTGGTGTTACTCTGGATGTTGAGTGGATGCTGACTATGGGTACACCATCTCAATCTATGAGAATCTTACGAATGCTTGTCAAGTGCAATCTCTGAAACAGCCCTTGCTCTATAGGTATGCAGCTACAATTCTTATTCAGGTTGTTCTTGTTTTGTTCCTATGTCCTTTTTCTCTATGTTTGCTAAATGTGATTGAACCTTGCTTATATTCATGGAATCATTGATATACTTTTCCTATCTTTCTGGTTTTTTACTTTCTTTATTCCTCCATTGACTCTCTAGTCTTTTTCCAGTCAAACCCAAGCTACATCTACTTATATGTTGTCTTTATGTGGCTTAATTTCCAGTATAAGGTATTTTTCCTCATTTCCAGATGAGTGTTTTCCCCTATCCATCCCATTTCATTCCATTTCTGTAAAAGTAACATGCTGTCCTTTTGGTTGAGGTGACAGAAAATAATTTGGGTGGGCTTTTGAAAGAGTGGGAAACATGCTAAACCTGTAAATATTTGAACAAGACAACCCTGTTTGACTGCACGTCTTAATACAGAGCACGTTGACAATTCAATGACCAATTCATCAAAATATTTTTACATGTGGGTGCTGCTGGTTTAGCTGCCGTTTTTAGGACTTGTTAGCTCACAGACAATCTCTTTGTTCTGAATGCAGCATTGTTATTATTAGTTAGTTGTGGTCAACATGAATGTGGTTAATTGTGCAGAAGTCTAGATGTTTTCATCGATAAAGGAAGGTTAAATTGATTTGAATGCATTGGAGTTCCTTGGAAATTGTGAGTCAGGATAAGAGGGTTTATTTGGTTTGTATCCAGCCTCACCCTTCTTCAGACCAGCTCCTGGCTTGTTTCCTGCTTGATTGCAAAGTTGCTGAAGGCTGTCTGTACCTTAGTGCAAGCCTCGCGTGAGGAATATGCATCTGTGTGCATTGTAACTCACTTGCCAAGCTCCCTGAAAGGAGTCAAATGCCCTTAGCCACTAATTCATAGTGGTAATTGCAGCAAATATGCCAAATTTACTTTGCAGTAGCAACCAATAAACATAAATGTTCATTCTGGTATGGTTTTTAAGTCCCTGAGTATGCCTTTACAGGAAATATTAAAAATCTCTTTTGAACCTTTCCTGATTAGAGTGTGTTTTCAGAACCATATACAATTTAGCTCTTTTTTTTTCCCCCCATAGTTGCTTATTGTTTGGTATCCATTGGAAACCCAGCTTTTAATCTCAAGCAAGTAAATATTCCTACACTAGTAAAAGGGCTTAATCCAGAATAACACTAAAGAGTGAGCTGATAGTGAGAGGGTGCGTAACACATTCCTTCTCCACCCATTATGACTTTACATCAGCATGTATCATACCCTGATATCAATATAGGCATTGCAACAATTATCTTATTCGCTCAGCTTTTGAATGTCAGAGTCCTTCCGTGCGGCGTGAGTTGACATGAGTC
The DNA here is from genome assembly GCF_001431845.1 of Calidris pugnax. Classification (NCBI taxonomy): domain Eukaryota; kingdom Metazoa; phylum Chordata; class Aves; order Charadriiformes; family Scolopacidae; genus Calidris; species Calidris pugnax. The sequence goes on from NW_015091109.1 coordinate 741,692, forward strand.
ACAGTTCAGAAGTCGGTTTGGGGAATATTTATTCTCTCTCCTTATATTCTCGTGTATTGGGCAGCAACATGCATGTTTTCAGTGTGTTGCCCACTGCCAGGTTCTTTTTTTTTCCCCCCATAGTTGCTTATTGTTTGGTATCCATTGGAAACCCAGCTTTTAATCTCAAGCAAGTAATTATTCCTACACTAGTAGAAGGGCTTAATCCAGAATAACACTAAAGAGTGAGTTGATAGTGAGAGGGTGCGTAACACATTCCTTCTCCACCCATTATGGCTTTACATCAGCATGTATCATACCCTGATATCAATATAGGCATCGCAACAATTATCTTATTCGTTCAGCTTTTGAATGTCAGAGTCCTTCCGTGCGGTGTGAGTTGACATGAGTCACAGTTCAGAAGTCGGTTTGGGGAATATTTATTCTCTCTCCTTATATTCTCGTGTATTGGACAGCAACATGCATGTTTTCAGTGTGTTGCCCACTGCCAGGCTGTCCTTTATAAGCCAGCTGGTTAGCTAGAGCTGAACACTTCTCAGCAATATTAAAATCAACAGGGTTGGCAGGGTTGGAGTTTCCTGTCCTAAACTTTGAAAGGTGCTGCTTGCATTTTTGTTACAATGTCTGACTCTTACTGTTTTGGGTACTTTGTGAATTTCCATTTTCTAGCTATTACCAAAATGTGGTAGATTGACACTGGATGCTAAGTAGGTACTTAAGATTTGTCCTTTATAAGCCAGCTAGAGCTGGCTTATAAGTTCAGCTAGAGCTGAACACTTGTCAGCAATATTAAAATCAACAGGGTTGGCAGGGCTGGAGTTTCGTGTCCTAAGCTTTGAAAGGTGCTGCTTGCATTTTTGTCAAAATGTCTGACCCCTACTGTTTAGGATACTTTGTGTATTTCCATTTTCTAGCTATTACCAAAATGTGGTAGATTGACACTGGATGCTAAGTAGGTACTTAAGATTCTTACTGTCTGATTGTCTTTTTTTTATTTTTAATTTTTAAAGAATTTTCATTCACTGTTACAGGGGAGAAATGAAGGTACAGAAAAGCTCTAAGGAGTCAGAAACTAGAAGTAATCTTCATTACATTATTATTAAAATTCCATCTTTTAACGTCATTACATGGGGAGAAGGGGACAATCCTATTTTCTCCTCAACTGAGTTCTTGAGGCCATTGTTGCTGCTGAATATTGCAGTGATTTTTGGCAGCCAAAGGTCAAGTTGTTAAAGTTTGAGTAGTAAGATCTTCCTTTATTATTTTTTATTTTTACTGTCTGATTGTCTTTTTTTTATTCTTTATTTTTAATTTTAAAATAACTTTCGTTCACTGTTACAGGGGAGAAATGAAGGTACAGAAAAGCTCTAAGGAGTCAGAAACTAGAAGTAATCTTCATTACATTATTATTAAAATTCCATCTTTTAACGTCATTACATGGGGAGAAGGGGACAATCCTATTTTCTCCTCAACTGAGTTCTTGAGGCCATTGTTGCTGCTGAATATTGCAGTGATTTTTGGCAGCCAAAGGTCAAGTTGTTAAAGTTTGAGTAGTAAGATCTTCCTTTATTCAGAAATGAGTGTTCCTTTCCTCGCAAGCACTTAAGTGTATTTCATATCCTTTGTCAGTTGTTTAAATAAACATATACGTTGTTTGTGTATAAATATCAAGAGCTTAAAATAGAGTAATTCATTTTGATTGTATGAAATTAGTTCTTTCCCATCTCATGCTACTTCATGCTTTCACACCACTAGAGAAATGGTAATAGAGAAGTTGTTCTTATGTGCCCCCTAATTATGTCCTGCTGGCTTGTCATGTTTGTCCCTAGCCATGTCCCCTCAGAGGGGGATGAGGTGCCTTTGCCTTGCTGTGTCCCCACTTTGCCTTGTGGCACAGGTAAGGAATGCTTTCTGCAGGCAGCAAAGGGCACCTCTTTGCCATTGGAAGCAAGGGAGGCAACCTGGCAAACATTAAACATCTAGAGCTGCAAAAAGCTAAATAAGAAAGTGAGCCTGCCCTGTGTGCGCAGCCAAGGTTAGCAAACACAGCCTGTTGTAAACCAAGAGGTCTGGGGACGAGAAGTTTTGTCGTTGAACAGGGAAGAGATCTGTAGACCCTTGGAAATGCACTGGGGTACCATATGTGGACTTCAGCTACTTCATTTCACAGAAGAGTGAAGCTGCCTGTAGAAAACATGGCATTTCACAGTTGACACGATATGTCGCTTAAATGCTTTGGACAAGCACAACCTTTTTTGTGAGAGCAATTTTAAAAAAGCCCCAGACATTCACTCCCTTCCTCCCAGCCCGGGTCTCCACGCAGTGCTTTCAGTGTGTGGGGGATGCTGCAGTCAGACCATCCCAGATCTCTCTGCTGGGTGGGATTAGCATGTGCCTGTGTGCAGGCTTCGGCTGTTCCCTCCTCTGAAATCTGTTACGTGCAGCATTAGGCAACATGAGAGGTGATTTAAGGTTTAACTCCGTGAAGGTGTACACACACCTTTTGCCAGGTGTGACAGTCGCAGCCTGGGTTGGACTTCCGTGTTGCTGAGACGCTCGTGGGAAGGTACCACTTCACTTAGAGGAGCAGGGGCAGAGGAGGGAGAACCTTGTGGCCGTGAGCAGTGCTGGGGAGGGGGCTTTCAGCCCACTTACTCCATCTGAAATACGGTGGTGGAGCTGTGGAGCAAAACCTGGCTACCTTCAGAGCTGGTATGAGGAACAACGTAAATCTTCCTAGTAATTATTAGACAGATGGTCTCTTCCCTCCTCCACCCCGTCTGCACGACACAAAGCTGTTGTGCTAAGGACAATTTCTCAGTCGCTCAGGAGCTCCCTGGCTGAGCATGTGAGTAAGGAAAGATGGTATCCTGCTTCGTGGAGACCTTGCTTTGCTCTCCCCAAAAACGCAGCCTCCGAGGGAATGACTTCCCATCTCCTGTGAGATTAAGGCACCGTACCGTGTCTATCTGGGATAACTTTGGCAATGTCACTAAACGAAGAGGAAAGCTTTGAATATGACTATGAAAAGGAAAATAAGAGAGAAGGCAGATTTCGCAGGCAGAGCCTTGATATCTTGGAAGAAGGTACGATTCAACTTTTGGTTTTAACCTTCTATGGTAGTAGCATGTGGCAACATGTAAGTGATCTGAGTGGTGTGTGTGGATTTAAATTACTAAATTTTACATTTTTAAAAATGTGTAGCTGGTATATTCAGATGAAATACTCATATAAGGATATTTTCTTCGTAGGATGAATCTTAATTTATGTACACTTCTTTAAAAAAGAAATACATGGTCAACAGATGCAGACTATGCAATACCTTTTATTTTTATAATGAAACTGGATTTGAGAAATTATCTTTCTTTGGAAATGTAGTACACTTTTTATATGTACAGCTCCTATGTGTATTATGAGACTGTGTCTCATAGGTTATCGTTCCGCACACTTAGATGGAAATAATCTAAGCTGTGGGGCTTGTGACATTAGCCTTTCAACAAAACAAACAGCCAAAAAATCTTGTCATACTTTGTGGAAAGAACAGACATCTGCAGTACTGCAGACAACTGCCCTGTTAGGGTGGGAATGTGAACCCACTGAAAATCATCCCATGCACCTGCTGTGTAGAGAGTGTATTCATTCAAGGGCTGCTTCTAGCCAATCTGGCAATTTTTTTTCAGGGCTTTGGGTACCAAAAGCTAAATGCACCTTTCTCTTATTTCATGTGCTGTAAATGTCACTCCAGAATAGTGGTTTTGTGGCAGAGAGGTGGTACTTCCAAATACATTATCATAAAGCTGGTGTAAGGATGCTTTGAAAGATCATTGGCACAGAGAATGTGACCTGCTGTGAATTTACACCCTTGTTCACCTCATGGGAAATAGCTCCTGTGTCCAAAGCCACAGTGGATGTAATGTGCTTCTTGAATCCCATTGTACAGGACTTTCCTGTGAAGACTTCCTCAAATATTTCACCTGGATTTCCTTCATATTTGGTCAATAAACTATCTCTCTGTCTTGTTATGAGACCCTGAAGGAAGCTGAGAACTTGTGTGTCTGTGCGAAATAAAAAATGCTGGAGCAAATCCTGGTAAAAAGAAATTTGGGGAAACTTAGCAAGAGAGGCCAACCGAAGTTGTCTTATATTTTATTCTGGGTTGGTTTTTTTTTTTTTTTAAGCTATTAGATGGTTGCTGAAACATAATTCATGCTGTTCTTATTGTTCCTGCTGACTTTACCTTTCATGTAGATCTAAGTACAGTCTGAAGCTGTTCTTGTTGGTTTTGAGAGAGGGGAAAAAAAATTTGAGTTCCATCTGGGATAAATTTAGCCCTGTCTTTCTACAGTACCTTCTCCTCTAAAGCTCAGTATGTATTTGAAATGCCTTTTAAAGATGCCTTCTCTTTTCCACCTCTACATTCAGGTCACCTACACACTCACTGGAGCAGGGATACAGATGCACAAACATGATACATGGCATTTCCATTGCACATGGGCACACTTATAAATGATAACATTTTTCTTAGGGACGAGTCAATCCATTCTATAAGTAAAGCAGATGGTAACACCAGTGTGTAGCCTTTTCATGCTGAACAAAAGAAACATTTTATCCATATCTGGCTATAAATTTGATATCAGAAATGGAAAGTCTTGAGAATATGCTTCACTTTAACCATTTAACCATTTGTAGTTCTTGAAAAGAAGGTGGTAAAAATTGTATAATTAAGACTTCTTAACTGTTTGGCCTGTTCCATGAGCAGAACATGTACTTACTACTTCTCTGTTATTTCCATGGTCGTTTTGATGTAATGAGACTTTTTCCCTGTCCCAACATTTAGGTCCTGTGACTGCCCTCAGTCCTGTTTCTAGAGCCTCTGTCACAGAACTAGCATTACGCTTGGCAGCATTACAGGATCCGTTCTTTTGAGTATGGGAAACACCTTCATAAAGATCTAGGCAGAACAGTCATAGACCAAGTGCATTGCTTTGGAGTTGTAAATTTGCCTGATAGCAACATATTTACTCATCATTTGATGAGCTGGTCTTTGAGCTGACTGCAGTGAAACTTTGTGCAGGGACATCTGTTGATAGTGATTACTCAGTTCTTGTTGATAAAAAAAAAAAAAAAAGCCCTGAGCTATAAAAGGACAGCCTTTTGGTTTTCTTTGGTTAGTGATTTGTTGGGTCAGCTAATTCTGAAACCGGGCTGTGTTTTGATTCTTGCTTTTGCAGATAGGACAGGAAAAGACTTACTTGTTTAGGACCCGTGGCGGCAGCCATTCATTACTATTTCAGTTTACTTGCGAAACAGATTAAAAATCTTCCTTATCTAAAGTACTGGGTAAATGCAGGCTAAGAATCTAGCCCAAGTTTAATTAAATCACTGTTAAAATCTCAAGTTCAGGCACTCTAGGGGTCTGACTTACGGAAAATGATAAAAACCTGTCTTATCTTATGAAGACATTGACTAGAATGGAGGTTGTACAAGGGCTTTGGAATCTTTAAACACTAAGGCAAAGAAAAATGAAGACCAGTAGTTCTTGAAAGCTTTGGCACATCCAGTCCCTGCCAGAGTTGGAAGAGGAAAAGTTCCCATATTTAAGAGACGGAGACAACTGACAAAGTATGGCTTTTAATACAGGCTTGTAACTTCATTTTAGGATTTTTATAAGGATTTATAGTCCAGATCCTGCTTTAAGCCCTACACCCATTTGTTAGTTGCAAGGACTGCAGTCCAGACATTTCTTGAGAAGAAATGGATGGTGGGGAATGTCAAGACAGTAATTCAGTGGCTAGTAATCAAAAATCCTGCAACAAAACTTTTAACAGGAGAGCTATGCTGAGGTGTATCAGTAAATGGCGTCTGCACTATGATGACGGAAAGTTGCGGGGCCCAAACATGGAGATGACAATAAGCCTATGGTTCTCTCCAGGTGTTTTTCCTTATCTCCTTAGTTTTCCTTTGTGGCTGTGTTTTCCAAGTTACTGCATTTGATCTGTGTTTATGCTAACAGAAGGAATAAGTGTGTGATGTTATTTCTGAAATTCCTTTTGATCTGGTTCTTCGTTCACCATAAGAAAATTTGTTGCGGTTCATGCCCTGTGTAGAGAAGGTGCTTTGAAATGGCTACAACCCTGAATGTTTGGGCTTTAAGCTTTGGAGAAAAATCAACAGCAGAGTTTTTTTTTTTTTTACAAACCTGGCATTAAGTAATAACATAAGGTTTTGTGTGAAGCATTAATACTGGATTTACTAAGCTACTTGAATACTGTAGGAGAGAAATGGCAGTAAACAAACACCCTTCAAACCATAGCTTAAATGGCAAGATAAAATCTCTTCCTCTGGAAGAATTGGCAACTGCACCTTAATATTAAAAGATTAATTTGCAAACTATGCCCTTGAAATCACAGTAAGCTAGGCTGTAGCAGTTAAAAAAAAAAAAATATCTATTGTCATTGTCTATTGAACTTACGGTAGTTAATTTTAACCGCACTAATACGTGCTTGCTGACTGAGTGCTTTTCTCTCACTACATGATGTTCTTCCAGACTCCTCCATGGAGCTCGCCCACAGTGTGCCTTGACAGCTGTGGAGCAGTAGGCAGGCTGTGACTGCTCTGTGTCCCTCTGGCCGGGGTCACGGCCACCCGCTGAACTTCCATCCCCGTTTGTCTTCCGGAGGCACCAATCCACTCCTGTGCTGGGGGAGCGGGGAGGGAAGCTGGAGGAACTGCTGGTGTCTTGCATTAAAATTAGGGCTTACAACAAGTCATGCCTCAGAAGCACTTTTTTTTTTTTTTCTTCAAGCTCTTGTGACAATATTCTCTTAAAATTTTTAAGCTCTTTAGATGAGCGTGTTCTCTTGGGGCTGCCTCAGATGTGACAACCTGAAGCCTCTGCCCCAGTTTAGCCAGGGCTGCCAAAACCTTCTCTCTTAGTGGAGGAGATATCTTTAAACATGTAAAATTGTTCTAGTCTGGGTCGGTAGCAGAGCTGACAGCACACTTCAGGAATAATTTTCCTGACTTTATTTGAAAAGGAATATAGAATCATAGAAGCATAGAATGTTTAGGGTTGGAAGGGACCTTAAAGATCATCAAGTTCCAACCCCCCTGCCATGGGCAGGGACACCTCCCACCAGAGCAGGTTGCTCAAAGCCCCATCCAGCCTGGCCTTGAACCCCTCCAGGGATGGGGCAGCCACAGCTTCTCTGGGCAACCTGTTCCAGTGCCTTACAACCCTCCCCCTAAAAACTGTCTTTCTAGTATCTAATCTAAATCTCCCCTCTTCCAATTTAAATATAGGTTATATGGCGCGGTTTCAGAAATCCTCACGGGCTTGGCTCAAGTGGATGTAGTGCTTGCAGTAACCAGTGCCAGCGGATAATTACCGGTGGCTAAAAATCACAGCTTCGGTTCTAGAGCAAGTGCTTTATCCTTGGAGGGCAAATATAGCCTTTCAGCAACGAAACCAACATGAGCTGAGGAGCCCGAGGAGTCCTCTTTGCCAGGTGGTGTCTGGCAGGGAAGGAGGGCGGCTGGTTGGTAGGTGTTGCCATGTCTGTTCTGTATGTTTTGATGGGCATTTGCATTTAGGATGCAAAGAACTTGCCATTGTATCATACCTCAGTGTTTGGGGAGAGCTCGGAGCGGAGGGAGACAGAAGCCATTTGCGAGGCAGGGCCTCTCGTGACCGATCAAGAATATGGCGGGCCTTGCCGTAGGCTTTGTGTAGCGAACTGTTAGGACAAAAAGCAATTAGTTTGTCTCCTGCTGCCACCTTGCCAATAAGTATTATCAGTATTAAAATTGCCAGAGAATCTGTTCTCCCTGAGCGGTACTCCCTTATCCTAAAGTAGTTTGTGAGGAAATAAATTTTGGTAGTAGGGAGATCCCCATGCACTAGGGCCCTCCCTGTTAGACTCTATACATGTCGGTATTATCTGCCTCAGAAGTGAAACTTTACCATAACATCTTATTCCCCTTCTGTTTCCCAGTAGCTGGAAATAGATGGGAGCTGGGACTTCCTTTTCAGCTGTGGCTACTCTCGTTTAGTTCTTTAATTTCTCTCAGATTGATAGGCCTCAACAATGAGGTGGGGGTATGCCCTGATCCAGGGGTGCAGGCGGCAGGGACTGAGAACACCCCTCACTTGCTGCCTCCTGTCATTCTGGTTTTTTTATTCTTTCTTTCTTCCACTTGAATCCCCTGTTTGGTGGGTGGTAGCTCATTACAACACCTCCTAATAGTGCTATTTTTGCTCTTCTTTCCTTCCATGGCTGTTTCCTGTTCCTGGAAACATCTTTTCTTATTTTTATTTTTTTTTTCCTCTAAGCAGTGTGCTAGATGGCTGTGTGACTTTGAGAGAGCAATCCACGAAGATAAATACTTTCCCTCCTTCTCCCTGAGCATCTTCAGCTTGCTTTAGTCAGTGTGGAGCTCAGAGCCTGAAAGACGCTTCCAGTCAGATGCTGTGTTAAATAGATGATGAGAAATAAATGCAGACTTTCATCTGTACTCCCTTTGAGAAACACAGGAATGTGGGTACCCAAAAATTTGCAGGCTTTAAGAGGGTATGAAGATGGTGCTAGGTACCTTAAGGGAGAGGAAATACTTAATCTGTGTAGCATTTGTCCATCTGTGTGTTTGGCTTTTAAAAAAGCCAAATACTTTGAACCTCAGGTATGTCCCTGGTATTTAATGCTGTCACGGAAATAATGGGATAGAAGCTCTCTCTGTTTTTTGTTTCCTGTTTTGGATTTGTGACATTTGTTTCAAAGCAGTTACCAAATCACATTTTCTTGATAGAAACTCTGTTTCTTGTTTCCTGTTTTGGATTTGTGACATTCGTTTCAAAGCAGTTACCAAATCACATTTTCTAACTCTGTTTCTGGAGTTCTATGACCCTTCCACTTGCTGTAGACACTTTTTTTCTTCCTTTTTTTTTTTAAATTTAGTCTTTATTTATTGTCTAACAGCCTTGTCCGTAACTGAGAGGTTTGGTCTTTATTTTTTGTCTAACAGCCTTGTCCGTAACTGAGAGGTGCAAAGTGTATTTGATTTGAATGTTTGCATCCATCCGTCTATTTAGACACTGCGTTTCCTATCACCCTCCAGCAAAAAATAATACTAGTGAGCTAGTGAGCAAAAAGAGGTCAGTAAATTGGCACTGTAGGTTTTGTGTTACAGAGTGTTGTTCTCTGTTTCCTCTTGTTTTATCTTTATGGTAGTGTTACCAACCTCTTGTATTTATCAGAAACTCCAGCAGGCTAGAAACCTACTATGCAGAATCCATTGGAGCTGTGGAGTTTGGTGGTGCAAAGTGTATTTGATTTGAATGTTTGCATCCATCCGTCTATTTAGACACTGCGTTTCCTATCACCCTCCAGCAAAAAATAATACTAGTGAGCTAGTGAGCAAAAAGAGGTCAGTAAATTGGCATTGTAGGTTTTGTGTTACGGAGTGTTGTTCTCTGTTTCCTCTTGTTTTATCTTTATGGTAGTGTTACCAACCTCTTGTATTTATCAGAAACTCCAGCAGGCTAGAAACCTACTATGCAGAATCCATTGGAGCTGTGGAGTTTGGTTTTTTTTTTTATGTCTTCTGTCATTTTCTCATTATTATTCAAGCTAGTGTGTCTTTTTCACTTGGTAGTCTTTTTGGACACCAAGGAAATCAAAATCACTGCGCTAGCAATTGGCCAAATGTTACTTTGTAATCTGTGGAGGCTGACTAATTGCATACTTGGATGCTCTTCTGAGTTTTTTGAAATGCTGCTCTGAATTGCTCTCTCTTTCCTCACTTTTCACCTTTTCTTCCCCACCAGCCTTGGCTTCTGAGGGATAGAAAGCACCACCTTTTTGCAAGTTTGTCCTCCTTCTAAAAAGAAAACCTTTCTTTTAGTTGGCAGCTCTTTTCTTCTGCTGTGTTACCTGTTGAGTGTCAATAGGAGGTGGTTGACTGGAGGAGGCATTTTATTATATGCCGTCTGTTGAAGTTTGTTTCCACTTGGACATCGAAGAGGATGCATAAAATAATAATTTCTGTTTTGAAACCCTTCTACCTTGGCATAATTGTATATTAAGACCTCTGTTTTAAGAGTGACCAACAGAAGTTTGCTGGAAATTTTCAGATATGAAAGCTATTGGTGACCAGGTCGCTGCTGCTTTGTTGGTCATGAGTGTGTTGTGATAAGACTGTGGTGTTACCCTTCCATGTTAAAGATTAAATGTTAAGTTCTGGAGGAATACATAAGTGAGGAGCGGCGCAAATCAACCTTTATCACTCATTCTCCCAGCTGAGTGACTTTTTTCTGTCTGCAGGAGCACCGTCCTTTTATCAGCTTGGATGTTAGGGAGGTTATACATTCATCTGAATTAGGACGCTTTGAGGTTGCCATAGTCATAATCAGTGGTGATTATTAGTGCTAGGTACAGAGTTAAAACAAGCTTGCTAATAACAATCTCAAACATTATTTTATAGTAGCAAGGGAATGTTGTAACCAAGGGAACTATTTAGTGTACAGTTGTTTTGGAAAACAAACCGCTGGCACCAGGGTTTCTGATAGATGTTTTATTGCATGAGTTTATGTTTACTTACTATGTTTAAAAAAGTTGGGTTTCTGTTGAAATTATTTATTTATTTATTTATTGCAAATAGGCTTCTGGACATGACACCATCTGTCTTTATGTGAAGTTTTTATGGAAATCTTCTGTTTAGCACCTTTGTTTACTAGAGCTGGTGTTCTCTGCAATTTACTTCTTTTTTTTTTTTTCCTTTTTTTTTCCTGTGGAATGCTGATTAGTCTGCTTTTGACTAATATAGCTTGTATTTTACAGATGTAGTAGTATAGTTATTCTTTATATGTGCTGGGTAATTTTTGTGAAATTACTACTTTGAAGCTTAAACTTTTTACTGTTACTACTTTCAGACTCAGGTAATTATATTTTTAATACTTTAGAATGGCACTGGAACTACTGATGTCTCTAAATATTTTTAGGATTTAAAAATATACTTTAAAAAAACCAGGAAAATAAACAGAAACAAATTGTACTTCTTGCTGTAGTTCAAGCAATTTTCTGATCTTTAAGTGTGGAACCCTTCAGCATTTCAACAGATACCAAAGTACTGTTGAGCTTGATATATTATTAATGCACCTTAGTGATGATCAACTGTATATTTATGTAGATGTAGATTGTATATTTATAAGTTGTGTAGCATTGTTTGTTTCCTTCGGGTGGCAAGCTTTCTCCTGGCTACGTTTATGTACTCAATATACCTTTTCTTTGGGTTGGTTTTTTTTTTTAATGTAAATCTTATTAGCACTTGTCTGTCTCTCCCCTCCCAGCCTTAATGCCTTAATGCAAGCTAGAGCAACATTAGCCAATTTGTCAGACTGAGCCTTAACTGATGTTGTCAAGGGTAAATCCCCTGAAGAACAATTTGCACTACAGCAGCCTGAAAACCAGTAGTCCATCTGATCAACTCAACTTCATTAACAGTCCCCCTTTTCAGAATTACAGGGTTTGAGGAATACGTGTAGCTGAAAATAGAAAGAATATAAGGGTAGAGAAGGAAGTACTGTTGTTTCCTCAGATTATTGGTGGATTTTTAGAAAACTTGCAGACTTCTAGACAAATCAAGTGTAGCTTCTTGAAGAATAACCTATAGTGTTAGACTAAACTTCCGTATAGTTTCTTCAGTCTAACAAGACTCCTAATCATCTCATCCAGTCTAAGTAAATATTTTTTTACTGTGGCCACCATGGTGTGGTCTCAATATCATGAGAATTGTTTATTAGTTTGCATGTGTTTTGTATTTACTTTGCTGTCTCATACCATAGAACCCAATTCTTATCAACTTAATATGATGTAGTGCATTTATGTTGAACAGTGTTACTAATAGTATTGGTGTTCCTTATTCATGGAGTAATTCTACTACATCTAATGCAATGATTAGGTGATATGATGGAATCCTAATTGTGTATCTAAGAACGTCTGTTTTCAATTCTTCCTTGATTTTTTTTTTTATAAACTCAAGACATGCCTCTTCAGAGGAGGAAGTTTTAACATTTTAATGGTTTGTTCTGCCATTGACAAAAGCAAATACTCATTACAAAAGAGAAGCACTTATATTCTCAGTTTAACTTGAAGCTTTGATATTTTTTTTTTAAACTTCGATATACTTACCCAAGAGTATACCTAAGTAGTTTTAAGATGAAAACTTAAACTATTTAAAGGATATTTCCCCTAATAGTATTACAAATCTAGTTAATGTTTTGTTTTATTTCCTTACAGTTTTATGTGCTGAAAGAGTGGGCCAGATGACTAAAACATACAATGACATAGATGCTGTTACACGTCTTCTTGAAGAGGCAAGTATTACATCTTTTTATGAACCCATACACAGCATAAGAAATTAGTACAGATATCATACGGTATTGCTACTAAAGACTTGGTAGACTGCCCTCAAATGAGGAGAAATAAGTAATCTAAGTGTGTTTACACTTTATCTCATTGGTAAGATAAATATTCTTTCTGAGTAAAGGTCATTTGTTTACCTTAGTCATATAGATTCATTACTCGTGCTTATTTTTCAGTTGAGGCGGTTTAGCTTCATTTAACTTGCTCTTGGCCAGATATTTGCCATAACAAATATGGGGGAAAGAATCATCTTAAAATGACAAATAGTTTTATAGTACATGTAAAGCTGATAGTATCATTACTGATGAATTTATTCTCTTTTATATTTTTTTTTAAAAGTAGTCCACAAATAGTTTTGTATTCATGATTATTATCTTAGATAACATCTTTTGAGAGAAGAGCACAGACACAAAATTAGAAAATCTAATATTTGGTTTGTCTCCAAGCCTTTTCTCCTTTGCCTTTTGTTTGGTTGGTTTGGGATTATTTTTTTTTAATACCATTAATATATAACTTGTTATTATTGTAATCCTGGGCACTCAAGATACAGTAAAAAGCCGTTGTCAAGCTACAGTACTTATGTTCAATAAATATCATGATAAATTGTTTGAATGAAATTAGCTGCTTTTCTTTAGCAATTTCGAGCAATGATTTTCCAAATAATGTTTATGAAGAATTCTTTAGGTGAGAACTGCTACAACTGAATTAGTGCATGGCTGAGTGTCATTTAGACCTTCATATTTTTTTGCCTGCTTAGCAAGCGAATAGCGATGTCAAAAATGGGGTCTTTCTAACCAAGATACATTGGGCAGTCTGTTCTTCCTCTAATTCTGCAAAGAAACAAGCACGGGAATGCTCACACCTCACCTGTTTGTGTCCTGTTCCCTTTGTCTTGTTTGTCTGACATTTACTTGCATTTTCTTCCATGGCTCCTTCTAGTAACAATGCAGCATTCTGCCAAACTGTTTCTTCCCCTGAGTCCATGTAGCCAAATGTCTATAGATCCAGAAATCACACTCATGGGAGCAATGCTAGAAGGACTTGCTGAGCCATTGTTTTAAAGCTTCTGCTGTACCTCCCTGTCTGGATAATAGCTAAGGAAAAATGGGGAAACATGGAATTGGTGAACCTTTAATAAAACAAATGCTTTCACTGACCTTTTTTGTTTTATTTATCACTCTCTACTTAGGCAGACGTGCACTCACAGCTCCTTTCTCTGTTCTCCAACTGGTGGTTCTCACAAAAGGCTATATCTGTTTGCAGAAGTTAAAGTGTAACTCCTGCTACCTTCACACACACACACACACATGCAAAAAACAACCCCAAAAGCTACTCCTTATTTGTCCTTCTTGTTGGAAAGCTTCAAATGAATGTATTACAGAGTTGGCACAGTGAAAGATGTAGCATTTTGGGGCAGAGAGTGAGGCAGGAAAGAGAAGATCTCAAAACAACATGCATGCAGGTATTTTGAAAAATCTGTGCCTATTGCCCTGAAACTGAGCAAAGCAAGTGACACCAGGGAGTTGGCACTGAAAGATGTAGCATTTTGAAAAATCTGTGCCTATTACCCTGAAACTGAGCAAAGCAAGTGACACCAGGCCTGCCTGGGTATGTGGTAAGAACAGGAGCAGGTTCATCTATGAACCTGCATTATCATCCCTTTCTAATAATACTATAAATGGGCCTGGCTTCAGTATTTTCTTGCATGTTGCTGTAATAAATCAGTTGTTTATCACTGTGCGTAAGAGCCCTGACCCTGAACTGAGATTTAGAGCTGAATTGCTAAAAATTATGTAGGAAATCTAGGGAGGTTAATTAAAGAGCCTGGAAATACACTTATGTTCCTCAACTTTGAGGTTAGAAACCTTGCTGCTAGGTAGCTCTTCCTCTGTGGACTCAAAGCTGCAGCAGTATGGGGTTTTTTTTTCCCACTTCGTATTTATGAAGTGAGCCAAATTACTAAACAATAAGTTGGCTCAATACATAAACCAACATTTTTTGGATAACTTTGTGGAACCTATTGTTCTGAAAGATTGTACGTAAGATTATAGGAAGATTTTATGACTAGATATTGTCAGTAGCTTTCAATGCAAATATAAGCCTGACCTTCAGAAACCATTTGGAAAATGCTATTTGTAGATATAGTAGTGATCAATAACCTCTCTTTTCATTTATTATTATATAACTTCCTTTTTTTCCCCCCCCAGTGATCAATAACCTCTCTTTTCATTTACTGATTATTATATAACTTCCTTTTTTTCCCCCCACTACAAAAGCCTCTCCATTCAAATTCATTGACTTCAAATCTATGTGCTTTTGTAGGCTTTGTCATTAATGCACACATGACACAAGGTAGCTTTTAGTCATACAGGATGGCTGTCGGGGGTGGTAAATAAGCCCCAAGCAGTATTTTCAGTGACAGGGAGAAAACTCTTCCTCAAATGGTGCTGAACTAAAAGTAAATGGGGAGTTGACCTTAGCGCCGCTTTCCCCACTGTTGTAAAGATCTAGTAATAGTAATTGGGTAAGAAAATGACAAGTAGACATGCTTAATGATTGGTGTGAAGTTTTAGGCAGTTAATCATACTGTCCCAGGTGGATTACAACCCCATGTCTCAGCTTTTGCAGAAGGTGAGATGTGTAGGCACATGTCATCAACAGGATAAGCTTCTCCTTTTTATTGGTACATGTGGTGAACTGTCTAGATCAGTTACTTCCAATTCTGTGCATGTAGAGAGGGGGAAGAAGGGAGCAAGCGTGGCACGAGAGTAACCACTTACTGTAGATTTGGGCATCTGGAATAAGGAAAGGGGTAGGATTTGTTTTTATAAAAAAGCACTAATGGATCTATGTACGCCAAGAATGTAAGAGCTGAACATTGGAATTGGCTTCTGCTCCTGCACAGTTTACTGTCTTTTATTTCAAGGTGGAGCAAGTGGAAACTGAAGAATGCTTTGAAATGCCTAAGTTCTTTGCTATTTTTACTGGGCTTCTTTAAAATTCTTTAAAATGTAACCTCTAAAGCTCTGTGATTGCATTCTGCAGATGGTATAACAAGGTGATGGAATAGTTTCCCTGAGTAGTTTTTCAGACACAGCTGTGACAGAGAACCAGATCTCATTTTACTTATTTTGTTTTACATTAGACTTTGAAGCTGTGCTTTCATGTGTATGGTTAAATAACTCTGTATGGGTTAGGCTTTTCTGAATGTGTGTGTAACATAAGCAGGAGTAGAAAAAGAAAATTAACAAAAAAACGCAAACCAACAAACCCTTACAAAAGAAAAAAGTATTTTTATTGTTCAAGTACTTGTTCCTTCCCTTTCATGATAGTTTTGCCATCCCTCTGATCCTTTGAAATTTGAAATTAGCTTTCTTTTCTTAATGCTTCACAGAAAGAACGGGACTTAGAATTAGCTGCTCGGATTGGCCAGTCACTGTTAAAGAAGAACAAATCACTCACGGAAAGAAATGATTTCCTAGAGGAGCAAGTAGAACACATCAGGGAAGAGGTAAGATTTTTTACACCCAAGTGCTGTTTCTGCCGTAATGGGGGGGAATATTCTTTCTAGCTTCACCTTCTCCGTACTTAATTTTCTCTGACATCCTGTTTGTAGGAGGTCAATCTGTGTTGCTGCCATTTGGTGAGCCATTTTTATACCATGTACACTTTCAGAAATGTAATCCAAAAAGTAATTTGACCTGTTGGCTCAAATCTGGTAATTTGAGGAAAAAAAAACCCAACAGCCTCAAGCCACTGAATTTTGTTCTGCCTCAGATATCATTTTTGTTTTGTCCTTGTTCCCCCACTTTATGCATAATTCCCCTCTGTTTTATCTCACTCAATCACTCTTTCCCTTCTCTACCTCCCTTTCTGTTGCAGCTCTTTCTTCTTGTTTTTCCCCTGAATCTTTCTCAGTCCTCACTTGTTTCTTTCTCGCCAACTGATGTTTAATTACTTTTTCCCAAATGCTTTTCTATTCATACCTGAGTTGAATTTTGGCTCTTAGAACATAGCATTTGAATTCTGGGAGTGCTTCCCTTTGCTTCTCAAACTGAATATGATATAGGTATCACATGTAAGGTAAATCACTTTTTGTATTCATGGACATTTCAGGAGTGCATGCTCACTTAGATTGGGTGCATTCTGTCTTTTTCAAGATGGGCCAACTTTAACATAAATTTATGTTAAGCTTCCATTTTTCAGGTGGGTCAGGATATATTTTAGTGATCAGTCATTTTTATTCAACATTCCCTATATGTATGAACTTCTCAATGTTAGGAAACATTGGATTATGTTGGGAAGCAAATTGTTATAGGTTGAGACTCACTACCTTCTATCTAGATTACTAAAATCTTAAAGCTGCTTCTGATTTTTGCTGTATTTCCAGGGAATTGTAATAGAATCTGAAGCATGGGTCAGTAGCCTGCTGTGGTACTTATATTTATCAGAGTTTGACTGCAGTAATAAGTTTTAGAAGTTTGAACACATTTAGAGTATAATATGATGGTCCATGTGTTTTCTGAATTGGTGTACTCTGCAAAACATACCCAAAAACTTACATTCTTTCAAGTGACACTTTGTCTTCCACATACCATTGAATTTTTAACCTAGTATTTATATGGTTGCCATTTCTTACTGTATCCCTCTGAATGGGGAGTCGGATGCTATAAGCACTGGGTGATTCTTAATCTTGGATGGAACTGTGCAGGATGCTTTAAAAGACCTCTTTGTCTGTACTGCAAGTGTCACTAAGCTCTGCTGACTTACTGAGTGGGAGGGAAATACTGTCTCTTATTCTGGGACAGTGACCTTGGTTTGTGACTGTCGTCTCTGTAGTTTTGAGCAAGAGACAGAGAAATCTCCCAGTTTTAGGGCAAGCAGGAGAACAATGAACTACAGTAGATTTAAGACTTTTAAAAAGGCTGTTAATAAAACTGCTCAGGGCTGTGAGGTGCTGAATTATATCCAAGATGCACTGATAAATAAAGCATGGATGGAGCAATCCCAGTTGCGCGATACATGGTGTTGGTGCACAGACATAGAAATAATATCCTTTGGTGTGGTCTATCCTTTTTGGCAAGGAAAACTCATCCTTCTATGTCCCAGAGGACTGCTGTTGTTTGTTGCCCCAAGTCCCATCATGTGGCAGACCAATTTATTTGTGCGTTGATTGACATGGCATTTCATGTGCATACTGACTGGGCAGGGCAGCACATTGATACCACACATCCAGAATGGAAGATTTGATTGAGGAAGATCAGGGGACAGGGATGGGCTGCCTCTGCCTGGTCTATTTTTATTTAGAGAGAGACAGGAGCAGCACTAAAAGAAGTGCCACCAGAAATAAGCTTCTTACCAGGTGGCTTGATATGTTGGGCCATATGTTCTATCAACACCCATCTTCCATGTTGTCATTGTGACTCCTTCAGAAATGGATGCTTTTGAGGCAGAGCTCATCAGGCTTTAACGTCATGACACTTTTGGATGTTGAAAATCTTTCTTCAGTAGGTTTCAGATCTTCCATTAATGATGAAATTTGAGTATTTGAATAGAATAGTAACTAAGACAACTGTCTCTAAGGGCAAGGGGTAAGAGAAGATAATTGAATTGGTATTTCTGAAATTCTGTAAAAACTGTCTAAAAATGGTTTATTTGGGGGCTCTGTGGTTTCTGTAATGTATAGACAATATTTTTTTTTCTTGGTGTGTGGTATAATGTTAAGGTTTTCTTGGTATATGTGTCATGGCATCAATAATTTAGCTTCATATCTCTCTGACCTACCAAACGTGTCCTGACAAAACCTTCTCACCATCTCGCTGAGCACTTCAGGTTTTTCCTGTGTCCTTGTAACATGCCACATTCATAGGTACACACAGACCTGAGCAAAATGCATTAGTTGCTTGGGTTTGTCTTTTGAGTTTGTATTGTCAGGTGCTGCTTAGGTTTAGGAAGTGGCTGTGGTCATGTCCAATAAAAACTGATGGAACTGAGGCTTTTCCTGTAGTGCACTGGAGAACAGAAGACCACAGAATCACAGAAGGGAGCTCTGGAGATCATCTAGTCCAACCCCCAAATGATGAGTGCAGTGAAGCCAGCACTATACCACGGGCACAGACACTTTAGTTTTGACTTACTGTTCCAGAATTATATCCTGAAAGCATAAACGTTATATTGACACAGAATCACAGAAGGGAGCTCTGGAGATCATCTAGTCCAACCCCCAAATGATGAGTGTGGTGAAGCCAGCACTATACCACAGGCACAGATACTTTACTTTTGGCTTACTGTTCCAGACTTATATCCTGAAAGCATAAACGTTATATTGAGAAAACTTCCTTAAGTGTAAATTGTTTTAGTTAGAGAGGTGGGTGTCCTCCTTTTCAGCAGCAGAAGTGTAGTTCACAGGTACAGGGTGTCTATCTGCTGTGGTATCGCCAAGTTCAGTGAGAACACTGCAGTTCTAGTCTCAAGATGTGTCCCTTCTCGCTGAGATGGTGCTACCTACCATTTAATGTTGTCTCCTTTGAAATTAAAGCTCGGTACCAAAGCAACGTAAACTGTCATGATGTGAACTGTGTTTGAAATGGAGTAGGTCATTAGGGTGGTGTTTGCTCCAAAGGGTACACGTGTCAGTGGCTTGTAAAAACATAGAAAAGGTTCTTTCTGTTCATAAAACAAATCCTGGGGTTTACAGTGTGAAAAATGTGTACTGGGTCTGGTTGGGATGGAGCTAATATTCTTCATAACAAGCTCTATGATGGAGTGTTTTGGATTTGTGACTAAAATGGTATTGGTAAAAACCAGTGTTTTGGCTGTTGCCAATTAGTGGTTGCACAGCATCAGGGCACTCTTTCCTTTTTTTTTTTTTTTCTCTTTTTTTTTTCTTTTCTCTCTCCTCTTCCTCCTCCTTCCCCCTCCCTCTTCTGGCCCCATCTGTGCAAGATGTTGGAAAGGACACAGCTAGGATAGCTGACCTTAACTGACCAAAGGGATGTTCTATACCTTATGTTGTTATGCTCAACAATAAAAGCTCAGGGAAGGGATGAAGAAGCTGGGATATTCATGGTTATGGTGTTTGTAAGTAACAAGTAACCATTACGTGTGCCGAGGCCCTGCTTTCTATGAAAATAGAAAATAGTGAATAAATTCTTTAT
This sequence comes from Calidris pugnax, assembly GCF_001431845.1. NCBI lineage: Eukaryota > Metazoa > Chordata > Aves > Charadriiformes > Scolopacidae > Calidris > Calidris pugnax. The sequence goes on from NW_015091109.1 coordinate 761,268, forward strand.
TTTGCTTTGCTTGCACAAGCAACTTTGCTTCGCTTATTAAACTGTCTTTATCTCAGCCCATGAGCTTTTCTGGCTTTTGTGCTTCTGATTCTCTCCATCCTGTGGAGGTCGTAGGGGGCAGAGTGCATGCTTAGCTCATGGGTGCTTAGTTGCTGGTTGGGGTCAACATACCACAAAAGGCTATGTCAAAGGGAAGTGGAGTTGGAAGCTACTGCAGTGAGTGTGGGGTTTTTGTTTTAGTTTTTGGGGGTTTTTTGTTGTTGTTTTTTGGGGTGGTTTGGTTTTGGGTTTTATTTGCATTTCACAGTGTGGTTGAGGTTGGAAGTGACCTGTGGATGTCTTGCCCCAGCCCCAGGGCTACCTTGAACCAGTTGCCCGGGGCCATGTCCAGACTGTGTGTGAATATCTCCAAGGATGGAGACTCTACAACTTCTCTGTGCAACCTGTGCCAGTGCTTCCTCAGCCTCACAATCAAAAAGTTCTTCCTGATGTTCAGGAGGAACCTCCAATGTTTCAGTTTATACCTATTGCTTCTGCTCTTACTGCCATAAAGGGTCACTCTTTCTGGCTCCTGACCCTCCTTTGCAGAATTGGAATGCTTGGAAATGGCAGTAAAAATAGTATCATCAGTCTTTTTAATTCATAGGGAAACAAGATGATCTAGTGCCCACCCACTGACAGTGTCTGAATCCTTCCTACTTAAAGAGGCTAAGCTATAATGTGCTAGAGGGAAGTAAATTGTTATTTTTGGCTCAGTTTTTTAGCTCTTCCTGAAATGAGGAAAGTGAACCTCCCAAAATTAATGGATAGATTTTGTTTCATGGTTTTCTGAAATGTGGTTGGTTGGGGCTTTTTTCTCCCTTGCATTTTAGAACCAGTCTCTCAGGAGGACTTGGTGCCTTAGCACATCTGATTACAAATAGCTTTAGTTAAGAACATGGCCTTGTTTGCTTAAATTTCTGCACAATTTAGGTGCTTTATTGCATTGAGTCTGCTTTTTGTTTGATCAAAATGCAGCTTTAATGATTGTATTTATATTCTCTGGGCTTTTTTTGCCAGTAATAACTACAAATATAAATATACCTACAATACAAAAAGCAGAAGTCTAAAAAAACCAAATTTCTTTGCAGTTTATGCATTGGAAAGTGAAAAGTGAGGGCCAACTCTTGCAGTGATAGTGGAAGGAATTGGATCTGTCTGATCAGTTATGCTGAATTGGATCTTTCTGATCAGTTATGCTATTTATAGCTGTGCAAGTAAAATAAAAATTAATCTCTTGCCACTGAGGTCTTAATTTGCAGCTGTGAAGTGGTGTAAGTGCTACTGTGTAATTGGGCTTTTAACCCTTTTCTTGGAGAATCGCAATACGAATTCACCAAGGTTAAGTTTGTGGAGCTCACAATTACAGAGTATCTTAACCACCCAATTTTGATGTTTTGTTTGGTTTTGATCTATGTGTGTACTGAGTATGGGACTCTCCCATGCTACTAGACTTATGTTTCGGAGTCATCAAAAGCCCAAATTACACCCAGAAACCGCCTGCATCCTCCACCACTGCAGTGACCTCAGAATGGCAGCCTGCTGCTGTGTGGTGGTGTCCTACAGCTCAATAGGCTGTCGACTCCCAAATGCTTCCTTTCTACACAACCACCTTGGTAATTATATCTAAAGCCTCTTGGAGAGGAAGAGATGTCTGTATCTGAGGTCTGCCAGGTCTGTGTCCAAGCAGATGATGACAGTCGTTATATAAAAAGGGTAAGAAAGTGATGTTTGCGTTGATTGTGCCACATTAATTTCTTGCAGTACCATTGCAATAGATCTGTTTCTGTGGATATGAATCTAGACTAATGCAATAATGAATCAGGATTGCTCATCTTAATGTGGAAGATAAACATGTCTAATAGCAGTGGATAATTGTGTTTTTGAACTTCTAAAAAATAACATTTAATGGCTAATTTAAAAGGTACCTTTTTCATTCTTTCTAAGACAGACAATAACTGGTTCTGGTCTGTTCCAATCTTGGCTTCTTGATTTAGTCTGAAGGTGATGCTTGGAGGATGAATAACTAATCTGTAGTGTTTTTACTTAAGAATGTGCCTAGGAAAGCAACTTACTGATCTGCAAGCTCTGTCTGTGTGCAGGTTTCTCAGTTGCGGCATGAGCTCTCCATGAAAGATGAGCTACTCCAGTTCTACACCAGTGCTGCTGAAGAAAGTGAACCAGAGTCCGTTTGTTCCACCCCGTAAGTTACTGATCTACAACACCTGAACCTTCATCTGGCACTAAGCAGGGGTAGTTTGGACTATTTGATAGCTTTGAAAAGTAGTAAAACGATCTCTTTATTGGCTGGAGCTATAAATGGGGCTCTGAACTTGGTGCGTGGCACCAGCTGGAAGGATCTGCATTGGACCAGCTGGCTAGACTGGTGCCAGCAAGAGTCGTGAGGGGAAAGTATGTGGGGAGGCTGCTGACAGAGTATGACAGGAGGCTGCTGTGGGTTTCACAGGAACGAGGTCCCTGTGGTGGTGAGGCTGACGTAGGTCCCACTTAGGTATCCCACTGCACCACTTACCTTTGAACGCTGCGCTACAATGTGCTACCTGTGTGAGCTGTGTGCTTGATGGACCTGAGGGCACCCCGAAAAAATTTTAAGCAGAGGAAAATAAATAAAGCATGGTTTACAGCGTGGGTGGCAGGCATTTAGCTGGCTGAGCAGCACCATGGGCTCTGAGGGGCTGCCTGCCCTTGTTTGCGCCGTTAGGGCTGCGTTGGGGTGAAGTATGTCCAACGTTAATCAGGTGGTTTCCTTTTTCATAGCCTTGGCTGAAAAACTTTTCCATAGGAATTCTGGAGAATAATAAATAAATTTTAAGAAATACTATTTTTTAAAAATCACTGCAAATACATTGCTGCCCAAACATACTGGCATGAAAAAGCAGCTGTATTTCATGTGGCTCTGAGGGGTTTTGAGACCTTTGTTCAGCCTGTTCTCCTGTGAGATTGGCCATAATACTGGTAAAAATTAGTTAAAACTCTTGTTTTCGTTGCAAGGCTCAAGAGGAATGAATCTTCCTCCTCCGTCCAGAACTACTTTCATTTGGATTCTCTTCAAAAGAAACTCAAGGACCTTGAAGAGGAGAATGTTGTGCTTAGATCTGAGGTGAAATTGCTCCCTTTTGTGTTTTGCTTAATTGAGTTGTTCGTTTAAACACCAGAACACAGGTACTGAGAAGCGTGTATTAAAAGTTGCGAGAGTCTTAATTATGAGTATGTAATTCCACATGACACATCTCTTTGTAGTTGTTTAATCACCATCCTTTATCCTTCTAAACGAAGGAAAGGCTGAAACATGAAAGCTACATGAAGCTACACGCAAAGCCGTTTCCTTGCCAAAAGAAGGTGCAGGAGCGTGGGCAGGTTTTGGAGGACAGAACTGCTTTTTGAAACAGGTGTTGAAGGGCTGACCTGGTAGATATGGGCGACCTTAGCTGCAGATCTGAAGTTTTTAAGCTGGCATGATCGCTCTGGTACAAATCCAGTGTTTGTAAAAATAAAAATCGCTAGCCTAAATTTGCCTTAAATATCTTCAATTTGTGTTTCAAGTCAGGCTGATAATATTTTAAGTTGAATGTGTTTTTTCTTGGCTTCTACTTCTGACCACATTCTGTTTGTTTCACGCACAAGGCAGTTTTTAAAAGTTTATTTCCTGTTCCCTATCTGTCAGAGATAACACTTAATAATTGAATATCCTGTGAATAATTTAATTTTAATTTGGAATGCAACTTCCAAACTTTGGGAGCGTGTTACCATTTTGCAAACATGTAGCAGAGAACAGCAGAAGAAATGCTCTTGAGCTAAGAATGAATTTAGGAAAACAGCATTTTCTACTGCAAATACAGGGCCTGTTGCCAATAGGTAGTGTCACATCTCTGGTCAAGGCACCATGTGATAGTGTGGTGTATGCTTCATTGAGAAGTCATGCAAGGAAAATGCTGTAGATAGATGGTTTGAGGATAATGAAGGTAGGGTTAGAACTGAGACAGCCACTGCATCAGGAGCTGATAGGAGAACCCCACATAGCACTGACTTCCCTTCCAGGGAGACGCAGTCTGTGCCAGCGAGGCACAGGATGGAGCCGAACCTGAAACCTCCGAGCTAGGTGTCCCTCTGCAGATGCAGTCTGGGGGTGTCTGTGCATTTCCCTAGCACTGACAATAGATTACAGACCCCCCTGAGGTGGTGCCAGACAGAACCAGCTGGGTGTAGCCGTGCTCCTTTTGGTGCTCTTAGAATTGGAGCAGAAAAGACAAAGCAAGAAAGGAGGTAGCACTAAGGTTTTATGTTTTTTAAATACTTGGATGCTTAATTCAGTTATTTAAACCAATCATTTAATTAGTTTGTGATGATGCCTAGCCTTGTTCAGGTGACCAGATCAAGATTTGCATACTAGTCTTTTGTATGTTCAGGGATATTTTTTTTTTCAGTATTCTAAGTGCGAAATACTCGAGTGACATCTAGTGGGGATATGGTGATAATGATGCACGTAGTCTCTCCTGGAGGGTTTACTTGGCCCCTTTCTCCAGAACGTGAGGGAGGGCAAGCAAAAACTGTAGTTTCTCCCTGTCTTCCTGGAGGAATGATTAGAAAAGCTTGTCTTTCTGAAGCAGATGGAAATGCAGCAACAGACTGGCAAAGAACAAATGTGCTAATGTAGCATATTTGGTGTGGATTTCTTGAACAGGCCTGTCAGCTGAAGACTGAAACAATTACTTACGAAGAGAAAGAACAACAGCTTGTCAACGACTGTGTAAAAGAGCTAAGTATGTCCTTATTTCTTTTCCCTTCTCATTCGAGATTGTTCAGTGAAAACAAAACACAAAAAAAAGATAGAAAACTGAGTCAGATCAGTCAGTCATGTTTTCCTGTGGTACTTATTTTCCTTATATAAGTGGAGGAGAAGATTTCTGACTGAAATTTCACAGCAGAGAATTCTGCCTGTAAGCTAAATCTTTCTCTGTTGCAGAATAGTTTTGCATAGAAAATGTTATTGTTAGGGGAAGTGCAGTCTCCTGCATGAGTGCTGTGTGTCTTTCTGCTGTTTTTCAAAAATAAAAAATACATTGCTGTGTATTGGGGAAAGATTCTGCTGAATTAAGCGATGTTCTGAAAGAACATCTTTCTGCTTACTTTCCTGCTTTTGGGTTTGTAATGTTAACTGTAATTGCTTATCTTAAAGGGGATGCAAACATCCAGATTGCCAATATCTCCGAAGAGTTAGCGAAGAAAACCGAAGATGCTGCCCGGCAGCAGGAAGAAATCACCCATCTTCTCTCTCAGATAGTTGATCTGCAGAAAAAGGCAAAAGCTGTAAGGAATCCAATTGCAAGACTACTGTTGTGATTCGCTGTTGTTGTAGCTGGAAGACAAGTTACAATCCTCTGTATACTAGAGCCTAAAGGAAATTTTCTGCCCTTGTTACTTGGGTGACCTTATTTGATGTTGAATATCTAGCATACTTGAGTAGAAAGCATTGATTTATTAAAAGATGCATATATGAGATATCAAATACAATAGTTAAATTTATTTTAAAAATAAGATGTGAAAATTTGCACTGAACTTAATGACTTTGGTAAAACTAGAATCTCAGTACAAGTATTTCAGTGGGCACATATGCATTAGTTCTAGGGTCTTGGGGGCTCATTTAGTGGGACACAGACTGATGATGGATGTTCTTGTGTTAACATCTTAAAGTGTTGTTTAAATGTTTTTAAACTAACATATGTGGACTAATAGTGCTGTAGAGAGGGTCTTTAGAAAAGTTAGAAGCTTCCTACTTACCTGTAGTATAGGATACAAGCATCATCACAGGACAAAACATCACAGTATTTCTAATGTTTCTTGGCATATTTTAGTGTGCTGTTGAAAATGAAGAACTTGTCCAGCATTTGGGAGCAGCTAAAGATGCCCAGAGACAGCTCACAGCCGAGGTGAGTTGTTAATTAGCATTACAATAATTTAGGACAATGGCTGTCCGAATTTTAGCTGGATCAGGAGTGTTAAATGATTTTGCCTCTGTATATGGAGTGGAGGTACATTTATGTTCCTGGTAGAGTTCAAAACCCTTTTTTTCCAAAACTTTTCTTGGTGAGCCTTTTTGTATCTCTGCTGCTCAACAAAGATTGAGCTCATGCTTCTCCATCACTTTCTTGGGAAGGACATTAACAGGATCTCTCTTGCTATGCCAAGTATCTTATTTTTATTAAACTTGTAAGAATGTGGTATTTCAGACTTCTAACCCTTTGCCACACTTGGTTGAAATGGCTGATGAACTCAAAAACTATGAGGGTACACAGACATCTGCAGACAGAGAGATAAGATGTGTTTCCTAAGAAAGTCAAGCTAAAAATAAGGCATGGACTTAGGTTGTTGGAGGTTATATGTATGTCTGTATGTCTTGGTTTTAAAATTCCTAAGACCTTCAAACACTGAAATATCTTATCCTTTTCCTGTGCTGTTTGCCACTGTGATTATCATGGCAGTAATTAGGCACCATACCTGATCAGACTAAAGATAGTTTAAGCTCTGTATCTTCACCTTGACAGTGGCTTCATGTAGATACATAGGATAGGAAATGGAGCAAGCAGGTCCTCCCCTCCAGCCCTTCCTGTTACTAATCCACGTTATTTATTATTTTCAATGATACACACTCTTTGGAGTTCTTTAAAGTGGGATATTCTTCCCTACACCATGATCCTTTACCAGCATGGAAAGAATTTGCAGTCTTTCTGTGATGGTAGTGCAGCCAGTAAGGTCTTGGACTGTTTTCTGTATGTTACAGTTGCGGGAGCTGGAAGACAAGTATGCAGAGTGCATGGAAATGCTTCACGAAGCGCAAGAAGAGCTGAAAAACCTTCGGAACAAGACTATGCCGAATGCCATATCACGTCGGTACCACTCTCTTGGTCTCTTCCCTATGGTAAGCAGATTTAAGAAAAAAAAACCTGCACAAATCAGAAAACAGCCACCCAAAGGAAATGTGTTTGTATCTGACTTATGCTCACGGCTGGCCTAGCATCCTATCCCTGAGACTGGGTGAAATGTGCATTTATAGAAAGTTAAAAGGTCACCTGAGTGATCAGTTTCGCGTACCTGGTTCTGAAACAGTGGTGCTGTGCAGTTCCTTGGGTTTGCTGCAGTATTGTATACAACCTGCAGCTGGCTTTGCTTATGCTGTGAATGATAGGTAGCATTCATAGGTTCTTACACAGCTCTATACATCTTTTTTATGCATCTTCTATACTGTGGTTGCTGATTTTTCAGCAGGAGTTCCCTGCATTTCTTCAATACCCTTGGTGGTGTAACTTCCTGATAACATAACTAATGGTTTCTGGACATGGCATCCTTCTAGTCACTTATTCAAGTACTGAAGAACTAGAATATAGGTTACACATATATTCTTGGTTTAGGGCCACTGAAAATTCAGCGGTTCACTAAAAGAATGTTTGTTGCTAATGTGTATTACGGCAACATCAATTATGGCAGTGTCACAGGGATTAGCAGCTTTGTTTATCTAGTTTCATTTGTTTATGACATTTTGCATTTAAAGCACGGGAAATAAGCAGTACCCTCAACCAAATAAGAAAAAAGAGTGGATAAGAATGCCTGGGTAAATTCAGTGCCTGGCTCTGCTTGTCTGTGTATCTCTGGGATAATTCCATTACCTCCAAGGGCAATGATATCAGTGAAGTTTATTTTGAGTTACATTAATGTAATCAAGCAGCAGAATCTGGCCCTCTTTGTCCTTAGCCATGTTTCATCTTCGCTGCTGAGGAGGAACACAGATGATGTTGGTGCTCGCAAGAAGTAAATTGTCAACAAAGGCTTACCTTGCCTTTTTGTGTTCTCTTTTGAGACTGAACCCAGGCCAATTTAAAGTACAGATATTTAATAATACAAGCTGTACTTGCACAAATACAAGCTGCAAAAAGAATGCTTGTGCTGGGGTAGGTTTATGCATGTTGTACAAAAGTGTTTTCAGATGTTGAATCATGGGACCAAAAGTTATTTAGGTTTGGGAATGTTTGATGCTTAGACCCTGCACTTAGTTACATTTAAGCAGTAAAACTTACTGCCCAGCAGTGGAGAATTGATAGCCTGTCACCTTTAATCCTATATAGTATATCATACTTCATGCTAAGAACCATGTCTTTTTTGTGGGTGAGTGGGTAATTTTGTGAAAGGGAAGAGTGTTTTCTGTTTGTTTTCAATGAAATTAAATTAAGCAGAACTTCTTAGATGAAAGGAACATGTTATAGAGTAGGGAATTTAGTCTGGGAAGTCGGTGCACCTGGATTCTGTTGTTGCCTGTGATATTTTTTCAGGATCTTTGACAAGTGTTACGTGTCCTTGAACGGTAAGTACTGTAGCAGTATGAAGCTAAACCATGGTTTGTCACTCACTTTAGATATGTTCACTCCTCTTCCAGCTTTCCAGTCAAATTTCATTGTTAAACCTATATTATTTTTTTTCTGGAATGACACCTTGTTAGTTATTCATTATTGTATATAAGTAATTATTTTATGCGATGAAAACCTATTAATACTTTGATATTTGTTTTTCTTTTGTGCTTGTTTTTAACAGGATTCTTTGGCAGCAGAGATAGAAGGCTCAATGAGGAAAGAACTGCATTTAGATGAACCTGACTCTCCTGATTTGGCGTACGACTGAAAATAATTGGTTCCTAATTGATGGATTATATCTGAAGTTAATTAGTATTTGATAAGAAAGGAAAAGACAGGAAATAGCTGAGCTAGGGATTTAGAAATATTTGTCAGAGTGTGAATGATAGAACGATGAATAAGATGCCTGATTATTGTGGCAGTTATATCTTCTGCTTAAGTTACTGAAAGAGAACACCTATATGTAGGTTTTTGCCTTATTTTATGAACTTTCTATCCTCGTTCTTGAGTGCTGAGAATGAGAAAAGATTAGTTTTCTTGTGTGTTACCATGCTAGGTTTCTTCAGTTAATGATTAAGGGATGAGTTCAGTCCCTTGGGTCTCTCTTCAGGCATTATAACAGAAGTTTACCAGGTAATTATTGATCTAATCTAGTTTTTACAGAGTTAACATCAGTGCAGAAAAGGAGCCAGAGTGGTTGGGTACTTACAGTGGGATGCCCATCACACCTGTGCAAGATAGTTGGCACCCCTTTTGCTAAAGGTCTCTTGAATTAAACAAGAGAGCGGTTTGGAACAAATTAAGTACTTGTGATGGTCCAAAAGCTGAGGATAGATACAGCTTGGCACAGATGGCCTTACTGATTCCAGTTGCACGTGTACTCCAATGGGTTTCTCTCACCTATTTGTACAAAGCATGGACTGGTTAATTTGAAACAAGTCAATCCTATTCAGAGTGTCTGTTAGAGCTTTTGTGTGTTTTGACCTGATCTTTACAAAGAGAGGACGCTCAGGGAAGGTACAGTAGTCACTTTCCAGAAACTTTAAGTATATTTATGAAGTTTGACACATACTTAAATCTTCTCTGAGCAGGAGCCAAGAACAGTAAAGGAGGCTTTGACAGAGTGAAATGTTGCCTTTACAAAGAGAGGACACTCAGGGGAAGGTACAGTAGCCACTTTCCAGAAACTTTAAGTGTATTTATGAAGTCTGACACATACTTAAACCTTCTCTGAGCAGGAGCCAAGAACTGTAAAGGAGGCTTTGACAGAGTGAAATGTTGATTAGAAAAATGCAAGATCAGAAAGATGTGAGCATGTTCAAACCCTATAGGATCCTTTTTGTCCTTCCAGATTAATTTAACTTAAGGAGAGTTTAACTTCATGTCTATTATGTTACTATACATGCACCAAAGAAGGATACTTTTTTTGGTTTCATGGCTCATCTTGGTTTGATTTATTTGCTCAGCAGGGGTGACTGTAACCTCTGTAGGACCTTTTATTGATAATATATGACTATAGACTTGGAGCCTACACACAAAGATTGCAACAAAGATCAACAACTGAGCAGTAATGGAGAGAAGGAAAGAAATTTGAGTGATATTAAATAGCTTAAGGCATGCAGCCATTGTTATACCCTGGCAGTTCCTTTAAGCTGGAAGGGATACACTGTTCAGCTGTTGTTGAACTGTAGAACAAAGCAGCAATGGCACTTCTGTAGCATGCACTGTTGAACTGTAGAAACAAAGCAGCAATGGCACTTCTGTAGCATGATGTAGGGCAAGTTTATTTTGTTAATAAATTTCTGCTAAAGTGTCATCTGAAGGAGATGAACGAAGTTTGTTATGATATCAAGACAATGGTGATAAAGAATGAACTGTAGGAATAGGTTAAAAAATGAGGTTTTCAGCCTTGACAGTCTCTCTCTAGACTCTTGATCCATTAGATTTCTGATTTATTTTTTTTTTCTAAATGATATTTAAGAGGGTAGGAAATGGGTTTCAGAAAGAAAAGGTACAAGACTTGCTTGCATAGAGATACTAAGTAATTGCAAATTCTCTATTAAAATGCATTAGCCAGTTCATAGTTAAGAATTGAATGGATATCAATCCTGTTTTTTAAAAGCTCATTTCCACACAATGGCTTTAAGGCGTTTTTAGCTGATGTTCTGAAATGCACATTCATTTAATTCTTATTAATATTTGAGAGGGTCCAGTCACACTTGTGAAATTTTCTGTCTAAAATATTTTAGGGTGGTGGAAGTGTGTTGATGACCATGTAATGAATGTAATGGCCAGACTGTAGCAACTATAGGACCCTATGTATACCCCTCTGCAGAAACTATACAGACAAGGTGGTTGGTGGAGGAGTGATAGGGAGGGTGGTTAACGAGCAGTTACCTGTTTCTCTTTTCCTTCTTAAGGTCAGAAGGCACTGTGTGATTGTTAACTCTGTGTATGTCTTACCAGTCACCAGAAACGGGTCTTCGAGACGGTGAGAAATGTCAACCAAGTTGTCAAGCAGAGATCCATGACTCCGTCGCCAATGAATATCCCAGGCTCTAACCAGTCCTCTGCTATGAACTCAATCATTTCTAGCTGTGTCAGCACTCCACGTTCCAGCTTCTATGGGGGAGACATCTCTAACATTATGATAGACAACAAGACAAATAGCATCATCCTGGAGACAGAATCCTCTGACAATGGGTCAGTATTGTAGCACCGGGCTTTGATTTTGGTTCATTTCTGACATAAAGTCAAAGCTTTTCTATTTTCCTCTTGGTCTTACATTGTGCAGTTAATACAGTGCCTTACATCTTCAAAAGTTACTTTATTTTGTGCTTATAGTTCTTGATACATAGTAATTTAAAGGTATTGGCAAATGTCTCAAAGCTGTCATGCAGAAGTTTTAAGCGTCTCTAAGAATTTTTTTTCTCTCTCCCCTCAATTTTTTTTTTTGGTATGTGTGTCCCCTGTTATCCTTTAGAAATGAAGACAGGATGAAAAAGCCAGGAACTCCAGGGACCCCAGGCTCCAGTGACCTAGAGACTGCCCTTCGTAGGCTGTCCCTCAGGCGGGAGAATTACCTCTCGGAGCGGAAATTCTTCGAAGAAGAGCAGGAAAGGAAGCTGCGGGAACTGGCAGAAAAGGGTGAACTCCATAGTGGTTCCGTTACCCCCACGGAGAGCATCATGTCACTGGGAACTCACTCCAGATTTTCAGAATTCACTGGATATTCAGGAATGTCGATCAGCAGTCGCTCCTACCTGCCAGAAAAGCTTCAGATTGTGAAACCACTAGAAGGTGATAACAAAGGGCCTCGGCCTTTATCTGTTCTTCTTAGTGACTCTTTGTGGTCTCTTATCCATCACCAGAAAGCAGGAAACCTTTGCAATACGTATTCTTTTTACTTTAGAGACAGTAAACCACGCTGTTGGTTTGAAATCTTTTAACTACTACTTTTTCCCCTCAAGCCTTAAAAGTGTTAGAAACCAATTCCAGCCACGGCAGTAACATAAATGTTGCAGGCCACGCGTGCATCAGAAGGGCAGCCTTACATCTAAACTAAATCCCAATGTTGCCATTTTGTACTTAGAAGAGGAAGGTGGTTGAGTATCTGAAATCTAAGCAACAAGAGTATTAATTTATCAAATCTCGGTTCTGCAAATCAGTGTCTGGAAAGACTTTTACCTACTTCAGATAGTCCAGTTGGTCTAACAGGACTATTTTGGGATTAAAAAAATCTCTGTATTTCAACAGGCTGTGTGAGTGGCCACATGTGAGTCTCCATGGCTTTGGTTTCACGTGTTGAAATGACATGGTCATTTCAGTCCAGTTTCCTCCATATATTGTCTCAGAAGAAGGCATGATATAGGTAGATGGTAGTCAGGGCTAGAGCTTTATTTCAGAGCTAAGTGCATTTCTGTAGCCTGTCTAACAAAGCTGACAGAGCACATACAGCATAGGCTGCCTGGCTTTCCTTGGTCCTTTCAGGTTGTTGCTGGAAGTTAAAGATGAGTCAGTTCCTTTGGATTTCCACACAAAATGAAGTTATTTTCTTATAGTGCTTCACAGATGTGCTAGTGACATGATTTAGCTTTGGGTTCTCTCTCTCTTTTCCTTTAGCAGAACTCTGGTGTTACAGTACATTGTCTATGTTGTTTTGATTGCAGAAGTACCCTTTTTTATCTTTTTAGAACACTTTTATTTCATCTATAAGGAGCGTTTAGCATGACACATTCAGAACCAAAAATAACCCTTTTTGTGTCCTGAAGAAAGTGATGTGCTGTATCTGCCTATTGAAATGAAAGGATAACCAGAGCGCACAAGTCCATACTGTTTAGCAGATTTTAGTAGTTTGTTTTCGTGACTGCTTTTAAATGGTCATAAAAATTCTTGTACCACATGAGGGAAGGGATGATCCAGCTTGTTTCAGTTACTGGTTGCTACCACTGTAATAGATTTCTGTCACCATCCCATTATATCTGCTTTTTTCTTCCAATAAACTCTTAAAGTCTTTATCATCTTACTATCTGTCTGGTTTTTTTTTTCCTGGTTTTGTTCATTGTTCTCATTGGGTCTTTTTTTTTTTTTCCCCTTAAAATTATTGCACCTTTTAAAGTATTTCTTATGTTTGATTTTACATCTCATTTGTAGTATGTTTGTGTCTGCCTGTTTCATAAGTTTAGTGTTTGTTATCTTTTATTAAATACATGTTTATGATTCTGTTCCTCACTTCAGCTTAGTTTCTTTCTAGAGTATTTTTCATGAGATTTAACTTTTTTTTTCTTTATTCTCAACTTCATGGATACTTCAAAACTACTGGGGCAAAATAGGCTGTTGTACCTGCAGGCCATTATCAGTAGGTTGTGCCTTTGGTTTTTATTACTGTTTTCCTAATGGTCTTTACACCATAAAATTGGGAAAGAAAAAAATCAGTTCTGTAATATGTTTCAGGTTAGTGGCTTCTATTGCTTTAAAGCAATCTTTTAAGTCCTACAGTCAAATAAATAGTCTGACAGAAGCACTAGGAAATGAATCTTCTTTTGCACCTTTAAAAAAAACAAAACCAAGAAAAAATCCCTGCTTGTAGTCGAATAGAATGATTGCTTGATTTGACTTGCTTTAGTTACAGTCTGGTAGGTTTTTTGGTTTGGTTTTTGTTTTTAAACTCTGCATCTGTAGCTTGTTGTGCCATAAGCACAAAATAGCACTCCCTGTGTCCTCTAGGAAAACTAGAACCGTGGACTGATTTGTCTTCACTCGCTTTGCTGCAATTGTGGCAGCAACACATCATGAATTTCCAGGTTTTCTCTGACCACTGTACTCTATATGTGACAATGCAGATATCAGGAATAGAAAAGCAAACTCTATTAATATACTTTACTTTGCTTTTAAATTTCTTCTCCCTTCAGCCTGGCAGTCCCACTGTTGGACACTAATTCCCTCATGTCAGCTTTTTGTGATAGCATAATTTACAAAACTGTCTAGTAAGAGCCTGGGACTGAATCTAGGCTAAGGTGTTGCATTCCCCCTTCAATTTGGTGATTCTTTTTTTCTCCCCCCTTAAATCATAACATAGTTGACAACTGTTGTGTTGCTTTCAGCATTAGTGTTGATTTTCTGTATGGAAAAGTTAAAGCTCCCTCTCACGTTTTAGGAGATCAAGATTAAAGTAGCAGAGATGGGAAGAAACTCAGATATTCTCCTTTTTGTGGTGAAGTTTAGGCCATTTTGATTTCCAGTTTGCAAAAGAAACTAATAACATGTAGCGTCAATAGAAATTGTAAAGCTCAAAATGCAGATATTCTGGTGATACAGAATGTTATCCATGCAATGCTCGTACGTTACAAGTGTAAATTTTGTTGAGCTTTAAGGTGAAAAAGATTACACCTTCAGAAGCTTGCATATAGAAGGTAATTGGCAACAGGATTTCATACTTGCTCACTGTGCAGAAAGAAATTTTGATTTCCAGTGTTTTTCTTTAACTTTTGACATTATTGTCATATGGCAAAGCTCTACTCTTGGCTTAAGACTTGACAATATCTAGCGTGTTCTCCACATTCTGGAATATTTCTTTTATGTAGGAGCAAAAGAACTTGACCTTTGTGACAATTCAGGAATAAATACAAGTTATAGGGATTTTTTTTCTTCATTATTTATTTATTTTGGGGTTGTAATCATTACGACTTCTTGAGCTTCAAGAGTACCTATCAGTCTAAATCTACTCTTTAGTCCCTCAAAACTTAGTTAAAAAAATAAAAATAACACCATTATGCTAAGTAATCTAGCAGATCCAGTCATTCCGAGCTAAAAATTGCATGTTTTAAAAAGTGAGATAGGCTTAATTAAAATGGTATTCACTGATCCCAGTCATTCTACAGAAGGATGTTTTCCCTGTTTGCTTCCTATTTACAGTAAGCTTCCTGATTGTGAAATGACATTTTTTCTCATTCCTTAGGATTTTTCTTAGACGCAATATACTGCGTATGAGAGCGATCTCTTCCCTAGTTGTGACAGTGGTTCTAGTTTTCTACACGTACCATGCAACAAATTGAACATTCTTGGTTTTTGAATACTGGTGAGACGTTTGTACGGCAGCCTGTTTGGTGGAGTCAGTTTTCTGCTTTGGGGAGAGGGGTTTGTACGCCAGCCTGTTGGAGTCAGTTTTCTGCTTTGGGGAGAGGGAACAGGAACAAGACAAAAATTGCTCTGATTTGAACTGGCAGACGTGAAAATAAAGATGTTCTGTTTGTCACAGGACCTGGAATGAATAGTTTTAAGGACAGGAACAAGACAAAAACTGCTCTGATTTGAACTGGTAGATGTGAAAATAAAGATGTTCTGTTTATGTCACAGGACCTGGAATGAATAGTTTTAAGTCCCGTGTTAGAGCACAGTAACGATCGCTGGACACACAGGACACCTTAGGCCCTTGCAAGTGGTTTAATCGCTACGTGAGGAGTTGGATAAATCCTCTCTGATTTAAGTGGGCCCATGTTAGTGTATATATCAATTTGACCTGGTACATTGCTGTTTCTGACTCCTTGTCTCCTACTGAATGCTGAAAATTGAATGCTTTTCTCTGTAAAATGCACCTTTTTCCTCACTCAAAACATTTTTCTGCCAAGAAAGAAGCTACAGGTACAGTAGAATTTAGTTCTGTAGTAGTCGAGTTCCTGTAGCGTAGGGGCCATACAAGTATTTAGACTTGATGTATAGATCAGAGGCAGTATCACATGCCTGGAGTTGATGTGGCTTTCAAATGTATGGCAGAAAGCTGAAATTGCTGTGCGATCTGTGTGACTGCTGTCCTCCTGTTAGGCACTGGTAGTCAATTCTGGCATGTTTTCAGCACCTGCCTTAGTGTGGGCATAATGTGGGAACGTGTGGTGTGTGTTCCTCTTAGAGCTTTCTGTGATGGTGCTCCGATCAACTGGTAAATAGCAATTCTTTCTACTCCTGCTTAATCCTCTGAAATTAGGAGGATGAGAATATTGGTGGGGAGGGGATGTGCATGTATACAAGTATGCCACAGCTTACCACCAGCCTTTGCCTTGGTGCTGATGTGATCAGTTTATTTCGTGTTGACCTGGAAATGATGAAGAGTGGGTGAAGCAGCCATGCCTTGTAGTGAATCTTCCTAGAAATATTAAACCCAGAAACATTAAAGGTTTGGAGCTCCCAAACCTTTGGTCTTCTGGATAAAGGAATTGGGATTTTCTGCCTTTTAGGTCTCCTGGATTGACTGCTGATTTATTTTGGTTGTCTTTTTGTGTTCCTTTTCAAGGTTCTGCCACTTTGCACCACTGGCAGCAGCTGGCTCAGCCTCACCTAGGCGGGATCCTGGACCCGAGGCCCGGGGTTGTCACTAAGGGCTTCAGGACCCTGGACCTGGACCTGGATGAAGTGTACTGCCTTAATGACTATGAGGAAGATGAGACAGGTGACATTTCTTACAAGGGCCTAACTACCTCGACGCCAGTTCAGCACACAGAGACCTCAGGTGAGAGGTCACAAGCACAAGTGACTGTTTCAGACAACAAGAATAACCCCCGCCAATCTCAGGCTTTCACAGAGGAGATGCAGGAGTCCGCGACTGACGATGATGAGGGGTCTGGTGAGGGAAACTCATTAAGTCCAGTAAAACTGACATCTTTACAGGATCTTGATTACTGGGCCATTCTCGCATCTCTCCAGAACAGCATCCATAGTATTGCTTTGTGTGTAGCATCTGCACGTTAACACGTGCAGTAGTTAGAACATAACCATTCTAACATTGGCTCAAAAATCCTTTCTTTAACAATCTTTTAATTTGACTTTTTTTTTTTTTAATAACAGCATCTGTGGTCAATTTTTTACTCTATTTTGATAAGAGAAGGCTGCTAAAAGGAAGTGGTTCATTCACAAACCTTTGTGTGGCACGTATGCGACTTGTATGTGTATCAAGTGCACAGTCTTCAGTGTATATAATGTATAGACCATATATATTTTGTATGCTTATAGTGCAGATATTTTTCTGACTGTTCATAAGAGGTGATCTAATGCTTCAGATTTTCTACTTTGGGGAAAAAAACAACAGTGAAATGATGACAAAAGGTGCATTTAAGTTGCCTTTGCTGAAACAAATGAAAGTGCCTTGAAAATCAAGCAAAGAAATTCTGCAAGTTTAATTCAGTTACCTCAGGTATAGTTACCTGTTTTTTAAATTCTCTTTGAGATAAAGAATTAGGAGGATGCTTTCATACAGAAAATAATGACATTTCCCGTATTCCCTTCTCCACAACACTATTAAATTCTATCCTTCCTATTTATACCGTATTAAGACTTAAGCATTTTTAAATGATGCAATACTGCATGAGTTATCAGATACTCTGAATTGACATTTGCAATCTGTTATTGCATAAAGCTACAGGTTTTCAGACTATAGTGTGTTATGAATTTGTGTCGGGGTGGGTTTTTTTTGTTGATTTGGAGGAGGGAGAGGTATTTTGTTTTAATAAGCTGCATAGGAGTGTTAGTCTTCATTAAGATTTGCTACTGATAAAGACTTATATTTAGTTCAGAATCAGAAAACTACCAGTATTCCTTTTTCTTCAGACTTCTTGTTTTTACATAGCTACTTTTAATAAGGACATTTCCTTCCATCTCCTTTTTCTGGAATAAATTGTAATTTACTCTTTGACTGGTCTTTGGAAGATCAGATTGTCACAGGGTTCGACAATAATATTGCTGTTACTTTTTAAAAGTGCAAAGTATCCTCAGCTCTCACTGAAATGGCAGTTCACTGCTTTCAGCTTCTGAATATGAGCTACTTTTTGCAGCCAGTTGTATTAAAATTAAACCTAGAATAATAGATTTATTTAGATTGGAAAGGACCCTTAAGATCACAGAGTCTAACCGTTAACCTGACCCTGCCAAGTCCACCACTAGACCATGTCCCTCAGCACCACATCTACAGGTTTTTGAAACACCTCCAGGCATGGTGAATCCCCCACTTCCCTGGGAAGCTTGTTCCAATCCGTGAACATTTAAACCCTTCAACTTCTTTTTCCATTGGCAAAAATTGTTCTTATTCTATGAAATCTATTGCCCATGAGTAATGATTATATTAACTTTATATTTTAATATGAAAGTAAATAATGTCCCCAGAGGAGTTGTGTACAGTTTGGGATATTATTCAGGTGTTTGTCATTTTGAAGAGTTTAACTAACAAGAGCAAGAAGAGTTGGAGATCTGGGAAGCATGGACTCAAATAATCAGAGAAATAACTGGGCATTTTTTAGGGTCTACAGAATAAAAGACTCAAAAAAAGAAATTATTCATTTTAAAATGTGTTGCTGCAGAGAGGAAGGGAACAAGCAGTTCTTCATGTACTCAGGATACAATTATTGTGGGGAAAAAAAGGCTATTTGGATTACACTTTGGGTGAAGAATTTTCTGATTGCAAGAATGTTCAACACAGGAAGGTGTTGCAAATTTGGAAATGTTATTGTCATGGATGATACATAGACAAAAATGTATATATAGTTTAGTTCTTTGGCTTTTTTATAAACAGATTAGTAAAACGTTGGTGAGTAATGATTTAGAAGAGTTCTTTGTTTGGAGCAGAAAAATAAATGTAGACCTGCTCTATGATTACAAACTGGCAAGAAAGACTAGTATTTCCCTCTATTTCCTTTCTCCTTTACAATTTGAATACAGGTCACTGTTAGTAGCAGATTATTGCCTAGCTGCTGCTGATTTATCAATTGGCAAGTAGGTAAAAATCTGTGAATCCTAGTAATCTTATTTCATCATCTGTTGTTTGCTTAGTAATTTTGATACGTTACAGAAATAGAGAAATTGGTCATTATGAATAATTTTGATATGTAGAATAAACAAATGCACTGAAAACTTTAATTTCCCATTCTTTATCCTTCCTCCAGATTTCCCAGCTGCTTAGGATTTAGGGAGTATCTGTGAGCCACCACATCATTAACGGCTGCCTTGCTCAAATGAAGTAAAGATAACTGCTGTATCTGCTTTTTGTTGAAGCAGTATGTCAGGTAGTCTACAAAGAAGATAATTGTGGATGTTTTCAGAGTAGGTACTAATGTGACAGTGCTTCTTAGGATCCACAGTTTGCCCACTGAAGAATACCTTTCAGGAGCAGAGAGAGGTGTGTGCTTAGCTTCTGAATCTATTTTGTATTTAAATCTTGTGCAGCCTTTGAAAAGCCAGAAAGTATCTCCTTAGAGTTGCCATTGGCAGGGCATAGAGTGTGCCAGTCTAGGGTGACAGGTCTTCTAATTTGAGAACAAAATGTCTTTCGAAATACAGTGCCTACAAAGACCGTTCCCAGCAGGTGTAAGTCTTCTTAGTCTTTTGACTAAGTCTGATTCATTATGAGTATGCTTTGAGGGTTGTATCTTGCTATTTTTTCCACTGGAGATGTTCTCTGGCAGAGTAGTATGAGGTCCTGTTTTTACTGCCATTTTGTGGGTGTGTAGAGTGCTGCTCTAAGAGAAATTATTTTAACATCAAGGTTCAGGAGAACAAACATCACTGATAGTGCCAAAGATGCCTTGTAGCCAAAGTAAGTCTGTTCAGAACAGAGTATCAGTTGTTCCTTGGCAACTGATGGATAGAGTCAGAAATCATTGTGACTAAAGGAGGACAAGAGGAAATGGGCACAAACTTGAGTGTAAGAAGTTCGATCTAAATGTGAGGAGGAACTTCTTTACTTTGAGGGTGGTGGAGCCCTGGAAGAGGCTGCCCAGAGAGGTGGTGGAGTCTCCTTCTCTGGAGACCATCAAAACCTGCCTGGACACGTTCCTGTGCAACCTGCTCTGGGTGGACCTGCTTTGGCAGGGGGCTTGGACTAGATGATCTCCAGAGGTCCCTTCCAACCATGTATTCTGTGATTCTGTAAATAAGAAGAAGTTATAATCCTTGAATTTTCCTGTCCCTTTGAGACCTGTTGTATCCACTCATGTAAAATAACTTCCTCATTGAATATGCAGATTATATCCCAATTATGGCACTGAACATTTCAGAAGAAATTAACACAGGTGTAACTTGTGACCTGCAGTCGGTCTGTCAGAGCTACATACTGTGTGTGGGCTCAGTAATTTTATGGAGGATTGTCAATTCCAGAATCACAGTTACAGCCTAATACCCAGGAATAGTTTGAAACTTGTGTTGTCACTTGAGTAGACTCTCAGCATGATTGGAATGGTAAAGAAGTTCTAGGACATGGCATTGTTAATACCATCTAGGACAAGTAAGTTTTGCAGCACAAATTTTTAGTAACCTCAATATGTGTGGGGGTTTTATTTGAAAGAAACTGTAGTATTTTATGAAACTGTATGGAGTCTGTCTTGGGGAGAGGGGTGGTTGTTTTGTTTTGTTTTGTTTTTTTAATTCATTACCTTTCAGATTTCCCTTGAACAAAACCACCCAAGCCATTCAAAGCATTTAATAACGTGAATGTTCTCATTCTGAAGCTGGAAGGGCTACACTTCTTTCGGTGTGTGCTGAATTGCATGCTAGTTTTGGGTGCACAAACTGATCTTTCAGTACTTGTGTGTTGTTGAAATCACTGATTGCTTTGAACAGACACGTGTGCAGCACTATGGGATCGGCACTCTTGTACTTCATGTTTAGATCTTAACAATGACATGGAAATCTTTCCAAACAGACACCTAAAATCACAAAACCACATAATGAATGTCTTATGTTTGAGTTGTTTTTAGCAGGGTTACTATACGTGCTTATAAGTGGTTACCATTGTACTGAAAAGCAATGTATTTTGTAACTCTTCTTAAAACTAAGGTGTTGATGCGTATTTAAATATATTTTATTTTCAAATGGCATGAATATTTCACAGTACTTATTTATTCAAGAAAAATCTGTCAGCATTTGCTATCTGAGCTGTTAAAATGCTAGAATTTTAATTTTGGATTCTAGTCTGCATAAAATCAAGTTGAAGCTACATTAAATGCACTAAAGCCTTTTAATATCTGTACTCCATGGTTGTATATGGAGGAGGAGGAGACCTCAACCAGAAGAAAGCCAGGAAAATACTGTCCAAAGAATACCAGAAAATAATTTTATTGTCAATTGTTTGAGAAACATTAAGAGGAGTAATGTTCCTAGCATAGACATATGGATTCTTGGAGGTTTTGAGCATCTATGGTTACCCCTGAAACCAGTGTTATCTGAAGGCACCTAGGGCGTTTAGGAGAGCACCGTACTCACATTTTACAGCTGTTGTGTTTATCACCCATCTCTGTTTTGGGTCAGTAGTTAACCCAAACATCAGGTCCAGCCTACCCTGTATTCTCCCTGCTCTGTCAGCCAGGAGTTGTCACTACAGGTAGCGCTTGGTAGCAGAGCTTTCATCTTCAGTCACCTGGAGGTGATGAACTGCTGAATTTAGAGTGTCACCAGCCTGTGCTAAAGAGATGTTCAAATGCCACTGCTCTTTTAGCTGAAAGAGCAGGGAACCAGGTTTCCTCTTTTTGTTAGAACAAGCCAAAGAAATGATGAGTGGAGCGGCTTGAGTCAGAGTTGGGCTAAAACTTTACTTTTATGCCAGTCTGGATCAATTATGAAGATTTCCAATTTATTTCTTTTTTAAGTTCATTTTTGCCAGAATAGTTATTTCTATATAATGCTAAGATTCAGTGGATGCTGTGAGCTCTCTGCTGCTTCACTCTCCATCTAGCGTAGCAGCGAATTTGAGTTTGGAACTGATGGTGCAAAAGTCAGTGGTGGTTTAGGATAACTGCCTCCTTCAAATCTTCTCAAACTCAGTTTGTGGGACACCTTTTTGTGGGTGGGTCAGGCCACTAGTTTACCTCCTGTAACTCTGCACAAACTGGTTGAAAATCCAGATTAAACCGTTTCTTGAGGGTTCCCTAGTCAGATGATCACGCCCTAAATTCATCTGTGTTACTGTTTGCACCAGCAGAATGGCCTTAAGCTCCCAGTACGGAAGCTGGATCCAAACCAGCCCTGAGCTCTGGTGTTTGGAATGGGGAAAAGCTCTGTTTTACCAGGAGATGGAGCTCTCTGCAGTCAATTTGACTAGAACCTGCCTTTTTTTTGCTTTTTTTTTAAAAAGAAGATACTTTTACAATGGTATTTGTCCTTACAGTACAGTTGTGTTCTGCTATTATGTTTTGTGTCTTTTCCAAAAAGCCAACGAATCGTTTGAGAAAGCTTAATAGGGCAAAGAATCATTAATTAATGAGAAACAAAACACAATGCAGCAGCAAGCTAAGGTTTAGCTTGAATTTTAATTTAGGGGAAAAATACACATACAGTTTAGCTTATGGTTTCCTGATGGATGAAATTATGTGGTGTTTCTGTAAATTTTTTAAAAGCAATTATGTACAGATTCTTTTTCATACCGGTATGAAGCCTCATTGTTGATCATCTAATACTTTGAATAAGAGAGTATAAATAAAACACATGGTTTCAGACACAGTCATATGGAGTTTATATATGAAATAATACTTTACTGTATGTACATGTGAAGGCGGTCTCTCTACTATGAACTTATGTATTATTTCCCCATAAACTTATAGCAGCACAGGAAGTGGCCATCTTTATGTAAAATCACTAAGTTAGGAATTAATCGTTTTGCTTCTATTTTATAAATTTTGTTCATTTACAGCAACAGGTTCTCACTCTCTTTGCATTGTGTCCAAAGGATGGAAAATGCTACAGCAATATGATACACCCCATTGTTGACTGATGGAGGATGAAGCTGGTACAGGACTTTCTTAGTGGTATTTGAGGGTGGAATATACCCTTGGAAATTGATTGGGTTTTTTAAAAAATAATTTCAATTTATTTTCTCTTATTAGAATCGGTGATTTCTCTACTTTTAGCAGCCTTCTCCTATCTCTGACTCATTAATAGCAATGAGTCTTGCTTTTACTAATGCAGCTATCTTCAATGTGCCTGTTTCCAATCTGAGGGGATGCCCAGTGGATATTACAAATGGGGAAAATGCACTTACTGTATTATGGCTATGTGCTTTGGGTTGAGCTTGCAATCTTAAACCAGCATTGCTTTATTCTGTTCTCTATTCATCATCCAGGGATAATTGCATTGTTTCTATTTGATTTATGTTGAAGTCCTTTGTTTTCTCTAAATAACCAATTTTTTCATGTCCAGTTATTTGAGCTCTTTCTCCAGATTTTCTTTTAACTCTCTACAATATGGAGAGAATCATGATTGCTAGGCTGTGCTCCCTTGTAATAGCTTTTATAGTGCTCACACTAATCTCTAAAGCAACTGGATTCCTGAAGCATCATAATTACCGTCTCTGGAGGTGAAGTAGAGCTTGTTGTTCTGTTATGCTGTGCTGACATTTGAGTGTGTTAACATGACACTCCAGTGGGTTTTTAGCAATATCCTTATTTAATGTACAGCAGTACATTCCAGTGCTGACTGGAAGTTACCTCACATTGTTTGCTTAGCCACTTCTGCTTCCACTGCTCACACTCCCCGTGCTCCAGCCTTCACACGCTGCTTATATGTGTTCTTAAAGGACTCCCTAACTGCACACACTATTTTGGAGCTGTGACACTTTATATATGAAAAAGGGAACACAGCCACACAATTAAGACTTGCCTTGCTTCTGCTGTAAGCATCTCTGGAAGCTCAGAATGGTGTCTGGTCTAGTTGGTCTATCTGTCTGTCCTTTGCAATGTGTTGAATAGTTGTGTACTGTGGTATTAAAATGTGGCTTAATCAGGGAATGGCTCAGAGGGTTGGGTAGGACTGAGAGGGAGGGAGCTACACACGGTTTTTATTGTGCATGTCTTTTGACCACTGCTAAGTTTGGTTATTAAGTTAGAGAACCTATGCAATCATGATATCTTTGATGTAATATTTAACTCGGTGTTTTTCAACCAGCTTTTCAGATGCATGGCTCTTAAATTTTGTAGTTATTTTGCAATGGCCACAGCTGCGTTATACAGCAGGTTAGTATATCCTAGCAGAAGTAGCTCTGCTAAGAAAAAATGAAATTGGCCAAAGTCCATTTTTTTAAATTGAGCTGTATTGCTTCTTTCTGAAATTACTGACAGAGTAGCATCTTTACAGCTGCATTTTTGGGAAAATGCTTTACTGCATTTTTTTTACAAACACTGAAAGAACCTGCTGTGTTGTGCAGCTGAGGACATACATTCTTAAAGAACCTAAACACACACACAAGAGAAATGTCACAGATGTACAGTACTGGATCCAAAAAAACTACCACCTCCCTTACTGTGAATGTGAAAAGTCACAGATAGTCAGAAATAGTACTATGTGTCCATCCCCTCCCCAACTACTCAATCCGTGTTCCTGTAGCAAGCTGGATCCATTACTGAGAAGTAATGAGGGTACCTTTTTGTGGATCAATCTAAAAGCTGAAATGCACAAGCGTTCAGAAGATGGTAGTGCTCCTGAGCTGGTACTGGAAAATGCTGCTTGGAATTTCCACTGATGCAAGTCGCTCCTTTGGCCGAGGACTGGCATTTCAAGCACTGCCTTGTCTCAATTTGTTTGGAGCGAGACTTACCTGCAGTGTGAGTGATCCTGGGGAAGTTTCAGCAGACCCTTTTAGCACTGGCCCTGGAGTCCTAGATGTGTTTGTTTTGGAGAACGGGTGTCTGATAGAACACCGTAGCGCTTGTGTACTTCACTTTCCTTGCATTGATCCTGTCCGAGGTACCTCATCACTTTTTGCATCTGTCTTATCAGTGCACAGAACTTTGGTTTTTTCCCCTTTTCTGTGTAAAATGCAAAGAATTTGCTTTTTTTTAATTTAGTACCTCATCCTGGGAAGTGCATGTCACAAACCAACTCCACCTTCACCTTCACCACCTGCCGCATTCTGCACCCTTCCGATGAGCTCACACGAGTCACACCAAGGTAAGGGTTTCCCCATGATGGCAAAGCCTGAAGCTCTGTCAGAGTTTTCCCTGTAAGAAAATGCAAAGTAATGGCATAAACAAAAGCGTTAGCCACGTTGGTGAATTGCAACACACCCTCAAATTATTTCTCCCCATTTTGAGTTTCCTCAACCTGATTTTATATGAGGCATATGTAATGTTCTGGAAAGTCAACGAAAATATCTTAAATTTTGTGGTCTCTAGTTAAAATATTTCAGGATCAGATATAACTAAGTTGGCTTCCAGTATCCAAACTGACTACTCTTGATCCCAAATTAGTTGTAGTCCTTGTGTATGAATGTGCAGAATGTGGTCCCTCACACAAAAAAAAATAGGAGAGAGATTTTTCTGGGGAGGAAAAATCTTAAAAAAAAAAAATAGAGAGATTTTTCTGGGGAGGAAAAATCTTAAAACTTTAATGCAGAAGAAAAAGGGATGCACAAGTAAAGAAATCCAGGAAGTACATGAGGAATGGAAGAGAAAATATGCCTTAATAAACACAGGGAGCTGTCTGCTTTGTTCCTTGGTATAATTGTTGGAAATGAGCTCGTAGTAGCCAGACTGAAACCCATGAACTGGCTTAATAATAGCAATTGGCATGTGTAGGCAATACATGCTGATAAAAGGCAGTTCTGTAGCCTTATAGAAGGTGAAGATCTGAGATCCAGAGGGGGTCAGTGAATTGCATACCTGAAGAGGGAACTTTCCTTCCTTAGCAAATCAGTATTTCAGGACTGTTTTTTTTCTGTTGAGAATATCAATGCCTCATCGCTTTCTCTGCCCCTTCCAGCTCCTTTGGGGCAGTATGCCGTTGTGCAGGTCTCCATTCAGAGATGATGTCTAGACTTGTTTAGACATGAGATGGGCACTGATTCCCTAAGGAACACGTGAAAAGTAAGGGTACTAAATATGACCTGAGAGGAAAGGAAATGGCTGATGATTAAATGTAACTTTTCTGCTTCCTTTTCTGAACTAAGTTAGTTGTGGCCTGGCTGTTTTTTCTATACTCCTTTCTGTCTTCCTTTCCTCTCAACACTGTTACTGAAGAGATCCTCTTGTATGGCTGCAGTTCTATTTTAATTTTCCTACTATTGTTTAATTGCTGTTAATTGTGGTCATCATGAACTCCTTGATTACGTTGGTTGCTGAATCTAAAAAGTCAGCTGTACCTGACAGCTAAATTCAGTACATTTTCTGTTGTCTTAGTTACACCAAAGTCGATCATTCATTCAGGAGGAAAAAAGAGCAGAATAAGCAATGCCTTGTTTTCAGCAAACATGTTTGAGGAGCTCCTCCTTACCGCCAAAATTGATCATTCATTCAGGAGGGAAAAAAGAGCGGAATAAGCAATGCCTTGTTTTGAGCAAACATGTTTGAGGAGCTCCTCCTTACCAACTATAAACGATTCTTCACAGGTCATGTGAGGAGGACGAGGAAACAGCATTGTGTCTCGTTATGCTGGGAGGAGGTATAGGGCAGACTCTCTGACCCACCGTGGCCGGGGGTGAGCAATGCTGCCAGCAGCCACTGTGCTGGCAGGGTCACGTACGAGGAATGCCAGTGTGTGTGGCACCAGCTAACCCAAAGAGTTTGGTGTTTACCTACCTGGTTGCGTTTTAACCTAGCCTCTAACCCAGGTGGCACTCTAACCGGACTAAGCTTCGTGTAGCTAAATGAGGTGCTCATTTATTTGCTTCTTCTCTCAATCTAACTCTGTCACTGGGCTGAGTTGCTGAGGCCAGTTTGAATTTGTTTCTGTGGTTGTGTCCGGGCTGCTCTGCAAGTGTTGGTCAGTTTGATGAGGAAAATATCTCCCAGTTTGAAGCAACACCAAAGTCATCAAACAAATAAGCAAAGCAACACCTACATAACTGCTTTCTTGCAGGGATGTTTGGTTTGGGTTTTTTTTTTTAAATTGTTGTCGTGTGTACCTGTGCTGCCAAATTAGTAGAAATACTAATCTAAATATCTGTGCAACTGAATTCGTGAGCTGGAAAGAATTAAGCTGTTGGAGTTAATAAGCCACTGGAGTGCTGTAGTTTTCACGTCGTGACTAGGACATCTTAGAAGCCTGATAATTAACACCCCGTGTCTGAGTTTCCAAAATGTTACTTGGTCGTACCCTGTAGAAAGTCAGTTCATGCAGGAACTTCTCTTTCTTTTCCATCCCTCGTGCTTTTCAAGAGTTATTCTGTACTTCTGTGTTTAGCCAGTGTGGGAAATGCATCACGGTGGGTGTCGCTGCTCTTTAGTTTCACCATGAGCTGGAATCAGAGCTATGAAGATGCAGCTTTAATCAGTGCTTAAGAGAAGAATTGTGAACTCACTTCTCCTTTCCACTCAGCCTTGCTTTCAGAGTGTGTGTGTGTGTGTGTGCGCTCTGACAGCCACAGCACGCTGCAGGGTGCAAGCAGACCAATTCTGGAGCTGCTTATCAAGGCTGCTTTTCAAATCGCACCACTCTTAATACTAGTTTTCTCAAACAGGTGTTTCACTGCAGTTGTAGTAGCAATTTCACTGAATTTTAGAGTTGGAAGGGACCATAGAGATCATCTAGTCCAACTCCCCTGCTGAAGCAGGATTGCCTAGAGCTAGAGCATGTTACTCAGGAATATGGGAGTGCTCCTGCTGAATTGCAATGGCAGGTAAAAATCCTTTGGC
The DNA here is from genome assembly GCF_001431845.1 of Calidris pugnax. Classification (NCBI taxonomy): domain Eukaryota; kingdom Metazoa; phylum Chordata; class Aves; order Charadriiformes; family Scolopacidae; genus Calidris; species Calidris pugnax. Next base: position 788,821 of record NW_015091109.1, read on the forward strand.
AGCTTCACTGGCTTTCAGTAGGCGTTGGTACAGCTCTAAATTACTGCAGAGATCACGTTGGTCAGATCCTATTAAGCCATGGAAAGAAGATGTGACTCGAGACTTTATAACATCAGGCTAATACTTCCTTAATTAAGGAGTGCCTTAAAAGTGTTAAAGTGCTGCTGATTTTTAGAAGACCACTGGGCAAAAGTTTGTAGTGTTATATTAACTCACGTCAGCTGATTGCTATATACCATTAGACAAAGTTCTAAGCTTATCAGTGACTGGCTCAGAACAAGACATTCCAGGATGTCTAACCTGACATTCACAGTATTCTTTGCTTCCCAGGGTTCACTAATGTAAGGTGAAATGAGACTGCAGATTCCAGTCAAGACATCTTCTAGGCCCTTGTGTCCATATGGGCAAAAAGGAGGCAATTCATTCATTGGCCTGAAGCTTCTCTATACCTGGGAACCCAACCAGATAGTCTCAGCATGGCTTTTTGCTGCATTTCTTGGTACAGAGAACCCCACTTGGGTTAAAGTTGCATGTTATGGCTGAGCTGATCCAACGGTGTGGCTCTGCTGAAAAGAGAAGATTCTTCTCTTTCCCCTGTTCCCCCTTCCCTCTCCCAGCCACTTAGTTTTCCATCTCTCTTGCACTGGCTCTGTTTTTTGTCTGACTCTTTGCTGAGTGTCTTCTACTTGCTAACCTGGCAAGATGAAGGGGAAAAATTCCTTCTTTGAACAGTGATGAGCTCTCAGGTCAGTGAATTCTCTATTTGCATCAAGTGTTGCATTTAAGACCCTTTAAATGCCATTAGATGGATGAATCCATGCCTAAGAAATATTGTTGTGCAATCAACTTTTCCATGTACATGGCAAAAATCATCATTTCAACATGGTTAGAGATAGTTGGAAAGCTTTTTTATTAAAGGTGCATGGAACCCTTGGGATTCTCCTGAGTAGACATTAATTTGGAATGTCATGGATGTCCCATATGCCTTGTTTCTGGAATAACTGAATACACCATGCCTTATTCAATTAACGGTGTACCTTGGACTGCCCTAAATTTTGAGTGGGAATTATGCATAGTTAAACGTGCTGTGGCTGCCTGATCTATAAGGAACAAGTTTTTTAAGGATGGCACTGTAGTGCCAGAATCCCTCAAACCTCAGTGTCCGTGAGATCTGGTATTGCAGCGTAAAGGATTCGGAACATATCTTTTGTGCTGGTAATTCTTTAGAAATAGGCGCTGGTTTGAGTCAGTGTTCATGCAGCTTATGGGGAGAGGATGGTCTGCCAGAATTGATGTTATTTGATACATCTCAAGAAGTCCCAACCCCTACTAACTGGCAGTAGTGTGCTTAAGAAAACAAAATGCAGTAAGATAGCACTAAACATAAGTGTGTAATGTCTGCCACTTACTCCAAATATGCAGATTATTGCCCGTTTAACATTTTCTTGTCAACTTCCTGTACGTAGTTTATTTTGAGAAGAAAGAGCTGGAACTGGGGAGCAATTTAGCCATGTTTCAAACTATAAAAATCAATGTTTTACCAAATTAACAGTAGAATGGCCCTTTGTCATATTTGGTTTGCTGCTGAGTTATTTGTTACCTATTGAACAATTGACCACCAAGAGCTTGACTGTATTTTCTAATCTCTTTTGATGACTGTTCACACCACTGGGTATCTCCATCAAAAGTCAGATCACCCATTCTCTTCCCCATAAATGAAAACAAATTCAGCAGAGGAAGGGAAGAAGGGTTTGACCCTGCAGAAGTGCGTGTTGGTGACAATGCCAGCTTCCAGCAGCTTTGCTACACGTGTTTCTGTAGCAAATATGTTCCCCTCTTGCTTATACCATCGGTCAAGTCCCCCGGTTCCCTTGTCTGATGGAAGGAGTTGTGACAGCCAGTAGATCGAGAAGAAAAACTGAAGGTGTTGATTGCAAACCTGTGAATTTAATAGTTTCTGGGCAGAAGCGTGGTGGTGTTGGGGAACGCATTCATCCCATGAGACTGGGTGGTGAAGTATGCAAAGTGGAGAGATGCGTTTTGTAAGAGATGACGTTTTAGCACTTGTCATCACATTTGTGAGGAGCTGGAAACTGTGAGTTCCACGTGTGCTCTCAAAATGGATAAAAGGCCCTGTTCGGGGTTAAAAAAAAAAATCTTGCTTGCACAATAAGTTTTAATTCCCTAGTTGGAGAGAATAATTTGTCTGCTCTTCTGCTTTCAGCCTTAACGCAGCACCTACTCCAGCTTGTGGCAGCATTAGCAATTTGAAGGGCACCCCGGTGGCTACTCCCTGTACTCCTCGGCGTCTGAGTTTGGCTGAATCCTTCACTAACCTCCGGGAATCCACGACGACGATGAGCACGTCTCTGGGGCTGGTGTGGCTGCTGAAGGAGAGGGGCATCTCGGCAGCAGTGTACAATCCGCAGAGCTGGGACAGAGCCAGCAAAGGCACCCTCCTGAACACGTATCCCCCTAAAATGGCCATCATTCCTTCCACTCCACCAAACTCACCTATGCAGACACCTTCCTCGTCCCCTCCATCTTTTGAGTTCAAGTGCACTAGCCCACCTTATGACAATTTCTTGGCTTCGAAGCCTGCTAGTTCAATCTTGAAAGAGGTGAGAAGTAAAAAGAACATCAGGAACAGTGAGAGTCAGACTGACGTGTCTGTTTCCAACCTTAATCTCGTGGACAAAGTCAGGAGGTTTGGTATCGCCAAAGTTGTGAGTTCAGGGCAAACGTCGGCTCCTCCTTTAACTGATGACCAGGGACCTCTTCTCTGTGGGGCACAAGGACCGGTGAGGGCCCTTGTTCCTGGAGGCCTGGCACCAGATGGTCTCCCATTGGGCTGCCCTGCCGTCACCAGTGCCATCGGGGGCATCCAGCTCAACGCTGGCATCCGCAGGAACCGGAGCTTCCCCACCATGGTGGGTTCCAGCATGCAGATGAAAGGCCCGACCTCTCTCACTTCGGGGATCCTCATGGGAACCAAGCTCCCCAAGCAAACTAGCTTACGATGAAGGACTTGGATTTTTACAGCTAGTCTTTTTAAACAAAAATGCTGAGATTATTTCTCCGATCCTCTTTCCCTACAGCCCCTTCATTGCCTCTTGAGTTTGACAAATCAACTTCGTGCCTAATGGGAGAAATGTGTAAACTTTGTATAAAAGATGTAAATATGTACCAGATCTATTGTAACTAATTGGATTATTTTACTGTTCAATTGAGTGCAAAAGGCTCTACATTATGATTGCTGTATTAAGGTTAACTTGCTAACCTTTTGAAAAGGTTTGGTTTTTTTTTTTTTAAGATGCACTGAAAAAAGCGAAAGAACAAAACCAACAAAAAATAACTTGACTAGGAAACCATGAATTCTGTAGCTAGCCTAACTTGAGTGGAAGGTGCATGGGAAGCTATTGAATGTGTTTCGTGAGACCTTGCATTACATCACTTGAAGCATGGGAGCATTTGTGCTTCGTTAAATGCTGAAAAAACAAAACAAACAAAAAAAAGCACTCAGTTTAACATATGGTAGTTTTAATTTTGCTTCTGTAGGCGAGTTGAGCTGAGTTATTGGAGTGCCTGGCTGTTATGCCTGAATGGATGAAACTGGTTTTGTGGGGCTGGTTGTTGTTTGTTTGTTTGTTTGTTTGTTTTTCTGTTCTGTATTTTCCTCCTCCTGGAGGTGCTAAACTTGAATTAATACTGTGTTGAGGTCAGCAGGCCGGCTGGGTACCTGGAATATCGAACATATTCCTGCCACCGCTGTTTCATTTGGCACGCTCACACTCTGTGCTACTCTTTTTTTTTTTGTCGTTGTTGTTGTTCTTTTTTTTTTTCAGTTTGTTTGTTTTTCAATGCTGCACTGGATTGTGAAAGGGAAAATGCTTTACTACGTGTTGCTGCCACCAAAACACGCTTTGTCAGTGCCCCCGAAGAAAACAGCTTTTACAGCTCGTGAGGTAAAGGCGGCAGTGACTTCTGAGAAATCACAGTTGCAGAACAGACTGACAGATAAGAATGTTATAAAAGAACACGTAGCAAAAGCAGTATTAGAAAAGGTGCGTCCTTGAAACCTTGAAAGCAGAGAACCACAAAAAAGCATTTAGTAACGGAACGGTACAAGCTGGAAAGAGCAACTTGCAATCCTCATGCTGATCTCCAGGTGTCGTGCATGTGGAGAACCGTGGCCTTGTGAGCAGGGTGAGAATATTCCCTCCCTATTTTCTGTTTTCTTTTTTCAGAGAAACCTTTTTCATCCAAAGTTGAACCTTGGCAGGGGTAAAAATAGGGGAAACGCTTTATCCGACAGTGTTTTTAAACTGAAAAAACACCTCTTAGTACCCAACATGTAACCCCCATTTTTTCAGAAAACAAACAAAAAGTCCTCACACAACCTTTAGTTACAGCCAGGAAATCCAAATTTATATTGCAATTTTCTTCTCTGTTTCTCCCAAACTTCTGCTGGGTGCCTGTAGGAAGAATTGAAATATCCTGGAATTGGAACGGACTTGAAGGGAGCTTACTTCCAGAGCTGAGCTGAGGCCTGTATTATTTTTATTTTTTTTGGCAGGAGGGGATGGAGAGGAGCAAAGAGGGGAGGGTTTAACATGTGCTTTTTTTTTTTTCCTTGCACTTCTTGTGGCATCTAAATCAAGCTCCTCGTTTGTTACCGTAATCACACTACACATAATTGCCGTGAATTGCCGTTTGTACCAGACTGTTACTAAATCATTAGCACTGATAATTCCTTGTATAAATGAAACTGTCTTTTAGTCTTTGTGATGAGAGATAGGTGGGTGGGGTTTGGGTTTTTTTCTGAATGAAGTAGTTATTGCAGTAGTGCTATGGACACTAAGGATATTTTTTGAGAAAGGAAAAAACAAAACAAAACACATGGGTCAGTTACTGCATGTGTTTGAAGACTTCTATTTATTCTATGAACTTAAAATGTTTTAGTAAAATGTCATCAGCTCTCTTTGCTGTTGTATGTGTGCACTTATTGCAAGTAAATTTAAGTATCTTTTTATTTGAATGTATCTTAAAACAGTAGCTAGAATAACAGTCGATTCTGAAAAAAAAAATCATGGACTTAATGGACCATTTTATATACCCAGAGGAAGAAAGCAATACCATATGAGAACTTTAAAGTGTAGAAGTGAATCATGCAATCAGGAATTATTATTTAGCCTTTAAATAAGCAGTAGGAACTGTCCACCCACCAGAGAAAGCAATTGTAACAAAAAAAAAAAAAAAGAAATTTAAATTTTTCTTCACTAATATAAATAAAATAACAGAAAAGTTGCATTGTTGTGTATTATTAAACTCTTTTCTTGTTCTTTTAAGGTGATAGATATTGCACCTTGATCCCTTGCTTTTGTCTCTCTCAAAGCAAAATAATAGGCCATCACCAGGTTTGGTTTTCAAATTCTTGGACACAGAAGTGGTTAAGAATTTTGAGATTTTAAGATTGCTGGAGCTGGTGAAATTTGGGTCAAAACAAAAAAATATAGAAGCAAATGCAGTTTATTTGAATACCAGAAAAGAAGAATTGGATGTTGTGTGGGGTTTTATGTATTTTGAGCAGGAGGGGGGTGTGAACTCTCCTGTCTAATATTGATGCAAAAACTGTAGTGACAAAACATGAAAGTGCAGAGTAAGGAGTAAACAACCTGTGTTTTCCAACAGAGACAGAAGTGAGGTCTGCTGCGAGCTAGTGTCTTCGTTACTGAGGGAGGAAACAGCCCACTAATTAAATGCCAGGTAATAAGAAACTCAAAAAATCCTGCACGCCTGGGGAGAGCTAAGTAGTGACAAAAGAGCTTCCCCAGGCAGTAAATCATACAAAGATTAGGCAGCCTCATACTTTCATTGAGGAGAGGGGTGTGTGAGAGGTTGGGAGGGAAATAACACTTATTATATCGCATACTTGCTGCAGAGAGAAAACTGGAGAGCAGTAATGCCAAAATAAACCTTTGGAGGGTTTGCATTGGTGTGGTGCAGAGCCGTGCGACAGCTGTGAGAGAGGCTGATGCTGCTGCACGGGGCACATCCAGGTACCACTCATCCTTCCTGTCTGCCCAGTGCCCAGCCTGGGGGAGGCTCCTGATCAAACAGTTGCGGGTTAACGGGAGGGATCCAGGGAGGATGAGCAGAGAAGAAGTCCAAAAATGACCAAAATGTGCAACAAAAATCTGAAAAAAGGAAAATTTGCAAAACCAGGCCAAAACAGGCCAAAATGTCCCACAAACAATCCAAAAAAGGCAAAAAAGTCCCCAAAATGGTCCAGGAACTGGTCCCCAAAAAATCTCCAACAAGAAGTCCAAAAATGACCAAAATGTGCAAAAAAAAAAAATCTGAAACGGGGAAAATGTGCCAAAAATAGTCTGGAAAAGGGAAAAAAGTCCCACAAGAAGTCCAAGACAACAAAAATGTCCGAAAGAGGCCAAAATGTGCAAAGATGTCCCCAAAGCTAATGAGCTTGAGGGTTGGGCGTGAGTCTGTAAAGCTCTTCCTTGCAATGGGCACCGAGATGGGATGGCTTTGCCAGGAGAGCTGAGGCTGGTGATGTAAAAGGAGCAGGTAGGTCCATGGGTCAGTTCCCCTGGTGTTGAGCCCAGTCAGCTGCCACCCCCCGGGACACTCCCCCGAGGCTGTATTTTGGACAGCCATCTCCTGCCAGATGTGCTGCTGGATTTCTTTTGTCTGGAGGCTGGTTGCAGGCTGTGCTCCACTGGGTCTGAATGGGGAAAACTGGGTCTCCCCGGGCTGGTTGTCGTGTCCTGCCTTGTTTTCTCTGGGTTCTTGTGGAACTCCTGGTTCCCATCCAGCCACTGGCTGCCTCTTCCATTCTACACGCATTCCCTGCAAAACACACGGAGAAACGGAGCCTTCTGACTCCTTTCCTGGCATTTCCTTGGGAAATGGAATGGGAGCCAAGGGCTGCGAGTTGGGAAAGGATTGGAGACGCTGCTGCAGGGATCAGGGGAACTATTTTGAGACCTTTTTAAAGGAGTATGTTACACTACAAATGTGTGTTCAACGGGGCCTGAAAAAAAGATACTTTTTGCGGTTTTCTGCAAGTCTTACAATTGCTTTATTTGCTCTGTATTGTTTCAAACTTGGCTGCCACGCAGTGCATCCAGGGACCAGATTTGAAGCTGCCACTGCTTTGTGGTGGCATAACCCAAGGTGTCGATGCTTGCGGTGGGGAAAATGCTTGGTGCTGCTCTGTGCTGACAGGCCTTTGAGATGTGAAGATGGGCTTCCAAACGATTCCAGATAATAATGCCAGATCATAAAGGTTGAAATACTGCTTTTTCGTTTTTGTTTACATGCTATTACTGCTCTATTTTTTTTTTTCTTTCCTAGATGTTAGATGTTGTTTTAGAACGCCATAAAACTGTAATGAAACTTCCTCTTTATTTAAAAAAAAAAAAGTTACTTTGCTGCAAAGTAACAAACTTTCCTTGCCCAAGGTGCTTTCTCTGCTGGCGAGTACTGTGACTTCCTGGGCTTTCCCCCTGGGTGCTCTCAGCTCTCCTGTTAAAGTTGCTGACTTTGCTGTGTTTGCTGTGTAGGATTGCAGCGGTGGATAAGGTCCTGCTGCTGCCTTGAGTGAGCCTGAGCAAAGGCCTGCAGCATTTTCCAGGCTTGCACTGGGACACCGTGTAGTATCCCATGTCCATCCATAAATCGAGTTAGAATTGTCCATCCTTATTTGCTGCTGATTTTGAGGTGCCGCAGTTTGTCTTTCTTGGTAATTGAATTGTGCTTGTGAACATCTGAAAATGTTCATTTGCAGATTGAAGGTCCTAAAGTAAAGATTGCACAGGGGTCACCCTTGTGTACAGGCTCGAGGACAGTCTGATAGGAATGACATTCCATTTTCGGGGTGACTGTCGCATTAACAGTGGAGCTGGGCTGTATATTGAATAGTAGAGGTTTGGTTCTTGCTAATGGTAAGTTGAGCAACAGCAAAAAGACCTGAATTGGGATTCCTCTGCGTTTATTGGGACTTGCCAGCTTTCCAGTGTCTGGCAAAGGTGGTAGCTCTTTAGAATGAGAAGTCTCAAACTGCTTTCCCCGCAGGCAGATCCTAGGAGTGGGAGAGGGTGAATGTGCATCTTGACTTAAAGGCTTAAGGCGTCTTCCCAAAGCTGGATCTACTGTTGTTTCTAGATATTTGCATAATTCAGAGTGTCAAACGTGCTTGATTTATTTTGTTGCAGAGACACCTAGCCTACCAGAGAGCTGTACAAGGATGAGCTGTAATATTAGTGTTTTAATGGAGCCGGTGGTGGGAGTGACTGTCTTTTTGGGTTTGACCATTTAGTCCTCAGTGGGCGTCTTCCTGGGTGAGTCTTGAATTGTGTCTTGAGCTCTCCCTAGAGCTGCCGTGAGGAAAGGTCCTGCCAGCCCTGGAATGATGGACTATCGTGAGCTGGCAGGGGCTTGTAAGGCTCCTGGTGTCCACCTCCTGACACCACAGCTGCAGCTCTAGCAGAGGTTCTCTGTGATTGCCAGTGGCCGTGCCGTGGTGGCAGCTGGCATCCTGGTGCCCCGGGAGATGAACCCCAGGGGATTTGCTGGAGCTGAGGCTGTGGCAGCACAGCCCCATGTGCTGCAGGAGCAGCTGCAGAGCTGCTTTCTTTCTGGAGCCTGTGGTGGCCCCTGCCTGGAGCTGGGCATCTCCTGAGCCTGGAGAAAGGTGAGGGGTGTGTGTTCTCAGTGGCCTCTGTCCCTCGACACAGCCCAGGGCCGGTGTCAGGACTTGTTCCAGCCCAAGCCCCAGCGTTTGTGAGGCGTGAAGCAGAGTCTGGAGCAGGGGCCGGGAGCCGTTTGTGCCGCACAGCTCCTGCCCCCCGCAGCGTCGGGAGCTTCTGTCCCGGTGTCTCCCGCCCCGGCAGACGCGCTCGGGAAGAGTCCCCTCCGCCGGAGCTGTCCCTGCGAGCCCCAGCCCTGCCCCCGGTGCGCTCGGAGCCCTCGCCGGGCAAACGCCAAAGCCCCTCCGTTGGCCGCCGCCCCCCCCCGCCCTCTGCGCCTCGGCCCCGCGCGAGCCCCGGCCGTTGGTCCCCGCGCGAGCCGCTGCCGGCGGCCGTTGGTCCCCGCGCGAGGCGCCTCAGAGGCGGCCGCTGCCCGGCTCCGTCCCCCGCCGCTGCCCGCGCTCCGCCGGCCGCTCTCGGTGCTCGGTGGCGATGGCTCCCGGGGCAGGAGCCGAGGGGCGCTTCCTGCCCGAGTTCCTGATGGGCGCTTTGCCCGACGTGGTGGGTCGCCCCATCCCCCTCAGAGTGTGGGAGCTGTGGGCGCTGCTGGCAGGTGAGAGCTCCTTCCGTGCTGAAGGCTTCTCCCGAAAGGGCACCTTTGGGCTCTCTGGCTGCCTGCCAGGGATCGGGGGTGTTCTCAGTGGCATCTGTCATTGGACACAGCCCAGGGCCGGTGTCAGGACTTGTTCCAGCCCAAGCCCCAGCGTTTGTGAGGCGTGAAGCAGAGTCTGGAGCAGGGGCCGGGAGCCGTTTGTGCCGCACAGCTCCTGCCCCCCGCAGCGTCGGGAGCTTCTGTCCCGGTGTCTCCCGCCCCGGCAGACGCGCTCGGGAAGAGTCCCCTCCGCCGGAGCTGTCCCTGCGAGCCCCAGCCCTGCCCCCGGTGCGCTCGGAGCCCTCGCCGGGCAAACGCCAAAGCCCCTCCGTTCGCCGCCTCGGCCCCGCGCGAGCCCCGGCCGTTGGTCCCCGCGCGAGCCCCGGCCGTTGGTCCCCGCGCGAGCCGCTGCCGGCGGCCGTTGGTCCCCGCGCGAGGCGCCTCAGAGGCGGCCGCTGCCCGGCTCCGTCCCCCGCCGCTGCCCGCGCTCCGCCGGCCGCTCTCGGTGCTCGGTGGCGATGGCTCCCGGGGCAGGAGCCGAGGGGCGCTTCCTGCCCGAGTTCCTGATGGGCGCTTTGCCCGACGTGGTGGGTCGCCCCATCCCCCTCAGAGTGTGGGAGCTGTGGGCGCTGCTGGCAGGTGAGAGCTCCTTCCGTGCTGAAGGCTTCTCCCGAAAGGGCACCTTTGGGCTCTCTGGCTGCTGCTGGGCAGCACCGGTGCAGCCGTGCCTTGGGCCCCCGTTCCTCCTGGAGACAAGCTCCACTTGGGGAGTCCAGGGGAGCCTGGCACACTTCAGTGTCCAAAGGGTGTGAGACATGGCCCTTCTGGTGCAGGAAAGGGTGGGTTGGCGGGGCAGGGAAGAGGAACCTCTGGTGAGATGGGATCCAGTCACCCAGCTCTTCACAAGCCAACTGGGAAAACAGCCACCGGTGTCATCTCTGTTTCAAACAGACACGCCTGCCAGCACCCGAAAAGCAGCTTGTGCCAGCTGCTGGTTTCAAACAGACACGCCTGCCGGCACCCGAAAAGCAGCTTGTGCCAGCTGCTGGTGTCTTGGCCCTGAATTCTAACAAGTCTCCTACTGCTTGTCTGACTTGAAACAGCTGGAGGGAGAAAAACTCCAAAGGACTTCTTACTCAGAAACTGGTGGTTGTGTTTCCAGGCTTGATGCCTGGTCACGGGGAACTTGGACCCGGTGTAACCGCTTCTTTTAGGGAGACAGCACCGTCCAAACGAGAGCTGACAGGAAAAACCAACCGTGAACTGGGCTTCACTGAGAAGCCTTGAACAGCAGTTCCCAAATGCCCCAAAAGGGACTTAGGAGAGTTTTACCAACAAACCAGAGGTACTTAGGAGAGTTTTACCACGCACAGCTCCTGACCCCCCCAGCGTCGGGGGCTTCAGTCCCGGTGTCTCCTGCCCCGGCAGATGCGCTCGGGAAGAGTCCCCTCCGCCGGAGCTGTCCCTGCGAGCCCCAGCCCTGCCCCCGGTGCGCTCGGAGCCCTCGCCGGGCAAACGCCAAAGCCCCTCCGTTGGCCGCCGCCCCCCCCCGCCCTCTGCGCCTCCCAACCGTTAACTGGGCTTCACTGAGAAGCCTTGAACAGCAGTTCCCAAATGCCCCAAAAGGGACTTAGGAGAGTTTTACCAACAAACCAGAGGTACTTAGGAGAGTTTTACCAAGGAGCAGCAGTTACTCTGGAGAGTCTCACCAACCCACAGACAGCAGCAGGATGGCGAGGAGCCACCTGGGTACGGTGGGGGGCAGGTAGGCACTCACCTGGGTACAGTGGGGGGCAGGTAGGCACAGCACCTTCAGGGCGTCCCCTGTGACTCCAAAGTGCCCTGGTGTCTCTCCCTCCCTCCGCCCCAGACACCCCCTTCTCTCCTGCACCCCAGGGAGTGGGAAAGCCCCAGCTCGGGTGGCTGCACGCGTGGCCAGTGCACGTAGCATTCCTCACCAGACTCGTGCTGTGGCTTGGCTGACCGTGGCTTTCGTAGAGGTGACCACATTGTTGCATCTTCTGGTGGTTTTCCTTCTTTGAAGGTCAGGGTCTCATGGGTACGCCCATAGTTTGGCAACAACAAGACTGAGTTCCCTTGTTTTGCCCCAGTGCGTATACTGGGCTTGGCTTCACTAGTCAGTTTCCATCGTGTCTCACTGTGACCATTCTCTAGTATCCCTGACCCAGTGGGCCAGGTGGTTTTGTAAACCCCCAGTGAAAGAATCAAGAGTCTTTCCCGGCTGACTTTCCTGTTGATGTTTCAAGAACAAGTAGCAGTGGAGTAAAACTCCAGGATTTCTCAGGCTCTTCATTTGTCCCTTTTGATTGCAGGGTTATTTCCCTTAGTGCCAGCAGCCCCTACACGGAAAGACAGATGTGATCCACCACCAGTGAGAAGCCGGTATGATGAATTATCTTTTTTTGGACGCGGATCAGGACCTCTGGGCTCATCAACACCAGTAAGTAGTGGCTTAGATACTGGCAAAATGCCCAGCGAGTCTTCAGCTGGTGCTGTGGCTTAGTCTGGTGGCCTGGTGTGCCTGTTCCTGTGTGGCTTGAATGCGAGCTGAGTTGTGGAGCTGTCTCCTCTTGGTTTGGGGTTTTGGTACTGTAGAGAACGACCAATGCAAATCCTACCTCTGCTGTGCTTTGTCCATGACAAATGCAGACCTGTCCCAGCATTGCACCTTCTTGTGAATGTATTGGGCTGCAGATGGACTGAAGGGTGCAAATAGATGTTATCTTTTGTTTTAATGGGCACTAGAGGTGCCCATTTACTGAACTGGAAGGAATTTTGCAGTGAGAGAAACATGGGATCCAAAATTGGGCCAGGAGGTGAGGTCAATTTGGAAAGAGTAATGGTAACATTTCTAGAAGGTCATTCTAGAAATAAGCTCTTTTTCTTCCCCCAACTGAGCCATGAAGCACTAGTCGGTCTGAAGTGCTGGTAGCTGCTAAGTACACTTTCCTTCAGAATCGTGAGTGCTGAGGATGACAAGCGGGGACGATGCTCTCATGATTTCTAAGCCTTTTAGACAGTGAAATTCAGATGCCGGTGACTTGTGATCCTGGCATCCCCTCCATCAGGAGGCAGGTGAACGTTTGAGTTGCTCTACTCCAGCACTAGTGAGATGCCTGCTTTGAAGAAGGTAACCTGTAAGGTTTGTGAGCATCACTACCTAAAGCTCCTTGGTTTCTCAAAGCCTATGGGATGGGTGTAGGGTCAGGGATTTTGGGGTTCCTATTCCCTGAAGGAACACCCGAAGCCTAAGTAAGCTTTCTTCTTGTAGGCCTTGTCAGGCTTAGGAGTCAGCTGGAAATGCCAGGATGTGAGAGCTGAGGCTCCTGCATGTCCAGACTCTCTGCTGGGCTGTGTGCTGGAATGTGAAAACACTGTCAAATACCTTGTCAGGAGTAGCTTTAATCATCTTGTATTAAATAGCCATGGGAATGTCTGTTCTCACTCTGAAGGGGGAGGAGGAATTGAAGGAAAAGAGTTAATGCTGTTGCCTCATGCTCAAGCTCCTTGGAAATGATCTCTGCTGATCTGAGAAGTGTACCTGTGAGGGTGACTTGTTACACTTTCTGTGTTTCCCTGCAGGCCATGACAAGAACCTCTTCTCTAGGCCAGAGCCCATTGGTTGGAAGGATGCCATCAACTCCAGGAGCAGGTAGATGTCCTGTCCAAATACAGAATTGACTTGGTGCTCTCCTCAATAGACAAGAATCCTGACGGTTGAAGCTGCATCAAGTCCTTGCCAATTTCTGAAGGAGTTGTATCTTTCTTTGTCAACGTTTCAAAAGGGATGGGGATGTGAAATACTTTTCCACTCTGACTGAACTGCCCTCAGCTTTACTTCTTCCCGTCTCCCCTCCTTCAGCTGCTGGTGTTCAGGGCTGAGGGGGAAAGTGGGGCCGTGAGTCACAAATCTTCCCAGCGTGCTTGCAGGTTGGAAGCTTGGATGGATTTACTGTTTGTGTCTGCAGCTGAGTCTCTCCCAAGCTCTTCCATAAGCAAGTGAAGTGCTGGAGACTGACTTGATTCTTTCCGTTGAGGCTCCTGAGCAAAAGTAACGTTTGCCTGGCAAAAGTCATTTGTTAAAGATGCCGTTTCAATTTAACAGCTCCGAGTACATTCAGTCGTGGAAGTGGGTGGCAGCGAAGGACGACACTCCCTCCTCTGCAGCCAGATGGGTTTTATGCTCCGCTTTATCGCCTCAGATCAGAGGATCAAGGTCACGGCAGATGGGTCACGGTGTATGGGTAAGTGGATTTCCAAAATATTGGAAAACTCAGGGGTGCAATCCTGGCAGCGTGTGGGAAGAGGTACTTGGCCATTGCTGTTGTCTGGCATTCCTGGGTTCTGCCGCAAATCCAGCTGTGGTTAAAGCCAGCAAATGCACCTCTGTTAGCGAAGCACCTGACCTTGAGCTGCCTGTTATTTTTGTCAAGGTAGGAAGGCAGCTTCCACCCCTGAGCATGAACGGCCTGCTCTCTTGTGGATACCTAAAACCCCTTCCTAGGGTTCTCTTGGAGCACCAGCCTTACTCATTGTAACTTTTTCCATATTTCTTTTTTTCCATCATTCAGATTCCCTCAAGCATCAGCTTCCTACATTCTTCATCATTTTGCTCAATATGGAAACATATTAAAGCATGTGGTATGTCTTAGTTAGGGATTAATTTGTTGAAATGCTCTGGCTCCTTCTTTAAAAGCCTGCATGTCACAATTGTGCCTTAATCTCATCTAGATGTCCACCACGGGGAACTGGATGCATATTTGCTATCAGACAACTCTGCAAGCCCGGAAAGCCCTGAGCAGTGACGGAAGATATTTTGGGAACTGCTTCAGGATTGGTGTCGAGCCCTGCAGAGATATCGTAAGTGAACGGCTGCTTGTATTTCAGCAGAAGGCGCTCTGCTTTTGGGCTTCCTCTTTATTTGCCCCGACATCTTTGATTCTTTCCTTTTTGAACTGCAAAGCCTGGGAAGTTAAGTTCAGTAGGTGGAGTCTCCTGCATCTGCCATGAGTTTTTCTGAAGTGGTTGAAAGGGTCGCCCGTGGAACCCTCTGTGCTGCTGGGAAGTGCTAGTGCACAGGGTTGTGTTGCTGTGCCAGATGGGAAGGGAAACCGCAAGAGAGGAGACACTTGAGCTCAAAGAGTTTCCCAGACTGGAACTGGTGGCATCTAGGGGCTGTTGTAGATGTGTGGTGGCAGATGAAGACTGTTTTGCTCCTATTTGTCCTTCGTCCCTCTTACTTTCTGTGTCTTTCTCTTCATGGAATTCTGGCTTTTGTTTCTCCTGGTCCATTTGACTGGGAGTTTGTGAGCAAGACACCTTGTCTTCACCAAACCACGTTCCTTTCCTTTCAGTAGTGGTTGGGGCAGGGCTGGCTGTATTTCGGGCTAATTCTATCCTGAGCTGTTAGTTTCTAGTCAGTGACCATTCCCTGCCACTTCGCACGGGTTACTGTATATGGTGTGGGCTTCTGTTAGGTTTTCCAGTCTGTTCTTCCCTTTTTTGTTGTTTGGGTCTCCAGTTTGTATTGAAATGCCTTATTATTCAACGAGATTTCCCACCATGAGGCCACTGGCACCAGTGTGTAAAGCTTGTGCCAATCACTGTCAGGTAATTGAAGGGAGAGCGAAGCGTGTGTGTGTTTGTGCTGTCTCCTCTGAGCTGTGTGAGGCTGTACGCACATGAACCTCAGTGTGAGCTTGGCCGGGATCTTCTCCTCCTCTCATTGCCTTAAAGAAGTGCCTCAAGTACAAACTCACTTTCTTCAGACACAACAGCAACAACAGTAATAATAATAACGGTGATAATAATAGTAATAAAATGAAGGAAATACTTTTCTTTCACTTCTCCAGAGGTTTTGAAAAATCTTTCAAACATCTTTTATCAAAATTTAGTAGCACTTTGGAAAAGAAAATAATCCTTGGGTACTTAAAAAAGCATTAGCTGGTTCTGTTTACATTCTCTCTTCCTCTTTCTCCCTTCCTTCCAGGTGTTTTTGGAAAGACAGACCCCTAGGAAAGGTGAGAGCCTTGTATTTTAAGCACTGGGATCTGTGTTTGGCTGGTAATATAGAGGAGGACGTACCACACAAAGTGAGTCGGGGTTGCAAATAGGCTCCTGGCATCCGTGGTTAGTTGTATGACTGCCAGTGGCTGTATTTTACCTTCCATCCCACCAGTGGGGCCTCCAGTTAATTCAGCAGAGATGTAGCCTGCACTGTAACTGATGGCATTGTAGACATGGCTCTAAAAACTGAGTAAGTGTAAATAGAAGAGCTTTTTTCCCATTTGTGCTCTGATTGCCTTATTGACATTTTGCAGCATTGACATTTTTCCTCTGTACTTGGTTTTTGTAAATTTCTTCCCAATACACTGGAAATGTTGGAAGTGGCAGCTTTATTTACTGATGCTTTTAAACTTACTGTTTGTTTCTTTCTTTTTCTTTTTTTTTTTTCCTGGAAAGGTGGTGGGCTCCTTGGAGGAAGAACTCTGTGCCCAGCTGGCTCCTGGGGAAATGGACTGTTCTTAGCATTTCTCATGTCAATGTTTTTACTAGCATTTCTTTCTGTTTTATGATTATTTCCTGTTCTTAATGTGTTGTGTTCTGTATGTCATAGCAAGCTTTTAAGTCTTTGTTTTGTAGATAATGGTAAATAAATTTTTTCTGAGTTGTTTTTTCAACAGGTGTGAGTTGTGTTCAGAGCACAGCAAATCCTCTTTCCTAACTGTTTGGTGTGATGCCCCGGAATGTTTGCTGAAGTGTGATCAGCAGAGCAGGTGCTGCTGATTTTTACTGCAGTAGTACCAGTCGGAAGGGGAAGAGCAAAAGTGAGGAAAAACTTGTGGATAAAGCAAAAGCCACGTGCAAAAGCAAACCAAAAGAAGGCTCCTGTAGGGGAAAAGCCCTTGGGAGCAGCGGATGTTGTTTACTTGGTTCTGGAGGTGGTAAGTAGGAGGAGAAGAGAGTTCAGAGCAGGTAAGTGTGTGTACTTCTGGACAGTACCATGAAGAAATGATTTTCATGTGGCTTCTGCTGGTGAAGGCTGCTGGTGAGGGTTCCTACGTTGCCTTAGTGTTGAGCACTAGTTCAACCCTGGCATCGATGCTTTGGGTTTACTGCGCGTGAGAAGGTTCCAGTCCCACGTGGCACCAACCACCACACAGCCTTGTTGCAGTGTGTGCCTGATGATATTGCCTGGAAGCTCTTCAAGTAAAGCTTTTCCGGGTGAGCTCCTGTTGTTGGGTAGTCGCGTTTACAAACCCAAGTCTCCCTGTTTGTTAGCAATGGACCTGCTGCTTTGCAATGAGGAAGGGCTCTCTTCTAGCTGTGGCTAGATGTGATCTAGATGAAAACCAGAGGAATGGACTTCAGCTAGTGATGTCCAACAGACTCATGAAACTGCCTTCTGGTTTCAGCAGTCTGGGGTTTCTTGTAAGATTGCCGACCGCATGTGTCACAACAGAATTGCTTTGGTTTAACAGAAAACTGTCAGGACTGCTGATTTTCTTTTGCCTGCCTCCATCACAAGCGTGCTACTCCGGGATCTGATTCACTTCTCTTAGATCTGAGCAGTTTTCAGCTCTGGAAGGATTTGTGGTATTGGTGTAATGGTAACTTCACTGCAATCTGATCAGGCACTTCTTTAGGTAAGGACTTTTATAACTCTAAGAAAGCGTTTATTTCTGTGCCCCTTCTTCCCTCCCAGCCCTCCTCCATTTAGCTTTCTGGTAACTTTTCTGGTTGGTGGGTGATGTTTATTTGGGTGATCCATGTACACTGCCATAAAATGAAGATCAAATGCTGGAGTGCCTCACGCCTGCCTCTCATTTCAAATTGTAGGTATCTACTCCACTGTGTGGCCCTTCTCTGAAATGTAGTGAGAGGTTTAACTGATGTGCCATGGAATGTGGTATCTTGCTTGTGCTGTAGTTAGGAGGTGTATAAACAGTGCTGTGCGAAAATAGCACTGCTCAAATTTCTCCTATTTAAAAGGATTTAATAATAAAAGAAGAAGGGACAAGATGAGTTTCCTGAATGTCTCAATTTGGGAGCAATTCGGATTTCTAAATTTTGCTTTCATGAAATAGTCCTCAAGGTTTAATCAAAATCTTACCGGTATTCACTCCTCTCCCTTTGTGAGGGACAAACTGACCAAATGGATTTTAGCAGAATATACCACAAAATCGGCTTTGTGTGAGCAAAGTTGCTTTTGCTTTTTCTGTCTGAGTCCATGTGTAAAAATACAAGACTTGCATGGGTTTTCTTGGATTTGGCTGTAGATGACTCAGCCACAATCGAGTCTGCAAAACTGCCCTGCTTCTGTATGTTCAGAAATAGTCAGCCGTGCGGTTGTGAAGGGACTGAAAACACAATCAAGGGGCTGACAGAGGCCTTGGCATGGGTTGACTGAATTTCAGCCTGGCGATGAGAAGGCTCTGGAATACAGCTGCTCTGTCTCGAGGGAAACCATCGGTCCTCGGGCAACTTCGTGCATTACTTTGAGGTAATGCTGCCTTTTTTTTTTTAATTGCTTGGACAGGAGTAAAAGGTGTTCCTGCACTATAAATGATGG
>NW_015091110.1:0-11494 GCF_001431845.1 Calidris pugnax
GGGCGGCGAGGCCCAGCCGGGAGGGGAGTCCTCCTTCGCCGTTATTGGGCCGTTATTTTGCAGGTTTAGGGGTTATATTGCCCGGGATTTGGGTTATTTTGCCGGGGTTAGGCGTTATTTTGCCGTGGGTTGGGGTTACTTTGCAGGGATAGGGGCTATTGTGCCATGGGTTTGGGTTATTTTGCAGGGATAAAGGGTAATTTTGCCGGGGGTAGGGGTTATTTTGCAGGTTTAGGGGTTATTTTCCCAGGGGTTGGGGTTATTTTGCCGGGGGTTGGGGTTATTTTGCGGGGATAGGGTCTATTTTGCCGGGGGTAAGGGTTATTTTGCCGGGGTTAGGGGTTATTTTGCCCGGGATGTGGGTTATTTTTCTGGGGTTAGGGGTCATTTTGCCGCGGTTTGGGTTATTTTGCGGGGATAGGGGCTGTTTTGCCATGGGTTTGCATTATTATTTTGCCGTGGGTTGGGGTTATTTTGCAGGGGTAGGGGTCACTTTGCCGGGGATTGGGGTTATTTTGCGGGGTTAGAGGTCATTTTGGCGGGGGTAGGGGTTATTTTGCCATGGATTCCATGGGTTTGGGTTATTATTTTGCCTGGGATTGGGGTTATTTTGCAGGGGTAGAGGTCATTTTGCCGGGGGTTGGGGTTATTTTGCCGGTTTAGGGGTTATTTTGCGGGGGTAGGGGTTATTTTGCCGGGGATTTGGGTTCTTTTGTGGGGTGTTTTTTTGCCTTGTCGCTAAGGGAGGCTCTCTTTCCAGTTGGCATGGACCAGTACCACTTCTCCTTCGACATCAGCGCCATGGAGAAGGGGGAGCAGATGCTGAAGGCCGAGTTCAGGGTCTTCAAGCTGAAGAGGACACACATCTCTAGAAGGGCTGACCTGAAACACTTCTGCAAAGTAAGCGGGGAAATAATCTGTCCAGTTAAGCCCTCATTTGTGCTTTCATTGTTATTAACGCTGAAAAAGAGGAGTGAAACCTCTCGCCGCATAAACCTGCCTTATTTTTATTTGATGGCTGTCCTCGCTTTTTCTTTGCCTCCAGCATGCAAAGAAGTGGACTCAAGGTTGTGGTTGTCCTTTGTGCACCCTCTCGCCGCATAAACCTGCTTTATTTTTATTTTTATTTGATGGCTGTCCTCACTTTTTCTTTGCCTCCAGCATGCAAAGAAGTGGACTCAAGGTTGTGGTTGTCCTTTGTGCGCTGTGGCTATCCCTAAAGATACCCATGTCATACCTATCTCAAGCCATTCCCTAATTTTCTGGGGGTTGAAACGTTTTGGAATTGAAATTCACCTGCTTGAGCCATTCTAAATAAAAAATACACTAGCAATTTGGGATCCATAGGAAAATCGGGCAGGTGAGGGCTCTGGTGTTGATTGTACCTGTTCCTTTGGCAAAAGGCAGGGTCAGACTTTTTGCAAAGATGTAGAAGAGCAGAAGAGTTTGACAGTATCAGACGTTCCAAAGAAAAAGAAAAGGGATGGTCAGGATATTTTTCTATGGTATAATAATAATAATATCCTGCCACTGAACACCTCCAAAAGTAGCTGTATATACTGATTCTTGTTTTTTTGTTAATCTCTTTGCTTACTTTGGGATGATGGCACAGTTTTCCAGCCATGATGTGGCAGAAATGTTCATAATCTCCATTCTCCTCCTTTTGCTAGAAGAAAAATTGTTTTCATTGCTCATTGTTGCGTTACATTGCTCTGATCAAGGTGGAGGTGTATGAGCTCCTGGAGGGTGGAAACAAGCCACGGAAAAAGCATCTCATTGCATCGAGATTGTTGTCCCTTTACACAGAAGGCTGGGAAGTGTTCAACGTCACCTGCTTGAGCCATTCTAAATAAAAAATACACTAGCAATTTGGGATCCATAGGAAAATCGGGCAGGTGAGGGCTCTGGTGTTGATTGTACCTGTTCTGATCAAGGTGGAAGTGTATGAGCTCCTGGAGGGTGGACTGTGGCTATCCCTAAAGATACCCATTCCCAAGCCATTCCCTGCTTTTCTGGGGGTTGAAACGTTTTGGAATTGAAATTCACCTGCTTGAGCCATTCTAAATAAAAAATACACTAGCAATTTGGGATCCATAGGAAAATCGGGCAGGTGAGGGCTCTGGTGTTGATTGTACCTGTTCTGATCAAGGTGGAAGTGTATGAGCTCCTGGAGGGTGGAAACAAACCACGGAAAAAGCATCTCATTGCGTCGAGGTTGTTGTCCCTGTACACAGAAGGCTGGGAAGTGTTCAACGTCACGCAGACGGTAAGCAGAGGGTTCTGGCTTCGTTTTCATTCTAAATCTGCATTTAACTTCCTCTGGAGACTTATTTGTTAGTTTCAAGATTTATCTTGTAGATATCCTTGAAGTAGAAGAGTATAAACAGGGGTGATCAAGGTGGAAGTGTATGAGCTCCTGGAGGGTGGAAACAAACCACGGAAAAAGCATCTCATTGCGTCGAGGTTGTTGTCCCTGTACACAGAAGGCTGGGAAGTGTTCAACGTCACGCAGACGGTAAGCAGAGGGTTCTGGCTTCGTTTTCATTCTAAATCTGCATTTAACTTCCTCTGGAGACTTATTTGTTAGTTTCAAGATTTATCTTGTAGATATCCTTGAAGTAGAAGAGTATAAACAGGGGTTTTTTTGCTTTCCATAATAAAAAAAAACAAATGTGGTTTAAAACATACAGTTTCTTGGGTTTAAATCCGTTATTCTTGGACGGTGTTTTATGTTGCCAAACCTTTATGATCTGAAGAGATCATAAGATCACTTGGATGATTGGTCGAGTTCCATCTTAAGTCACGATAGCCCTGCGTGAGAATGGCCTGGCTTTATCTATTAGTCTGTAATTATAACAATTAGATAAAGTAAATTTGCTTGATTGCGAGTTAATTTCTTCAAATGCCCTGTTTGTTAGATTTAAATGAGTTTTAATGGGAAGTTATGGAAAGTCTGGAGAGTTCATAATATTCTGTTATTAAGATTGCTATGAAAAATAAATTCCTGGCTAAAATCAGAGAGGATTTCTTTTAATGTCAATTTTAACTCCTAGGCTCATCTATTCACTAGTAGATTCTCTGGAATTAATTATCTTCCTGTAAACGTAGCTTTGGGTAATTCATATGGTGTTTTGTATTTTCAAATATTGAATTACTGGTTTAAATATTAAACTTGATTGAGTCTCAGCTATACAGTTGCCTCACTTCTGTCATAATAGATGTTCTTACTCTCTCATAGCTTGTTGCTTCTTCCCTTTTCCTGATAAAAACAGTGCTTAATCGTAACACTGCAATAAGAATATTGAAATAGTACTTTTTTTTTTTTTTCCAATTCTCTTTCATTGCCAGGTTTCCAAGTGGGTTGGAGACAGCAGCTCCAACCATGGCTTTTTGATAACTACCACACACGTGTTCAACAACAGGATTGAGCACAACCTGGTGAAGTTTGCCAAGAGCCAGGGCGCTGTGCAGGAGAGCAGAAACGCTCTCCTGGTCCTCTTCACCAACAGCAACAAACGGAGGGCGTCCAGCTTTGTACCTTCTTCCACCAGTAAGTTCACAGGAGAGCAGCAGTTCAGTTTTGGAGTAGGAACTCCCTGTTCATCTCCTGTCACCTTCTGCCTCCTCGTGTACACCTAATTTCAGCATTTACTTGAACAGGTTTGAAGTTGGGCTTTGTCACTGATGAGAGTTTGATAAGATAATTCTTGCTAGTAGATCACCCAGCGTCTTAAATTTTCTCTCCCCTCAAAAAAACTTATGTTTGCAGGAAATATATTCATAAAGCTGGGGGAGGAGGGGGAGTATTTTGTTTGTAAAGGGGTGGGAGTTCTATTTATTTTTTTTTTAAATCGCTATTTAAATATTTTTTTCTGGTGGTGAAGTTTGCGTGAAAATTGTGTAATAGGTTTAGGCTAAAAAAAAACCTCAGTGACCTGGAAAACTTCGTGAAAATGCTGGTAAAGCAACTGTAAGTAGAGTTACTAAGCACGGCTTTCAAGAGTGGAAGGGGTTGTTAAATAAGCAATTTAAACCTCTCTGTCCTTGGCTTGGTTTTTAAGCACCTATTTAACTTCGGTGACTAATTAGCATTGCGACTAAAGGCTGCTTTCATCAGAGACAACGCCCTCCTCCCTTAAGTTACAAAACAGTGTTTTACCTCTCCCTCTGGTCTCCCAGTAAAACCCACTAAGGCTGGATTTCAGAGCCCGATAAATGCAAAGAGCAAAAGCTGTGAGAGGGGGCAAAAATTATTCCAGTTTGGGTTTGCAGGGTTTTCTGGTAAACGATTGCATTTGCATATTAGAAAGAAACTAAAGGTAGGGCTTGTACCAATATGAAGAAGTAGGTGAAATTGCTTAGTAACAAAAATAAGGCTGGCCTGTTTATGTTTGGTTTCCAAAGAAAATTTGTGTAATGAAATCCTAGATCCCAATTTAATGAGCTTCAAGCTCCGCGTGGGATACTGTGCCAGGCCTGAGAAATCAATATTTTCCCAATAAAGAAACTCTTTCACTGGTGGGTGAATCTGCACAGATTGTTCTTCTACCAGCTTTTCTATCGGTGGTTTTCAGTCTCTCCACATGGATCTTGAGGTCTCCACAGATATTACTCAAGGCTTCTCAGCAGCTACTTTAAGAAAGCAAACCTGTTGTCAAAGCTTCATTGTCTAGCAGAGTTCCACAAACCTGGTGGTAACTTTTTAGATGCCAAAATTGAAAAATACTCTTTAAAAGCTACTGCTGTCTAGGAACACCCTCTGTTCTGCAAGTGTGTGGGGAGAGTTCCTGGGAGGAGAACACAGGGGAGAGAAAAAGGCTGTGATCTCCACCCTCTGCCCAGCTTGATGTGTGTTGTAGGAGTGGCTGTGTAATGATCTTTAATACCACTCTGACCAGGTTCGGCCCTGAAAAGGCCCCGTGGAATTCACAGGATGTATTTAGGATCTCATTGAGCTTTGCTTTTATATTTCAGCTGAGTTTTTTGGGCCTTTCAGGCCACAAAGTGAAACCCGCGATTTAGCAGTTTTTGAAACAGGGCTGGAACAGCAATTGAATGCACAATACACAGAGGCAGGGGTCGGTCTCTTCTTCCAAGCTACAGACGATAGGACAAGGGGTAATGGCTTCAAGTTGCACCAGGGGAAGTTCAGGTTGGATATTAGGAAACATTTCTTTACTGCAAGGGTTATCAGGCATTGGAATGGACTGCCCAGAGAGGTGGTGGAGTCACCATCCCTGGAGGGATTTAAAAAATGTGTAGACATGGTTCTTCAGGGCATGCTCTGGTGCCCAAGATTATTGGTTTGTGGTGGGATGTTGCGTGGGTGGGTGATGGTTTTGGTTTGGTGGTTGTTGTTGTGTGTTTAGGGGGTGGGTGGTGGTTTTTTTTTTTGTTTTGTTTTGTGGGTTTGGTTTTTTGGTTTTTTTGTTTTTGTTTTTGTTTGGTTGGTTGGGTTTTTTTTGGGTTTTTTGTGGTTGGACTCAATGATCTCTGAGGTCCCTTCCAACCACTGTGATTCTGTGAATACACACCCCTTTTTGGTGCTTTCACAGTTAAATGTGATTTTTAAATCTCCCTTGAAGACGTAGATGTCAGTTTACGGAGCAGGCTTTCATGCAGAATACCGAATGTAGGAAATGCAATTTATTTTGTGAGAGATTACCGCTCGGTTTCCTTTCAGAACCGGAGATGAACCCTGCCAGGAACGACGCTCCACGTGTGCCCCGTGAAACACAGCTGGTGGGAAGCCTGAGCAGGAGCCCTCGAGCTGCTGCAGACCCTGCTGCCAAAAGCCAGGTGCCAGCGTGCCATCGAAGGGAGCTCTACGTTGACTTCCGTGCCATCGGCTGGTCGGGCTGGATCATTTACCCCAGTGGATACAACGCGTTTTACTGCCGAGGGTCCTGTCTCTTCCCCTTGGGGGAAAGTCTCAACGCGACCAACCACGCCACGGTGCAGTCCATAGTCCATACCCTCAAACTGGCCCAGGATGTCAGCACGCCCTGCTGCGTGCCCGATGAACTCAAGTCCCTCAACCTTCTCTACTTCGACGACAAGGAGAATGTGGTCCTTAAAAATTACAAAGACATGGTGGCGACGAGGTGTGGTTGTCATTAGGAGGACCTTTTTCTGACACGTGCACCTGGATTCAGTTCCCCATTTGCCATTACCAAGGGAAGTGGCATTTTAAGATTCCAGGGTGGGAGAACCAGAAACTCAACTGTGCTTCAAATCCTTCTCCTCTCTCCATGGCTGTGTGGAACGGTGTTTAAAGCTGGTCTTTTGAGGAGCCACGAGCTTCTGGAGGGTGTGCTGACCTCCACGGAGAGCTCTTTGAGTGCCTGTCCACTAGAGGAAACCATTAAAACCAGGAACTTGCAATGTGAAGGAGCTGAAACACAGTAATTGAGGGTTCAAATTAAGGTCTTGTTCTGTGTATGGAGGAGAGGAATTTCCTATGATTTATCAGGCCTGGTCTCCTGCTTCAACCCAGGACGGGGTGCGGGTCTCTCAGTGACACAACCTCATCCAGTTTTGACTGCACAACCCAGGAGGGATGTGAACTCCTACACAGAACTTTCAGAAGAGTTTGCCCAGAGCTTATCTCAGTGGCCTCCACCCTCTGCAGCTCAGGCATTGCCTGGAAATGCACTTCCCACACCTCTTCCTGCGGCTCTACCAAATGCAGAGACCTCCTTGTAAGTCCCCCCCTGGGACTTGCTGGCCAATCCGAGGGAACATCGAGGTCAGTATTTGTCTGGGAATCAACAAATTTGGCTTCCAACTCAGAGCTGCACCTCTGAGTGCAGTTGGCCAGTCCTTCTCTTTGTAAAACCATTCTCTTCCACCATGGATTACTGGGCTGCGTGGCAGCAGAGGTTGCATTTTTGTATTTATACAGTGGCGGAATCAGCAAATTTGGCTTCCAACTCAGAGCTGCACCTCTGAGTGCAGTTGGCCAGTCCTTCTCTTTGTAAAACCATTCTCTTCCACCATGGATTACTGGGCTGCGTGGCAGCAGAGGTTGCATTTTTGTATTTATACAGTGGCTGTTCCACAGGATCCTAAATTTGGGTCAGAATCCCCATAATTTAGTGGGAAGAAAGGTGACCACAAAGCTTTGGAGGTCCACGAGAACATGCTGGATGGTGGCCTGGTCCTGTGTGTGAGGCAGGTTTGATGGAAGGTACTCGCTGATTCCAGGATGCAGACTTGGAAGGTCCCCCCAGACCCCTTTGATGCACATCACCAGCCCCTTGCAGGTCCTCAGTCAACTCCTTGGGCTGTAACTCAAGCCTGGTTGGGTTTCTTGTCTCCATTCATCCTGGAAGGAAACAGACTTCTCACAGAATGGGAGAATTTTTTTACTCCAATGACATTAAAAAAAAAAAAAAAGCCAAGAAAAAAAGCTATTTATGTACATGTTTTTCTTTCTGTAAATACCGATGTTTATAATAAATTTATTTTATTTAAAACACAAAGACTTGGGAGTATATTAACTTAATCTGTAATATAAAATGTTAATTTTCAAATAAATGCAGTGTGCCATTGGTGTGGGGTTTTTTTGTGTTGCATTTGAGCTTGTAACTCTTGCCTGAGTGAAACGCAGAGATTGTGGACCTCCAGGTTGGTCACACGTGGTGCTCATCACAAAGTCTACCTGGTGGAGGTCCCAAACTTCACATACCTGAGGTGGTTTCTGGTTTTTTGGTGGGTAAGGCCTCCTTTTCCTGTGTGTTTGGAGTATCTTGGGATGCCTTCCTTGAAATTGCATTAAGTTAAAAAGCCAGGACAGGAGAAATATTGTTATTTGCAGATAGAATGTTTGGGTGAAGAAGGCTGGGCCCAACAGCTCGTGCTTGTTGGGACCACAGCCTGGGATGGGGGGAGCAGAGGGGACAGGATTTAGAAGGAAAGGATGGGTTGATGTGGGGAGAAGGGTGTTCTCCTGCCTGGTTGGTTCTCTCTGTCCTGCTTTGTGGTGAAACACAACTAATTTTTTGGTAATTTTACTTTGCAGCTAAACCTCCTCTAACTAACGGAGCTGTCTGAAACTCTGCAATTAGCAGTGAATTGTGGAGACACCGGTCACTCTCAGAGTGAGAAGATTTGATTGTTCTAATTTCTGCTGGGGGATGGTTGGCAGAGGGGCTCTTGCCTGTATTTACTGCTACAACAACCACCATCTTTTGGTTATTAATGAATGACTGTATTATTTGCCCCGTGCCAAAATTCCCCTTTGCTTATTTCTCCTTTGATCTTGGTGGTTCCGGGTGGTTTTCTGGATTTCCTGGCCAGGCCGACAGCTCATGGCTCTCTTGGAGGGGAATATCCTGCTTATCCACAAAGCTACATCGTCTAGGAGTTAGTTCCTTCATTTAATCTGGGATAAATCAAGCCTAGAGACTATTTCTCTATAAATTATAAAAGAGGATTGGGGCCATATAGAAGAGTTTTAGCAGCTTTTGGCTGCTTCGGTTTCATGATACGTTTAATTTTCAGGTTATTTCCATCCAGCAGCCCCCTGTGTTGAACTGGTGGTGTGTGAGCCCTACGGTGGGGACTCCAGGAGGACCAAAATATTTCAAATTTGGCTGTAATTGTTTGTAATTCCTAGAGAAAAGGCCCAATTCTTCCTCTGCCTGTATAAAACTACTGTGGAGGAGGGGGAAAAAAAAGGAGGAGGGGGGTGTTTTGATCTTGGTATATGGTCACCCAGGTACAATGGAATATAAATCTGGTGGCCAAGTGCTGCACCCACCTCTCCCAGCCCTTGGATCCAGCACCATTGGCAAAGGGACCTTGGGAAGCATTATGGGCCATAATTCACTTTACTGGTTTATTTTCCAGTTTATTTATTTATTTGCACTTTTTTCCCTGCAGAAGTGTCTGTGTGTGGTGGTTTAAGCCTGTAAGAACCACACCTTGGGAGTGGGGAGATGTGTCTACAGCGAGAGTCCAGGCAAGGCCGTGTCTCAACGGTGGCTTCAGCTGGTGGTGCTTTGTAGGAGCCCGAAGAACCGAAGCCAGCAGCTTTCCCTGCCAAATAACGCTGGAGAAGGATGGGATTTGGAAGGGGCTGGGCTGGTCTCCTCCAGTCTGTGACACCACAGATGCTCCTGGCACCACCAGCTGTGTATCACGGGATGGTTTGAGTTGGAAAAGGGACTTTTAAAGGTCATCTCGTCCAACGTCTTCAACTGGGATCATCCTTCAACTGCTCAACTCGGAGAATCACCCTTATTTTTTTTTTCCAGGATCTCTTAATGGCTTTCTGCAGGGAAAAAAAAATTGGAAAAATTTTCAATAGAAAAGCCAATCTGATCAATAAATGGATGCTGGGTGGGCTGATTATTAGCGAAGGGAGTGCTGCCCCACAAAGGTGAAATATGCCCAGTCCCGCTCGCAGCACTCAGGAGTTTCACACACATTAAATTATATTCTATTTTTTTTCTGCGCCACTCAACGTAGCCTCATTATGCCCCATTAAACCCTGATAATTAAAACAAAATATATTGGAATTGTTTATCCTGGACTTTGTAAGGAAATTAGGTTCATAATAATGCCAAGGGAAAAAATTTACACTACACCAGGACTTGTAATTAGAATAACAATTAAGCACAAGTATGCTCCTTCTCCTTTTTTTTTTTTTTTTAGGATAAAGTTGCATTTTCTTGTTGTTCTGAAATAAGTAAGAATTCCAAAATAAGAAATGCTGCACTTTGGAGTATCAGTTTAATCAGAACATCATTGCCAAAAAGCAACAGTTGGGGTTTTGGAGAGAATAGGGGTAAGTCTTCAGCATGGACAGTCTGGACAGGGACTGGTGACACAGGTGATGGGTTGTTATAAACCGTGTTGCATCATGGATCTGTGGTGGCATCTCTCTCTGTGTCCTCTCTGTAGCACAGGAGCAGTGGGATTCTCCTCTGGTGACTAACATCCCTTGGATTTTATACCCACAGGCACATGGAAAGCAGGATTTCAGGGGCAGAAAGACTCAGACAGCACCTGGGAAGAGAATCCAAACCTGTGCTGAGGCTGTTGGGGTGTGCTCAACCTCATGATGAAGAGTTTGGCCCAGAATTTGGAACCAGGAAAGGTCCAGGTATGTGCAATCACAATTTTTAGTTGCACTAGCAGGAGAGCACTGAATTTCACCCCGACAGCACTGCAGGGTGGTGGCAATGGGACCTGAGCGTGTCGTGGGGGAGACCTAATGGTGAAAAGCACAAATCAGGCTTCCGTGGTCTCCTGTTGGCAGAAATGTTTGGTTTAGGGGATTTCTGTGATGCTCCTGCCTCGAGGTATGGACAATGTTAAGGTGCCTCTTGGCACTGAAGCAGGGAGAGCCATGGTGGGGATGTCCCATATGGTTTAGTGATGGCTTTTTGTCAGTGTTGGGTCCATGGTTGGACTCCATGATCTGAAAGATCCCTTCCAACCCAGGCAATTCTCTGATTCTACGTCCTGGGTTGGGTAAAGGCAGAAGGGGTGGGTTTGGGGAATGGTTTCCTTTGTGAGAGGGGGAGATAAGTCCAATGTGCCTGCCCTGGGGAGGCTGGGGCAGGGCTGTAAGCAGCTGAGAAGCCTCTGCCCTGCTCTGTGGGCTCTGCATGAGCCATGGTCAACAGGAGGCAGCCAGGCAGAAACACCCCGAGGTGTTCCCCAGCTGCCTGGGGTGGCTTCTGCAGTTCCTCTTCTCCTTGTAGGAAATGGGACATTTATGTGTTTTGCTTGAAAGACCCATAAAGGACAATATTTGATCCGTAGCTCCTGAAAAGAGAGGAGAAAAACTGAGTGCTATCATAAGTTCCAGGTCTTTCTTCGGGATCGGTTCCAGATGCCGAACCCTCCAGGTTGTCCCCAGCCCCTTTAAGGCCACACACCCAAATAGATACACGGAAAAGCCTGTAGAGATGCGGGTTCTTTCCACCCACGGGGACATGGATTCACTCTCAGAGACATCCTTCCCCCGGGTTCATCCCAAACTGCTTCCCAAGGGATGGTCCTACTTACCCGCGAGGGAGGTGGGGAGCTCGGGGGCGGATCTGGGGACATTGCCACATCCAGGGGGGGCGTTCCGGTGGCTTTGTGACAAGGGGTGTCCCACCTAAGGCAGCCCTCCCCTCCCGGAGAGCGGGGAGGATGAGTAGGTGTCAATGGGTCTTCTGTGAACGAGACAATTGTGCCTGAAAGCTGCTAATTAAACGTTTTCTGGTGTTATTGCCAGAAGCCATTTAGCAATAAACAGAGGAAGAGGGACCGCTAAGTTGCTGTTGTCACCAGGCTGCGTGGGGCTGTGGATTGGGGCAGGTACTAACTGCCCCAATTCAGAGCTAAATCACGGCCGCTCCCTCTGCTGGGAAACAAAAACCTCCTCCAAGTTTGGCCTGGAAGTGGGTAAAATGACCCGTTAGTGATGTGGTACCACCGTTTGGTGATGCTGAACGTCCAGGCGTCACGGCACGAAGTGGCCCCGTGGCATAAA
>NW_015091110.1:16055-28934 GCF_001431845.1 Calidris pugnax
CTACGTTGCCTTCCGTGCCATCGGCTGGTCGGGCTGGATCATTTACCCCAGTGGATACAACGCGTTTTACTGCCGAGGGTCCTGTCTCTTCCCCTTGGGGGAAAGTCTCAACGCGACCAACCACGCCACGGTGCAGTCCATAGTCCATACCCTCAAACTGGCCCAGGATGTCAGCACGCCCTGCTGCGTGCCCGATGAACTCAAGTCCCTCAACCTTCTCTACTTCGACGACAAGGAGAATGTGGTCCTTAAAAATTACAAAGACATGGTGGCGACGAGGTGTGGTTGTCATTAGGAGGACCTTTTTCTGACACGTGCACCTGGATTCAGTTCCCCATTTGCCATTACCAAGGGAAGTGGCATTTTAAGATTCCAGGGTGGGAGAACCAGAAACTCAACTGTGCTTCAAATCCTTCTCCTCTCTCCATGGCTGTGTGGAACGGTGTTTAAAGCTGGTCTTTTGAGGAGCCACGAGCTTCTGGAGGGTGTGCTGACCTCCACGGAGAGCTCTTTGAGTGCCTGTCCACTAGAGGAAACCATTAAAACCAGGAACTTGCAATGTGAAGGAGCTGAAACACAGTAATTGAGGGTTCAAATTAAGGTCTTGTTCTGTGGATGGAGGAGAGGAATTTCCTATGGTTTATCAGGCCTGGTCTCCTGCTGCAACCCAGGACGGGGTGCGGGTCTCTCAGTGACACAACCTCATCCAGTTTTGACTGCACAACCCAGGAGGGATGTGAACTCCTACACAGAACTTTCAGAAGAGTTTGCCCAGAGCTTATCTCAGTGGCCTCCACCCTCTGCAGCTCAGGCATTGCCTGGACATGCACTTCCCACACCTCTTCCTGCAGCTCTACCAAATGCAGAGACCTCCTTGTAAGTCCCCCCCTGGGACTTGCTGGCCAATCCGAGGGAACATCGAGGTCAGTATTTGGGAATCAGCAAATTTGGCTTCCAACTCAGAGCTGCACCTCTGAGTGCAGTTGGCCAGTCCTTCTCTTTGTAAAACCATTCTCTTCCACCATGGATTACTGGGCTGCGTGGCAGCAGAGGTTGCATTTTTGTATTTATACAGTGGCTGTTCCACAGGATCCTAAATTTGGGTCAGAATCCCCATAATTTAGTGGGAAGAAAGGTGACCACAAAGCTTTGGAGGTCCACGAGAACATGCTGGATGGTGGCCTGGTCCTGTGTGTGAGGCAGGTTTGATGGAAGGTACTCGCTGATTCCAGGATGCAGACTTGGAAGGTCCCCCCAGACCCCTTTGATGCACATCACCAGCCCCTTGCAGGTCCTCAGTCAACTCCTTGGGCTGTAACTCAAGCCTGGTTGGGTTTCTTGTCTCCATTAATCCTGGAAGGAAACAGACTTCTCACAGAATGGGAGAATTTTTTTACTCCAATGACATTAAAAAAAAAAAAAAAGCCAAGAAAAAAAGCTATTTATGTACATGTTTTTCTTTCTGTAAATACCGATGTTTATAATAAATTTATTTTATTTAAAACACAAAGACTTGGGAGTATATTAACTTAATCTGTAATATAAAATGTTAATTTTCAAATAAATGCAGTGTGCCATTGGTGTGGGGTTTTTTTGTGTTGCATTTGAGCTTGTAACTCTTGCCTGAGTGAAACGCAGAGATTGTGGACCTCCCGGTTGGTCACACGTGGTGCTCATCACAAAGTCTACCTGGTGGAGGTCCCAAACTTCACATACCTGAGGTGGTTTCTGGTTTTTTGGTGGGTAAGGCCTCCTTTTCCTGTGTGTTTGGAGTATCTTGGGATGCCTTCCTTGAAATTGCATTAAGTTAAAAAGCCAGGACAGGAGAAATATTGTTATTTGCAGATAGAATGTTTGGGTGAAGAAGGCTGGGCCCAACAGCTCGTGCTTGTTGGGACCACAGCCTGGGATGGGTGGAGCAGAGGGGACAGGATTTAGAAGGAAAGGATGGGTTGATGTGGGGGAGAAGGGTGTTCTCCTGCCTGGTTGGTTCTCTCTGTCCTGCTTTGTGGTGAAACACAACTAATTTTTTGGTAATTTTACTTTGCAGCTAAACCTCCTCTAACTAACGGAGCTGTCTGAAACTCTGCAATTAGCAGTGAATTGTGGAGACACCGGTCACTCTCAGAGTGAGAAGATTTGATTGTTCTAATTTCTGCTGGGGGATGGTTGGCAGAGGGGATCTTGCCTGTATTTACTGCTACAACAACGACCATCTTTTGGTTATTAATGAATAACTGTATTATTTGCCCCGTGCCAGAATTCCCCTTTGCTTATTTATCCTCTGATCTTGGTGGTTCCGGGTGGTTTTCTGGATTTCCTGGCCAGGCCGACAGCTCATGGCTCTCTTGGAGGGGAATATCCTGCTTATCCACAAAGCTACATCGTCTAGGAGTTAGTTCCTTCATTTAATCTGGGATAAATCAAGCCTAGAGACTATTTCTCTATAAATTATAAAAGAGGATTGGGGCCATATAGAGGACTTTTAGCAGCTTTTGGCTGCTTCGGTTTCATGATACGTTTAATTTTCAGGTTATTTCCATCCAGCAGCCCCCTGTGTTGAACTGGTGGTGTGTGAGCCCTACGGTGGGGACTCCAGGAGGACCAAAATATTTCAAATTTGGCTCTAATTGTTTGTAATTCCTAGAGAAAAGGCCCAATTCTTCCTCTGCCCGTATAAAACTACTGTGGAAGAAGGGGAAAAAAAGGAGGAGGGGGGTGTTTTGATGTTGGTATATGGTCACCCCAGTAAAATGGAATATAAATCTGGTGGCCAAGTGCTGCACCCACCTCTCCCAGCCCTTGGATCCAGCACCATTGGCAAAGGGACCTTGGGAAGCATTATGGGCCATAATTCACTTTACTGGTTTATTTTCCAGTTTATTTATTTATTTGCACTTTTTTCCCTGCAGAAGTGTCTGTGTGTGGTGGTTTAAGCCTGTAAGAACCACACCTTGGGAGTGGGGAGATGTGTCTACAGCGAGAGTCCAGGCAAGGCCGTGTCTCAACGGTGGCTTCAGCTGGTGGTGCTTTGTAGGGGCCCGAAGAACCGAAGCCAGCAGCTTTCCCTGCCAAATAACGCTGGAGAAGGATGGGATTTGGAAGGGGCTGGGCTGGTCTCCTCCAGTCTGTGACACCACAGATGCTCCTGGCACCACCAGCTGTGTATCACGGGATGGTTTGAGTTGGAAAAGGGACTTTTAAAGGTCATCTCGTCCAACGTCTTCAACTGGGATCATCCTTCAACTGCTCAACTCGGAGAATCACCCTTATTTTTTTTTTCCAGGATCTCTTAATGGCTTTCTGCAGGGAAAAAAAAATTGGAAAAATTTTCAATAGAAAAGCCAATCTGATCAATAAATGGATGCTGGGTGGGCTGATTATTAGCGAAGGGAGTGCTGCCCCACAAAGGTGAAATATGCCCAGTCCCGCTCGCAGCACTCAGGAGTTTCACACACATTAAATTATATTCTATTTTTTTTCTGCGCCACTCAACGTAGCCTCATTATGCCCCATTAAACCCTGATAATTAAAACAAAATATATTGGAATTGTTTATCCTGGACTTTGTAAGGAAATTAGGTTCATAATAATGCCAAGGGAAAAAATTTACACTACACCAGGACTTGTAATTAGAATAACAATTAAGCACAAGTATGCTCCTTCTCCTTTTTTTTTTTTTTTTAGGATAAAGTTGCATTTTCTTGTTGTTCTGAAATAAGTAAGAATTCCAAAATAAGAAATGCTGCACTTTGGAGTATCAGTTTAATCAGAACATCATTGCCAAAAAGCAACAGTTGGGGTTTTGGAGAGAATAGGGGTAAGTCTTCAGCATGGACAGTCTGGACAGGGACTGGTGACACAGGTGATGGGTTGTTATAAACCGTGTTGCATCATGGATCTGTGGTGGCATCTCTCTCTGTGTCCTCTCTGTAGCAC
Organism: Calidris pugnax; assembly: GCF_001431845.1. Classification (NCBI taxonomy): domain Eukaryota; kingdom Metazoa; phylum Chordata; class Aves; order Charadriiformes; family Scolopacidae; genus Calidris; species Calidris pugnax. The sequence goes on from NW_015091110.1 coordinate 19,994, forward strand.
AGGAGCAGTGGGATTCTCCTCTGGTGAGTAACACCCCTCACATTTTATACCCACAGGCACATGGAGAGCAGGATTTCAGGGGCAGAAAGACTCAGACAGCACCTGGGAAGAGAATCCAAACCTGTGCTGAGGCTGTTGGGGTGTGCTCAACCTCATGATGAAGAGTTTGGCCCAGAATTTGGAACCAGGAAAGGTCCAGGTATGTGCAATCACAATTTTTAGTTGCACTAGCAGGAGAGCACTGAATTTCACCCCGACAGCACTGCAGGGTGGTGGCAATGGGACCTGAGCGTGTCGTGGGGGAGACCTAATGGTGAAAAGCACAAATCAGGCTTCCGTGGTCTCCTGTTGGCAGAAATGTTTGGTTTAGGGGATTTCTGTGATGCTCCTGCCTCGAGGTATGGACAATGTTAAGGTGCCTCTTGGCACTGAAGCAGGGAGAGCCATGGTGGGGATGTCCCATATGGTTTAGTGATGGCTTTTTGTCAGTGTTGGGTCCATGGTTGGACTCCATGATCTGAAAGATCCCTTCCAACCCAGGCAATTCTCTGATTCTACGTCCTGGGTTGGGTAAAGGCAGAAGGGGTGGGTTTGGGGAATGGTTTCCTTTGTGAGAGGGGGAGATAAGTCCAATGTGCCTGCCCTGGGGAGGCTGGGGCAGGGCTGTAAGCAGCTGAGAAGCCTCTGCCCTGCTCTGTGGGCTCTGCATGAGCCATGGTCAACAGGAGGCAGCCAGGCAGAAACACCCCGAGGTGTTCCCCAGCTGCCTGGGGTGGCTCCTGCGGTTCCTCTTCTCCCTGTAGGAAATGGGACATTTATGTGTTTCGCTTGAAAGACCCATAAAGGACAGTATTTGATCCGTAGCTCCTGAAAAGAGAGGAGAGAAACTGGGTGCTATCACAAGTTCCAGGTCTTTCTTCAGGATCTGTTCCAGATGCCGAACCCTCCAGGTTGTCCCCAGCCCCTTTAAGGTCACACACCCAAATAGATACACGGAAAAGCCTGTAGAGATGCGGGTTCTTTCCACCCACGGGGACATGGATTCACTCTCAGAGACATCCTTCCCCCGGGTTCATCCCAAACTGCTTCCCAAGGGATGGTCCTACTTACCCGCGAGGGAGGTGGGGAGCTCGGGGGCGGATCTGGGGACATTGCCACATCCAGGGGGGGCGTTCCGGTGGCTTTGTGACAAGGGGTGTCCCACCTAAGGCAGCCCTCCCCTCCCGGAGAGCGGGGAGGATGAGTAGGTGTCAATGGGTCTTCTGTGAACGAGACAATTGTGCCTGAAAGCTGCTAATTAAACGTTTTCTGGTGTTATTGCCAGAAGCCATTTAGCAATGAAGAGAGGAAGAGGGACCGCTAAGTTGCTGTTGTCACCAGGCTGCGTGGGGCTGTGGATTGGGGCAGGTACTAACTGCCCCAATTCAGAGCTAAATCACGGCCGCTCCCTCTGCTGGGAAACAAAAACCTCCTCCAAGTTTGGCCTGGAAGTGGGTAAAATGACCCGTTAGTGATGTGGTACCACCGTTTGGTGATGCTGAACGTCCAGGCGTCACGGCACGAAGTGGCCCCGTGGCATAAACCCCAGTGGGCTGGTCCAGATCCCCTCACAAAAGTGCTTCTTGGTTAACGAGCGGGTTAACCGAGTTGTCAGGTGGTGTAAGTGTGTGCTTAAAAATCAGTATAGACTCTAAAAATGAGTATATCCTGTGATCGACTGTTTGTCCGTGTCAAATATTGTGCTGAATGTGCCAAGCCAGTGTCGGTGGCCAGGGAACTGTGTCCCCAAACACCATATGGAAAAAAAAATTAAATATAAACTCCCCAGGAAATTAAGTATAGAATTCCCCGGGGTTAAGTCAAACTAAGCGTTGGGCTGGCTTTCCTAGTAGTGAAAGTTCAAAGTGGTCCCGGGAATAAATGATCTCAATTTTCAAACAAAATGGGATTATTTTTTTCTGTGAGCAGCTTCAGCGTTCAAAGCTCAGAATATAATCTTTAAAAAGAAAAGAATTAAAATATTCTGAACAGATTCACTCCGGGCAGAAAGAGTTATGTCTTCTGAGACTTCTGATTGCAACTCAAATGCACGTGTAAAATGTGAATGTAGACTTTGAAAGCATAAACGTAACTCACCTGAGGACAGGCTAAGAAAATAAACCTAATTTAAAAGAAAAAAAAAAAAAAAGAAGGTTTGAATATTACAAACCCTAAATAAATTCCAGAGAATGGCAGCAGGATTCTCCACTCCCATCCTGCCAGGAAGCATAAACAAGCCAATGACCAGCAGGCCCATGACCATTCCACTTCTCCACTTCTCCTGTGGTTTCTTGGATGACAGCTCAGGAATGTATCACTTGCCCCCCGAGCAAGGCCAACCTTAGGTGCAAGAAGTCCATCAGCTCCCTGGAGCTTTTGTGCTCCTCAGCACCATCCAGCCTTTTCTTCTTCACCACAGACCATCATGAGATCAGCACTTTATGGCAATTCCCATCTGTCTACGCAGAAGCCCACGAGATGGATGATGCCTCCTACTTGATGGATAAGTGGCCTTACAAGTTCTATGATGTGTGATGACCTGGTCCTCTTCCAAGTCTTATCTCAGACCTTCCAGACTTATTTCACCAAATGCTCCAAGGTGCTCGAGACAGTGATAGAACCTGTATTTTAAGGCAAGAAAATGGAATGGAGGGCGTAGGAAAGGGTGGAGGAAGGGCTTAGTGGTCCTGCTTTGAGAAAATATCTTGGGAAAGATAAGGTTCACAAAGCTGGAGGTGAAAGGCTGAAAGGCTCTGGGGATGATCTCTTTCTTTTTTTTTTTTTTTTTCCAGAATGCTTTAAGACTCTGTCTCTAAATTTTGCATGACCTTGCACTGCCCAAAGAATGAATTGCCATTTCCTCCTTTCCTTCATTCATGTAATATTCAGTTTGTTTAAATGGTTCCATCTCATCCTCTGAATCAACAAATCTCTCAACAGCAGCGAACACCATTATCAGTGTTTCAGTAATGCCTTTCCTTAGCACAGAGCATCCAGGTCCTTGGAAACAACTCCCAGGGGATTTGGATGGAGAAAGGCCTAGTCCTAGTTTCCAATCGAATCGAATATTAAGAGGTGGAGCAGGAATGGGCTTGATCTTAAATGTGGTTTGAAGGGTGGGCTGAAGGAATAAACTATAAACTATATCACCGCCCCTTGTGAAAACAAAAAGTGGGAAAAGAAAGTTTAGATCCTTTCTTGGTGCTATTTCATGGAATAAGGTCAAGGGTTTGCCTTGTTTTGATACTAAAAGATTTGATTTTACCTGACTTGGAAAAGACCAAAAAAGTCAAGGAAATGTCACTGGAAAAGGTGAGCAGTTTACAGGATTCATACAGTCAGAGTCAATAGTCAGCATCTTTGAAAATCAGGTCATTGTTTTAGTGGCTCTACACGGACCAAGAACCTAAACCTGGGCTGCTGTTTTTGAGAATATTATATTGGCCCCAAATATGTTTTTTCAGAACAAAGGAGGAATAAAAATAGTTCAACTGATGTATATTTCAAGGTCTAGTTCCTGCAGACTTCTAAGCATCTGAAAAATTCCAAATAAACTGGTAAGTCCATGGGACAATAAGGTCCACCCAAAGAAAGTGAAAATCTAAATTTGAGATATCATGTGTCTTTCAGTTTTTAACTTTGACCTCCACAGCTCTCAATCTTCTGGTAGCTCTGGGTGTATTTTAGGCAAGAGGAAATCACTTTTCTGCCTTTGATCAGGGTACAGAATGTCAATAATCATATCCATGTTTATGTGAGATCTGTTCAATTTTCAAAAACGTTGGATTCTGGTAAACCAGAGCAGCTGCTTCTGGAAAAAAACCCTTTTCTTCAAAGAAAAGGTCAAGTGGTTAAAGTGTTAACTTACACACTCAGAGTTTACTGCTCTCTTCTGCAGGACTTGTCTGTTATGGACAACTTGAGTAAATTGATTAGTCTTTCTGTATCTCATTTTCCTGCTTTCAAGTAACACTACTACTTTTTTTTTTTCCCCACTCTTACAGACCCCTGGAAGTCTCTTCTCACAAATCTGGGTTAGAAAACTCATCTTAATGGGAAAGAGCACGTCTGGGAAGAAACATCTTTATATAACGGTTCATTGCAATTCCCAGACAATCCCCTGAAAACCAGTGTTGTTTTGCCTCAACAGATCCTGGTTGAGTCCCTTCAGATGGTGAGCAGCGTGGAGACCAGGTGAGGGTTTGGTAAAGGTGTAGCTCCTCCTGGAGAACTGTTGCTGTTGAAACAGGCTCCTGGCAGGTGCATCCTCTGTACCACTAGAGATGCTACAGGGTACCTTCTTGGTCTCTATGGAGAGGGAAGGCACAGGGTGGTTTATGGGCTGGGTCTTCTGCATGTTTAAACAGTTTTGGCCATAGAACTGTAGTCCTGGACTGTAGGATATAGTCCTCTGAAAGAAAACATGTTGTTCTCTCAGACACCACACTGTGCAGCAGCCAGGGGAGAAGATGTGTGAGTATCTACTTGAAGCTTGGTGTGACCTGGATTGAATGAGTGTGGTACCTGTGGGGACATCAACCCCAGAGCTCATGAGACCAGGCTTGGGGCAATGAATGTCTTCTCAGTAGTAAGTAATTCAAGCTAATGCTCTTCCCCTCCCGAGCACTTCCTCTGCCTTGTCCTGTAATTTCTCTCCCCATCCATTGGTGGTTCAGCCCTGGCCCAGGCTTTGACTGCAGATTTTCCTCTGCTGTGTTGCATGTTCCCTTATCTAAAGATCATGTAATTTCAGTCCAGACAGCAGCTCTCAAACAAGAAAAAAATATACCCAGTATATGCAGTCCCCATTAGAGAAAAGGGAAAAAAAAAAAAATGACTAGAGAAGACTTACTTTCATTATAAGTGGGACCAGGAATGTAAAAGTTCAATTACCAGAATGCATTTGCTTTGTACATTTTAAACCTGCTGTAGCCAGTGTAACCAGCACATGCAGTTGGGCCTAATTGCTGCTTTCCAGCCTGGCCTAATTGATGCTCTGATTTGCAGTCACCCACCCCTAGGAGCCCACCTTTCATTGCATTTTACCCTTGCTCCCAAAATCCTAAAATCCCCACGGGGAGAAATAGATCACAGCAATCCAGAGCTGACAATTCTTTCTCCCTTCTACTTTTCTCCGTCTACACGTGAACAATGAAAATACGGTAGGTTGACAAAGAGATGTATTATTTACCCATCTACACGTGAACACAATGAAAATACAGTAGGTTGACAAAGAGATGTATTATTTACCCTAAAATACTTGTTATTTAGGCAGGCATAACTCCTTTGGAACTCACTAGGAGTTTTACTTAAACTCTGAATGAAAACTGCAGCGGTATAAAATCAGCTCAGAGGTATTTTCATAACTTAATTGGGATGTTTATATTACAAAACTGTGTTATTCTCAAGTCTCTGCTCACAATTACGAAGAAAAAGTTCTCTCCTGAAGAATGTGTCAGTACTTTCCATAGAAAATGATTTACATAAAAGCTTCTGAAATATGGAAACCTCATGTTTTTGGCTTTAAATAAGCATTTCAGTCATCATAAAAAAAAAAAAAAATCCCTCTAATGCCTCCTGCAGCTTTGATTTCAAACACGTCACATTCTTCATTAAAGCAATCATTGTTAAAACAGAGGGACATAAAGCAACATAGGATTTATTCCTTCATTAAACTGATGATCCGTATATGAAGCCAATTAACATTATGAGTCTGGTGAACATCAAGTGTAAAGAGGTTACAGAAAATTAAAAGCAGTCACCTTGGTCTTTAGATAAAGAAAGAACACTTTTACATTATAAATTATAAGAGTGTCCAAGCGGGACAAATCGGCAAATTTGGTTAATTGGAAAATACATTTTACTGCACATGAATTAGGGTAAAATAACCTTTTAGCTGCTAGTCTTTTTTGTGTGGTCAGGTGTTGGGGATCATGGGAAGGGAAGCGTTTGGACGTGGGAAGCCCAGAGAGCCATTTCATCAAACTTGAGCCGTTCAGACTTGCCAGAGTTTTACAAATGATCCCCTCAAAGCCGGGCACTCTCCAGGAAAACCTCCATTCAGTGGTTTTGTTCAGTCGGTTCAGTCCTGGGTTTTATTGTCATGGGAGAAAAAAAAAACCAGAGTGTGCTTGTGTGTGCAGCACAGGGACAGTTCTGCTTCCAGACAGGCAAAATCAGCAAAACATCCATCCAGAATAGTATTTACTTGGACTTTTCCTTGCAGACCTGGGAACTAGTATTGATGTAAGGAGAGTAGCAGTAGTAATAATAATAATAATAAAATTGTATGGGAGAGAGACTTTAAGGACTGTTGATGTAAGGAGAGTAGCAGCAGTAATAATAATAATAATAACAAAATTGTATGGGAGAGAGACTTTAAGGACTTGGCATAAAAAGGGGTCTTTTGACTGAAATATTTTACAGAATCACAGAATCTTCTAGGTTGGAAGGGACCTTAAAGATCATCTTGTCCAACCGTCAACCTAATTTTGACAAAAATAGACACCCACACAACAAACAAGAAGCATCATCACTAAACTATACCTCCCAGCACTACATCAACCCGTCTTTTGGACACCTCCAGGGATGGGGCCTCAACCCCCTCCCTGGGCAGCCCATTACAATGCCTGAGAACCCTTTTAGTGAAAAAATTTTCCCTAATATCCAGCCTGAAACCACACACCCACCCCCCGTATGTTATTTCACGCTTTATCTCGTTTTCAGTGCTTGTTTTTGGAGGAACCGCCAAGAGAAATAGGAACCGCGATCCAAAGCGATTTACTCTTTGGGTATTTTTTTTCCTGTGGGGCCAGTTTCGCAGGAAAGTGCCTATAGAAGGGGGTGGGGGGGTCTGGAGAGACCCCGAAACGGCCGTTCCCCCGGGGAAGGGGCTGAGCCCCGGGAGCTCTCCGCGGTGCTGAAAGGCGGAGGGGGGGAGCTCTCCGCGGTGCTGAAAGTCACCGCGGACGGCGGCCACGACTCCCGAGCGCTAACTTTTAATTATATCAACCCCACGTGCATTAAAATTAAACAGGCACCGAACTGGCGATGGGGTAAGGGGATGGGAGGGGGTTGTGGGAGGGTGGGGGGATTCTATATTGCTTAGTTATCTCCTTGTTTTGCTGCTCCTCGGGAGAAAGTTGAGCCTCGCCCCGGGCTCAGGGTCCTTCTGGTTCTATTTTTAAAAAAGCAGCGACTTGGAGCACTTCCCCGCGCTCCATTTCCCCCCTCTCCGCCTCCCGCAATACGCTGAACTTGCAGGCTTCAAACTGCTGGGGAAAGTGAGTCCCGGAGCCAAAACGGCAATGCAGCCCCCCCCTGACTAGAGCGAGGCCTGAGAGCGCCATAATGAAGTTATTATTATTTTATTAGGGGTTCTTATGATAAAACGCTCTCTCTCTCGCTCACTCTCACTCTCTTCCCGACGTCAGAGAAAAAAGGAAAAGGCACATCTGTCTCTTTGCAAAGGGATCCTGCATTTCTGGCCCTGCGTGGATTTTAAAGCTGGGGGCAGCGAGGGAGATCCAGACAGTACCCTCTGGGTTATGTGCTTCTTTTTAAGGTTAATTGACCTAAAGCTTGTGCTGCTATTTTAAGGATTCAGAGCACTGGTCCTGCCTCTCGCACAGAGCTGTAAAAGCCGACTCAATTCACAGTACACTTTGCTGTTCAGAGCCTTGTCTGGATGGTAAGTCAGTGGCTGCTGTCAAACAGCAATAGCCCTAAGAGCCTTTATGTATGTAAATATACATGTAAATACATATACATGTAAATATATATATATATGTCTGTATATATATAACAACATGTCTGAATGCAGCTTGCTAAATCCATCACTAATATGCTAAAATTATAGGTAAATGGGTATGATCAGATCAAATTAATGTGGATCTCGGGTACAATTAATTTTTGCCTTGCTTTGCTAAAATAATGCTTCACGGGGCTGAAATGTAACTTCAGCTTGAATATACATTAGGGGAAATTCCGTATCTATGCCTGGAGTGAAAGGCAGACAGAGCAGGAGATATTTCTCGGGCTTATTAGTCTTTATTTAATGACATTCGTACATGCAGGATAACTTTCCAAAGACATCCTCTCTTCCAAATCTCGATTTCTGCACCTGTGCCGTCTGTATCCATCTCCTTTGCTCCGGTATGAACGTGCTATGTCTTTTTAAACTCCCATCAGATCTAAGAGAGCCTGTGTAGATTTGCTCGCCCTTCCAGCACAGAACATTACAATGTTTATAAAATATTAAATTTGTGTAGTCTGCCGGAGAAGCAATTGTTCCAAAATAAAATCAGCAGTCTAGACGAAACATAGACACCAGAACTTATCAACAGTTGTCTGACTTACATCTTCTGATGCATCTTGAGTGGGTCATAATACCAACTTTATTTTCAGTGGTGCATAAATTAATTACACGCATTTAATAACCAAAATATCATTATATTCCCCCTTTAATATCATAAAGGCTTTACGCCAGGGAAGCACTTAATGTGCAGGGGGCCATAACAGGCTATTATCCTTGTGTAATGCTATTACAGAACCAATTATGCGCCATTATACTTGCTTTTTTTGCAGTTTATGTGATTTGATCCAATCCCGCGTCCCTGACTCGAAAATTTCATCTGGGTACTTTAAAGTCTAATTTTCACCCGGGCTGAGGGAAGGGGCCATCTCTCTCCGCTGAGCCCCCGCGTCTCGGATGCGTTTTAAAAGTAATTGCGGAGGGTCCCGCCGCACATCATTCGCAGACGGGAACCGGCCATAAATCCGGAGACCCCTCGCTGTGAACAAAATCAAACTTTGCCGTCGGTGCGAGCGCTTGGAGAAAAAAAAAGGCAAAGCGTTTGCAGAGCGACCCCCCCAAAACCCCACCGGGGCGGCGGGGGGGGGG
>NW_015091110.1:28944-30534 GCF_001431845.1 Calidris pugnax
GGCGGAGGGAGGGAGGTCGCCCATCCCGGAGCTCCGACTCTCAGAGAAAAAAAGGGCTTTTTGGTGCTGCTCTTCGCATTCCTGGTGTTTGCTGAGAAATGACGGGTTTTTTTCTTCTTTCTTTTAATCTTTTTTTTTTTTTTTTTTTTTTTTTCACCCCCCCCCCCCCGCCCTCCCCGTGCTCTGCACACCACGTGGGCCATTTGTAGGGCCCAATAGACCTATCCAAGTTACTCACTGTAGACAGCGCTGGAAATAATCAGATTAAGGCCAATTATGCGTGAGATTATAAAGGCAAGTGCTGAGAGGCAGAGCATGCTGGAGACAGATATAAAGACATCTGGCCACTTCCACAACTCCACAGAGCCCTTCTGTCTCTGCAGCCAACACCTCCCAGCGCCTTATTCCAGTGCAAAACACCCCCAAACCTTACTGGGGATTTTTTACTTCTGTTCGGTTTAGGTATGGATTGCTATTTCTATTTGCCTTCTGGATTTTTTAATTTTTTTTTTTTTTTTTTTTTAATATATGACACATCTAAATTTGAATAGTTTTTGGGGTTTTTTTTTGAGGACTTTGGTTTCCAACCCGAACGCAGCTCCAGGTGCGTTGGATGCTTCAAAAAGAAGACAGCTTTTAGGTTTTATTGCTGTTTCATTTAGGCAGAGTGATTTAGATTATTTTTTTAAAAAAACAAAACAAAACCAAAAAAAACCCCACCAAAACCGGTTCATTCTTCGCTATAAATATTTTTTTTTATCTTTATTGCGCCGGTAAGGAATAATTGAAATAATTAGAGAGATAAAGAGAGAGAGAGATAGATAAGGAGAGACAGAGAGAGAGAGATAGAGAAGGAAGACCAGGAGATAGACACCCTGCTATTCGGGGGTGGGGAAAAAAAAAAAAGAAAGAAAAAGAAAAGAAAACCAAAGAAAAGCAAGAAAGTTTTACTGATTTGATTCCCGTGCACCTACCCTGGAGTTTTCTGCCTTGGGCTTTTTCCTTTCTTTGCGCGGGGTCAGACAGTACTTTTTCTCTGCTTCCTCCGGGCTGACTTCAACCCCCCATCATTTTGCCACCTGCCTCCCCTCTGCGGAGAGCCATCCCGCAGTTGAGCCTCAGGCAAGGCAAGAGATGCTTTTTGTCCCCTCCCCGCACAGCTGTTGGTGTCATGGCTCTAATCGGGACACTTTGAGGACCCGGGCACGCCTCCTCCCTCCAGCCAAAGGCACCGCATCAATCTTTAATGCTATTTTACAAACATTCTGCGGGAGGATGGGGAAAGACGGGCTGGGGGGGCACGGTGGAGAAGGGAAATAATAATAATAATAAGCGGAACATAAATATTTAGGAGGATTTATTTTTGTTTTCTTTGTGTTATCGATCGGAGGGGTTTGTTTGGTTTGTTGTTGTTATTGTAGTTGTTTCCTTTTTTTTTTTTTATATAAAATCCGCAGCCTTCGGGATTTCCCCGTGTCACCTCCGCACCCGGAGCATCCCCGCACCTTCGGCCGCGCAACTTAAGCTCCTGGCGGAGTGTCCTGCCGTGTGCGGGCTCTCAACGGGGGGAGAAGGGGGGGGGGAGAGACC
>NW_015091110.1:30607-31680 GCF_001431845.1 Calidris pugnax
GAGGACTTTGGTTTCCAACCCGAACGCAGCTCCAGGTGCGTTGGATGCTTCAAAAAGAAGACAGCTTTTAGGTTTTATTGCTGTTTCATTTAGGCAGAGTGATTTAGATTATTTTTTTAAAAAAACAAAACAAAACCAAAAAAAACCCCACCAAAACCGGTTCATTCTTCGCTATAAATATTTTTTTTTATCTTTATTGCGCCGGTAAGGAATAATTGAAATAATTAGAGAGATAAAGAGAGAGAGAGATAGATAAGGAGAGACAGAGAGAGAGAGATAGAGAAGGAAGACCAGGAGATAGACACCCTGCTATTCGGGGGTGGGGAAAAAAAAAAAAGAAAGAAAAAGAAAAGAAAACCAAAGAAAAGCAAGAAAGTTTTACTGATTTGATTCCTGTGCACCTACCCTGGAGTTTTCTGCCTTGGGCTTTTTCCTTTCTTTGCGCGGGGTCAGACAGTACTTTTTCTCTGCTTCCTCCGGGCTGGGATCTCGGACTGACAGGGAGTTTCTTTGGGTGTTTTCTCCCGGTTATTCACTTTTTCCCTTCTTTCCTTCTCTCTGTGCCTTCAGGTCGGCGGGAGACACCTCGGCGGTGCCCGGTTGGGGAACCGGTGCCCGGGGGTGCGGGAGAAGCCGCGGAAGCCCCGCGCCCCGCGGACTGGCCCCTGCCTCGGCCCCGGTAGCCACCGGGCTCGCAGGGGAGGGCAGCGGTGGCCCCCCCAGCCCCAGGGCCATGTTCTACTTCCACTGCCCCCCGCAGCTAGAAGGTGAGTGGTGTCACACCGACACGTGTGTAAGTGCAAGAGCTGAACTTCGTGTGTGTGTGTGTGTGTGAGTGTGTGCGGGGGGGGACAGGGACAAACTGTGTTTTGACTTGCTCCGAGACCGCCGGGTACAGATTTGTGCCGGGATAAGATTTATATAAGATCTATAGATCTATATAAGATCTATATAAGATCTATAGATCTATAAAGCGAGCTTAAATATAAAAGCACACCGTCTATTTTTAATCTTCCCCCCCCCACCCACCTTGGAGAAAACACAACCCTCTCCCCCCTCTCTCCCCTCTTGTC
>NW_015091110.1:31740-32025 GCF_001431845.1 Calidris pugnax
GGGAGGATGGGGAAAGACGGGGCGGGGGGGCACGGTGGAGAAGGGAAATAATAATAATAATAATAAGCGGAACATAAATATTTAGGAGGATTTATTTTTGTTTTCTTTGTGTTATCGATCGGAGGGGTTTGTTTGGTTTGTTGTTGTAGTTGTTTCCTTTTTTTTTTTTTTTTTTTTTTTTTTTTTTTTTTTTTCCCCCCTCTCTTTCTTTTGGTTGCTTTAATTTAGTAGAGGAAGCAAAGGCAAATAGTTTAATCATACCCATCCCCAGGGGCAATTTAGAAT
>NW_015091110.1:32128-32623 GCF_001431845.1 Calidris pugnax
TTTTTTTTTTGTGTTATCGATCGGGGGGGTTTTTTTGGTTTGTTGTTGTAGTTTTTTCCTTTTTTTTTTTTTTTTTTATATAAAATCCGCAGCCTTCGGGATTTCCCCGTGTCACCTCCGCACCCGGAGCATCCCCGCACCTTCGGCCGCGCAACTTAAGCTCCTGGCGGAGTGTCCTGCCGTGTGCGGGCTCTGAACGAGGGGGAGAAGGGGGGGGAAGAGACCCGTCCCCTTAAAATCCCCCTTCCCCTCTCCTGGCGTGGGCATCACCCGGCGACCGAGGGGCTTCCCCCGCTATAGCGCTGCCGGGAAGGGGGGCTCCAGCGCCTTCAGCCTCCTCCGGGGAAGGGTCGTCCCCCCCCCTTTTAAACTCCTAGGGCGAATTTTGGAAAATTCGCTCCCCAAAGTTGTCCCCGGCGCGGCCGGCTTTGTTCGTTGGTTTCGTGATTTGTTTGGGGTTTTGGGGGTTTGTTGGGTTTTTGTGGGATTTTTTTT
>NW_015091110.1:34080-34603 GCF_001431845.1 Calidris pugnax
CTCCCTGTGTCCCCCCCCAGCCCCAACATCATCCCCTGCCTCCTCCCTGCCCGACCCGCTGCCCCGGGCTTTCCCCATCCCTCCATGAAACCTCCCTGGGTTTTGGGTGGGAGGGTTGGAAGGGGAGCTGGATGGACCCCCCCCACGACCCGACCCGCCTTCCAGCTGTGCTCTGCCCCTGCCAGATGTTTGCTCTCCTTCCCTTCCACCAGCTCGAGGCCCTGGAAGCGGTTCGTCCCCCCCCTTTTAAACTCCTAGGGCGAATTTTGGAAAATTCGCTCCCCAAAGTTGTCCCCGGCGCGGCCGGCTTTGTTCGTTGGTTTCGTGATTTGTTTGGGGTTTTGGGGGTTTGTTGGGTTTTTGTGGGATTTTTTTTGTTTTTTGTTTTTTTTTTGGCAGACAGCTGTGCCAAAGGTGCTTCTGGTTGGTTGTGTATTTGTTTCTCCGGTGGCAGTTTGGGGCCGGTGCCCGGTTTTGGTGGCCCGAGCCTTGGTCCCGGCGGCGGAGGGGGGCTGAGGTTTGG
>NW_015091110.1:34626-34899 GCF_001431845.1 Calidris pugnax
GCGGGCAGAGGGGGCCGCTCGGGTATGCCCTGCTATAGGGCGAAAACAGCGCAGAGCACCCCAAGTGAAACAAAAAAAATACATAAATACCCTCCCACACCTATAAAAAAACCCCCTCCAAATCACCAAAACGATGAAGTGGCAACAGAAAAGCCCCTTTTGGCAGCGTTTTGGGGTGGGTTTGGGCATCCGAGGAGGCCCGGCGGTTGTGGGGGGAAGCGACAGGGTTCTGGGGGTCACCGGGAGAGTATTTTATAGTATTTTATTCTCTGC
>NW_015091110.1:35112-35401 GCF_001431845.1 Calidris pugnax
CCCGGGGGGGGAGAGTTTGGTTTAGGTTTGGGGGTTTTATTTGTTTTGGTGGGTTGTTTTGGTGTTTGGTTTTTTTTTTTAACCCAGTTTTCTCAGCGTCGGGAAAGGCAGCGGAACCGGGGCAGCCGCCGAGGCCGGGCTGTGCCCCACGGAAGGCGCTTCTCTGCCCCCTCTCTCCCGGCCTCCCCCCCGGGGACAAGCTCCCTGTGCCCCAATCTACCCCCTCGGGTCCCCCGAAACTCCCCCTTCCCCCCCCCACACGTCGGGGAAGGGCAAGGGGTTCCCTCCT
>NW_015091110.1:35465-35803 GCF_001431845.1 Calidris pugnax
GGGGGGGGGTTTGGCCACGTTGGGAGGGTGAAAACATCCAACAGCCCCAAATCCTGCTCCTTCCAGGCACGGGGGGGCTTCCTTTTTTACCACCTCGACCTGCCTCCACCCCATTTGGGTCAAATCCTCGTCTCTTGGTCCTTTTAAAACACAAAAGGTCCGAAAAAGACCCATTTTTGGGGCGGGCTGCCTCTCACCGGCCGTGGGGGTGAGCTCAGGTTGTCAGAACCCCCCCCCAGGTGCCAGCTCGACCTGCCGCCACCCCACTTGGGTCAAAGCTTCATCTCTTGGTCCTTTTAAAACACAAAAGGTCCGAAAAAGACCCATTTCTGGGGCGG
>NW_015091110.1:36128-48628 GCF_001431845.1 Calidris pugnax
GAGGTACAAAAGTGTTCTTGGAGAAGCTTATGGTCTGAGTGCCGTGGTGTCTCGGGGTGCTCTAACAAGTGCTTTTTGCAGAAAGAGGCCAAGAGCCTGCTGTGATTGAGGAGTTTGGTGGTTTTTAGGGATTAACTGCGCCAACTCGAAGCCTGAAGCTTTCTCATCTCCTGAGCAGCCTGTGGCTGCCTCTGCTGTGTGCTCTGGAGGGGAAACTGCCGTTTCCAGCAGGGATTTACCTGGGGACACTGCCTTATTTCCCTGAATTTTGTACCTAATTAAATTCCAATTCTTGAGCCATCAGATTCCTCTGAAGGCAACACTTTTCCCCTTGGCACCTTCCACCCCAGGTACCTTCTTCTCTGCTCCCCAGATGTTTGATCTGCTGTGTGGCTGCTTTGCTTCATTTCTTGTTTTTTTTTTTTTTTTTTTTTTTTCTTTTGACATCAGGACTGCAGAGTGCACATTTGGCCAAAGAACGCAAATGAAGACGATCTGTCATTTTCATGATGCACTTTAATAACATCAACATAATGTGGAATATTAGATTAGGTTGATTAATCGGTCATTCATAATTAACTAGTGATAATGTTCTACACTAATTTGTCCGCGTCTCCAAGGTACTAAATTACATCAATGCACATCCATTTCCTTGCTTTTGGAGGGGGGTGGGGGGGGGGGAGAAAAGAGCTGAGCCGGGATTCTCCAAAGCCAGGCTGACCACTCGCAGGCCGTGGGGTTTCTCAGCTGCAGGGAGCCCTCCTGCCAGGAAGAAATCTCCCTCACCTCTTCAACTTTTCTCCCTAAACACTTAATTTAGAGACCCAAAGAGCAGAGCAACCCCCACACCCTCACTATGCTCCAAAAAACACCATTGGCAACGATTATTCTCTTTCCTCCCCCACTTTTCTCCACCCCTTCCTTCCTTCTCCCCGCTTTCCCCCCCACTCTTTTCTCTTTTTTTTTTTTTTTTTTTTTTTTTTTTTTTTTTTTTTTTTTGATCCAGGTGTTTATTTTTCCATCCCCAGGGGTTAACTTTGTGTGTGGACGTGCTCTGCTAAGAAGAGCAGTCCTGCAGATGTCAGAGATGGATCCCTCTAACTCTGCAGGCATCCACCCCAGAGTTACAACCCATTTTTTGAATACGATTATGTATTAATTTTATTTATGGGGCTTTTCTGCGCGCTGTTTTTCTATTTTTTTTTTTATTATTTTATTTAGGTGCTCGGGGTTAAGACTATGCAAAGATCTAATTGTAGGAAATATAATAGCTTGCCTTTTGTTCCCTAGGGTCATGTTAGTATCTCTTAAAACCCAATGGCTGAAGAGAGATAATGGAATTCACCGCAGTAAATTGGGGATTGTAAACAAATTATTTCTCCTATAATCAGATTATGCGATCCTGATTATTAAATCTGAACATGAATCATTGGTCATACGCGGGCAAATTAAACTGATTATTATTTGGAAATGAAAATCTCCTTTTTGCCACTGCATTGTAGGTACTGGTGGTTGGTTTTCTTTTTTTTTTTAAGAAAAAAAAAAAACAATAAAAAATGCCATTTTGGCTATTGGCGCCTAAAGACTGAACTGCAAATTGAGATAAATGGGACAATTATTGAGCATTCAGAAGTGGGAGATCATAACTTCTTCCTGAAAGGTGCAAGGGTGAGATAGGGGTGGTGACAATGAGCTTGCTGAGGACTGGGGTTTAGCCTTCTTGTTGGCCATTATGCAACCAGACAATAGATGCAAGCTCTTGCTCAGCCTGCCTTGTGCAGGGACAGGGGAACCACAGAGGATGGGAGAGATGTTTACATTTATACCCCTCGCTCATTCAAATATGATTAATGTGCTATAAAGCCGAGTCTTAATCGAAGATGATGTTGTCAAACAATAACTAAATAGGGAAATAAACGACTTCATCATGCTCTTTCCTCAGAAGCAGGCGAACTGTCAGTGCAAAGTCATTAAAATATGATAATGAAAAATAGCTCAATTAAATGTTGTTATAGCTGTGACCTTCATTCAATTAAGACGCAAGAAAGTGTCTGCATTTTGCTTTGCATTTAACTGCTCTAAATTTAGAATATAGATAAAATCATTATTCAACGTTTGCTGATACATGCAATTAAAAGGCAGCTAACTAAAATGGAGTTGTAGGAGGAGAATAATAATAGTAACAATCTCGCCTGTACTTGAAGTCATGTATTAAAATGTGGATTTCCTGACCTCAAGAGAGGCTTGGCATTTTGCACCTCAAAAAAAGGCGTTTTCAGAGCATCAGCTCCAAGGTAAATGAAAAAAAAAAAAAAGTGTTTGGACGAAAAGTCAGGGGATAAAATCGAGAACATGAATATTTGTATAGCATTACAGGGAAAAAATTAGTTTTGGAAGCTGGTGTGTATTAAACTGCAGAACGATCTTCCAAAATTAGCATCTACCACCCTTTTGAGGCCTCTAAATGCAGAGTGGGCAAATCCATCACAGAAATAACAGCAAGTATCGGTCCTCTGCGGGAAACGGGCTGGATGAGGTGGCCTGGGACATACCTTCTCCTCTCTGACTGCTTCCATTCCAGCAGCAGCTCCTTTAAAGACTTATATATGGTTTCATCAGAATGCTTAGGTATCTTAGATACTTACAGATACTTATATTTAAGTCCCCCCCTATACAAATGTGGTAAAACACAGAAATCAGTGAGAATTAAACATGTACCTGAAGTCAAGGCACACGTTTAAATATTTTGCCAACTGGCACGGTAACATTAAACCTCTTTTTTTTAGTTGGTTGTTTTATTTTGAATATGCCTTTTGAATATCTTTAGACATTCCTGGCCTGTTTTCTAGACACAGAAATACTCCATATACAAATGTAATGCTAAGGCTCAACCAGAAAAACAACAGGGACACAAAATAAGAGGAAGTTTTAGCCACGCTTCTAAGTGTCTGCTTTCACGAGAGTAACAATTCCCTTGTGTTGGACTAAACACGGAATTGAGCCCAGATTGTTCTCCTGCTCCAGGTGTGGTTCCAAAATCGAAGAGCTAAATGGAGGAAGACAGAGAGGGGCGCTTCTGACCAAGAGGGCTCCAAGGAAACCATGGCTGAGGTGGCACCTCCCGCGAGGAATTTAAATTCCCCTTCTCCAGCAGATCAAACCAGGAATAAAAAAGAGGGCCTGGAGATCCAGCAGAGGTAAGAGTAGTATGTGTTGTCAACTGCTTCTCCTTGGGGCAAGCAGGCAGGACACTAGTCAATACGTACAGATTTGCCTGCTGCCAAGCCTTGACATGCAGAGTGTCATCTTCAAAAGTCCAAATAATTTGGAGAGGAGTTGTCTCTTGTGCAACCCACTGCTCCCGGTGGAGATGCTGGTGGCTGTGGGATGCTAATGTTCATAGAATCATAGAATGGTTTGGGTTGGAAGGGACCTTCAAGATCATCCAGTTCCACCCCCCTGCCTTGGGCAGGGACACCTCCCACTAGACCAGGTTGCTCAAAGCCCCATCCAGCCTGGCCTTGAACCCCTCCAGGGATGGGGCAGCCACAGCTTCTCTGGGCAACCTGTTCCAGTGCCTCACCACCCTCAATGCTATCCAGGCTTGGTCCCATCTAGTTGGAGGCTGAGACGCCAACGTGTTTGTGTGCTGCTTTTGGAATCAGCTCCTTCTGGTTTTATAAGGAAGCTGTTTTCTCTTCTCCATCAGCCTGAGTCGAGCAGTGGGGCCCACAGGATCTTTCTTCCCTTCCTGCCTGCCGGGGACTCTTCTCAACACAGCCACCTACGCCCAGGCCTTATCCCATGTCGCCTCTCTAAAAGGTAAGTGACTTTGTTTAACTTCGGGCAGAAACTCAAAGAGCGGCTCTTTCAAACACGGTCCCACTCGGGGCAGTGGGAAAAAAAAATAATGGGAAATAATGATGGGAAATGATGGGAAATGATGGATCCTTCTCTCTGTTCCTGCAGCAGTTGCCCTGACCCATACTGTAGGTACAGGAGTGAGTCCCCTCTTGTAACTTGCAGCATCGTTTGCAGCAATGCTCCTTCCTTTTTACCCAGAGAGTTAGTTTTGGGTGAGGTCAGGGTTTGTCTCAAGGAGCAAGGCAGGTAGGGCTTCCTCCTTTAGAGTTTTCTTGGCATATGCTTTTTTTGTTTTTTTTTTTTAAGAGTCAAATTTATACTAATAAATTAGTTATACACATCCTTTTGCATTATACATAACCTGGCAGCGGTACCGATGCCTCATCCGCTCTTTGCCGGCGGTTTCCTTTGCAGCACATCTCCACACGATGCCAGACCCTTCTCCTCTTGGGCAGCAGGTCCCCTCGGAGAACTTGAACAAAGCCTGGGCGTGGGGACAGGAGGGGTTTCCAAAGTGATTCCTGGGACCCAGGCTCCAGGAAGGGGTACACCCAGCACCCCCATCCCTTCTTCTCTTCCCCAAAAGCAGCAGTTTGCTTCTTTTAAAAAAAATAAATGGCCAGCCGATCCATTAGCCGCTCCTAGCCTAACAATTTATGGGACTGAGGGTGTAAGCAGGATGAATTCAATGTATAGATTTATAGGATGTAAAGGCCGAGAGCGCTGCCAAGCACAAAGTGGCGTGTACATTTACTCTGTGCCCCCGTGGGGTGCATCTGCCAGGAGCCTTCCCCAGTCCGAGACCCTCCGCTACGACCACAAATGTCCTCTTAATGCCTCTGGCCATGTTCTCTGGCACATCTCCTGCTCTTCCTCAGAACTTCCAGTTAAACCAGCATAGCCCAGGTATATTCCTGAAGGAAACGCCCAAAACAGCTGAGTTTTGCATTAAGTCCTGCCCCTTCTTCCTTCTTGTCTTTCCAAAAAAAGCTGAAGCCAGACACACCACTCAGCTCCAGCTATTTTGATGGCTGTGGCATTTGGGATTTTGAAATAAGAAAAGCCATACTGATGTGACCTGAACCCGAAAACTGGCAGAAATGGGTTGTGTTCAATGAATAATTGTGGACAGAAGGGATTCTTTCCCCCTCCCTTAAAATTTACATCTAAGCATTTTCAAAATCAAATGCATCAGTACATTGTTCTCCCCCGTTTCATGCTGAAATGAAGCTAAATTTTAGGAAAAATAACCCCATTAAGCAAATGCCAAGCAAAACGAAATAGAAATGAGCAAAAAAAAAATTGTCATGAGGATTTTTTTTTTAAGTTTTATTTATTTGGAAGAATTCCAGTTATTCTTTGCTGTGATTTTACAGCTCAGCCACTAAATTGAGAAATTAATATTTTCTCCTTTTTGCTTGATTGCAGTTTTACAACTTAAGGGCAGGAAAAATCCCATTCCTGAGTCTCTCGTAGAGATACTTATTAGACAGTCGGTTTCCCAGACTGAGAGGCAGTGTCCCTGAAAAATCGCTCCAAAAATGTAAATATTGGGGTTTTATATAATTTGTATAGCGACGGTGAGTTATCAGATCCATGCATGTTATCTCGATGGATGTTGTCAGCTACACAGTTCAGTGCAGAGATACCCAGTTTTTATCTCCCAGCTGGCACTAGAAATCTCCAGGTACGTCCAAGGGGACTGGGATACAGGAGTATATTTTGATTTCAAGAAATCCTGTTCCAGGTTTGAGTATCTGCATATCCCCCTGCCAGGAGCTCTGTGGAGCTGCCTGAGCCTCTCAGCGCATTATTATACTTGTAAGGAACTGGGAGACTGAGCTGCTGCTTTGAGGGAAGATCTTTTTCTTCTGCAGCAAGGTCTCAGCAATGTCAAATTTTGGCTTTGAGGTTAAGGGGGAAGAATTTTCTGTTCTGTAAGCTGGCAAATTTCATTTCTACAAGCAGAGAACCGTTGTAATATCTTTCTTGTGGTGTTTATACATGGACTTTTGTCTCCTTTTTCCTTGGCTCATCTCCACAAGTTCCTCTTTCTCTGTTTCTTCAAGAGCAATTGGGCTTGAGGCTGGAGTAGGGGCGGTGCACAGCAGACTTTGAGCTTCAGTCTCGTTAATTGGCGATGACCAACAGGATGATCTCTAGAGGTTCAGAGTGGACCAGAAGTATCAGAGGCCTGACCCAGGTTCTGTTTTTCTTTGCTATGGGAACACCAGGTGAACAATGATTTATCTAAACCAATGTATTTGAGAGCACAACCAAGATCACATCAGTCTGGAGGAGGAGATAATGCTTGTGGGAAGGAAGGAAAGGGCAGGGAGAGCCACACTGTTCACAAAACCATTATATGACCACCTCCGTCTTGCTCACTTCGGGTTGTTTGACTCTCCCTTCTCATCTCCCTCTTTGAGCCAGGAGACAATTTGTACGTTTCAGGCCCATCCAAGGAGAACTAACCCTACATTTTGGTGGGCATTAGTCTGTGTCCTTATGCCGACAGGACTCTGACACAGTGATTCTGGGAGAACAGAGCTTTATGCCACATGAAATCCCATCAAACTCGGCACAGAGTATCAAATTCTGAGCTGTTTGGGTTTTGAATTGCTTGGATAAGGAGAAATTCAGCAAGGAGTAAGGTTTTACAGTTTTATTGAAGAGTGACACGGTCAAGAGGTCTTCCTGGGATGTCTCTTGTGCCATCCATGCTTTGAAACTGCCAGGAACTCTTTGTGCTTTTGAAGGCAAAATAGTTGCTCCAGAATCACAGCACCATTTAACTACCAGTGGATTGGTGATCCTGCTTTTCCTACCATTGGGAGGATAATTCTGGCCAGTAAAGGGAGTCACATTCTTCAGGAAGGCTGTGAAAGCTGCCTGCAGAGAGATGGGCACTCTCAACACATCAGATACTGTTGGGAAGCCTCAGTTGTTTTCTTGTTCTCTTGAGGAGACAAGACGTGCTTTGTTGGGCTTGTAAGCCAACACTTTGTTGGTGTCAGTGAGTAATATTTGACTGATGCTTTGGAAGGAGACAATTAAAATCAATAATCAATGCAGTGAATAACAAGTGATGATGGTGATGTAACTAATTAATAATTATTCTGTGCTCTCAGGGACCATCTTCATTCTGCCACTTGAGAGTTCTCTGTCTTCTGTAAAGAAACTAACACCTCCCTTTCTCCTTCTCTGATGTTGATTGCTTGGCTCCAGACCCAGATTTCCAAGGCTGCATAAAGAGTCTGGGGTATATGGTTCCTGGGTTTAATTTGTAGGGTGAGGATACAATAGTTGATGATGAGGTTGGTCTAGTAGAGACAAGAGACCTCAGGATGGTCTAGAATGGGGTAGGGATGCCTGCAACTTTGTTTTTGGAAGGACTGTGGAGTGTCCTGTGGTCTTTGCCTTGTTCTTTGTGTGCCTCAACAGGCAGCCTCAGCTGAACCCCACTTCTAGGTAAATAGGGGATGTTGCTGGAGCACGAGACGAGGTCTGCTCTGGTGTCTGAGAAACAAGCTGTTCTCCCTCAGCACGATGCCCCGTGCACCCTGTTGTCTCTGAAACTGAGATACTTTATTTTTCCTCAGAGGGAAAAAAAAAGGGTTATTTACCACGTCAGGATGTTGTGAAGGAAGCAGGCTGGCTACACAATAGCAATCAGAAGTGTAATTCAGGGCGTAGACTGTTCCAGAGAGGAGTATATTACCACTGGACAGTTTTTCTCTCTTTCTACCAAGTATTATCTATTCAGTAGTAAAACAGACCTTTTCCTTTCCTTAGATGAGTCTTCTCCCTCTCTGAAGTTTAGCTTTTCAGAGGCTGTACTTGGTAGCAAGCGTCTGTTAACTACTGTGTCACCTCACTACATACTAATCTTTCAGGAAAGAAAATTCCTCATTTGAAGAATTAGGATCAGATCATAATTTTGGTGGTATACAGGGTTTCCTACCGCAGGGTTTTCGTTCTTCACTGCTGGCCATAGTCAGGAAGCAGGTTGGCTCGCACAGGTGAAATTTCTGGTGTTTGTTACTCTCTGAAATTGTCCTAATTTGACAACTATGCTACTTCATTGTGGTGACTTCGACATTTCCATGATCTTCCAAGATGAATCACTTACCGTAAACCATGCATCTGCAGTCCATTTAGCAGATTTAATTGCAGACCTCAAATATGAAGGGAAAATACTTGTTTTATTTATGGGCTGTATAACAATAGAGTCATCGGGAGAAGCTAGCGTTCTGCACAGAGAGAGACCTCAAAGTACCTTCTTAATGGATGACAGCATGAATGCAATTCATTAATGTAGAAGATGTTATTAATGGGTGTAAACAAGAATCTCCGGTTTTTAGCGGAAGCCGTGTACCGTTCTGGTGGCTGAGGCCAAGAGTGGGGCTGTTACATTCCACTGAAATTTCCCCAGACCCCGTGATGAGCGCAGCGTACGAGGAGAGAAATAATTACACTTGCTGGGGAATTACTTTCATAATTCACCCTCAGCTCTGCTCGGTGCGAGTTACAGCCCAGTTGGTTTTTCACGGCACCTCCGCACCACCGATAGAGAGGCAGGATTGCATTAGGCACATCAAAGTGGATATTCCAGGGCCCCATTGATTAGGCTCTTTTATGGTTTGTTGCTGCTCTTCGTATTAGGGAGGCTTAATTGCAGTATCCAGGAAAAAAACCACAGCAACTAGAGCTGCCCATCCATTACACTTCAATTTCTGGTATGGAAGGATGAGGAGAATTTTGCCTGATTCTTTCAGGCGATTCCCGTTGCTAAGGCTGAGAAGGAAGTGCTCAAGGACCTAACTTACCCTTGAACTGGTGTTTACTCAATTGAAGCACCGCTGCTCGCCATGAGACCAGAGAACTGGAATCAAAACTCTTGGGGTCCTTTATTTTTGTCTGTCAATCTTGATTATGCACTTACTGACTTTTCTCATGCTTTTCTCAGAGCAAATAGATCAAGCAGGTTCTGTTTGGCATCTTTCCTAGTTTACCTGTGACTTTAGAGAATTTAAAACATTTCTTTAGTTTGCTACAGACACACAGACCTTGAGCAAATTACTTTGATTCCTGTACCACAAGTCCCTGACTCTAGCACTGCTCTGCATTGCAGGTAGATTTTTTTTTTTTTTTTGGGTCTTTATCACAAATATTTGGGAATATGCAGCTATTAGGAGCCCTAAGAGCCATGGGAAGGAAATTGGTGCTGGATTGTTCCTCCAGGTCAAAGCTTGATTAGGTTAGTGGATCTTAGCTGGGCAGGGGTTCCTATTGACCCCTCTCGGGGTGACACACGGCAGCAGGATTTAGGGTGAGATCATGTGTTTGATGTGAAAGGGAAGAGCAGTAAACTCTTGCTGAGCTGACAGTATTCGAAGGACCGGTTGTGTTCTCCCAGCTTTTGTGGGCTTTGCTGCCAGCTTTCATCTCCAAACGGGCAAGGTCCTGGCTTCTGAGTTATCATTTTGGAACTGTACTAACAGCACAAACAAAGTGAAGGACCAGTTTTTGTGGGCTTTGCTGCCAGCTTTCATGTCCAAACAGTCAAGGTTTGGCTTCTGAGTTATCGTTTTGGAACTGTACTAACAGCACAAACAAAGGAGGATGAAATCCTCCTGTCCAGTGTTGAGTTATTTACACAAAAAGGCTCCTGCTACAGCAACGGAGCCAGATCATCAGCTCTTTGTTGTTTGCGTTGGGCACGGAGCCAAGGAGGTGTGAAATTATGACATTTAGACTCTTATCTCAGCACTGAAGTGCTCTCCCAGCCTCTGGGCAGCACAGGGTGCCTTCCACATTTAACCAGCTTAGGCACTAGAGGAAGAACCACCTAGCACAGCCTCAGCAGCCCTAAATTATGCTGGGAGCATCTGGTGCCTTCTTGTTTCAGTCTTTAAGTTCATGCCTCTCTTATTCTTTGGATCTCCTGATTAAGAGTTCAAAAAGTGTGGATAAAACCACTTTTGTTTCTCCTGCTTGTGCCTCAGACTTTAATAGACTCAGTGTTGGCATCATATATGAAGAGCAAGAGGGAGCTCCCTTTGAATCAGCCCTCGCTGGGAAATGACACCACAAACTTGAGGTTTGTGTTGACCCTCCAACCTCTGTGAAAGTGACTTCAGGGCTGATGAGGATTTACAGCTCAATCAAACCAATGTGACTATTATAAAAAAAACCCACACCCAGATACTTAATTCAAGCATGATATTTTTGCTGCAAACAAAACAGGTGAAGACTTTAAATGGGAATTTTTCCCCTCTTCCCTCCGTGTCAGGTTGCTGTTCAGCTCTTCACATCAAATGCTGATACGCACAAACACTGCAAGAGGAAGGCAACTGGGGTTTTGCCTTTTAGAAGGCATATCTATTTAATTCTTTAAAATGTTGAGTTAAAATACAAAATATGTATTTTAAATACTTATTTACCTATATGGGCCCCACTCCCACCCCCCTCTTCTCCGCTGAAACCGAACCTTGGAACTGCACAAAAGGGTCCGTAACCAAAATTGTAGATCAAATATCATTACAATTGAAATGTGATGTTGGCAGAGACAAGACAGAACTAATTTAATTTTTCCTGTCAGTCTCTGTAGTAGATCAATTAAACTGCCAAGTGGATCAAATATTTCAGACTGTATTTATTACATTAAGTATTTATGTTCAGGCTGAGCATTTAAAGTATGATCTCATATAGGAATACAAGGAGGTTCAGATCAATTCAGCAGAATTTGCTGTAAGTTAATGGAAATCTAATTGTGTATTTTAATTTTGTGTACAGGAGGCAGTAAGTTCCTGAAAGAAAGAAAATAGTACCCTGTCCATATTGTATCAACCTGATCCAAACCCCATTAAAGTAATATCATTAAAGTCATAGATGTTAGTGGAACCTGGATGAAGCTTTAGGGTTAACGGCCTAACTCTCCCTGATTTTGGTGGGAGCTGGTGCTGGTGGGTGCCTAAACTCCTCTGAGGACCCCAGATAAGTAGGAACGATCCCTTCCTTCCCCACTACGGACTCAGGGTTACTACAATAAGATGTCAAAAAAGCCCTTGGTGTCTGCTATATGTCGATGCCTCTTTCTTGGTGAAGGTCACCTCCCTGTCCATCGTGGGCTGACTGATGGGCAGGTGGAGACCTTGGGCTCCTGAGGCTCCCATCGTTTGTCTTGGCTTTTGTGCCAGCAAAGTCTGATATTACCCACAGACACAGGCAATTGCAGGTAGATTCAACCTTCCTTACAACCTGCAAACAGAGCTCAATCCTGCTCTTCTGTCTTCTGTCTAGACCCTGCAGCAAATGACACTCATTACTTGAAAATTTTTCATGTGTGAGCTGTTGTTTGCAGGTGTTTTAAGCTCAGTGAAAATGAAAGGCATGGTTTATGGGTGCGTTATTGCTAGAGACAGCCTAGTTTCCACCACAGGTACCTGCACCCTCAGGTTGCAAAGCCACGAGGTAATATCAGGTCTAATTATTAAGCCAAGAGCTTAGATTGGTACCCAAGGCTGATAAATATTTTATCCCTCTCTAACAATGGAATGAAAATTATTCTTAGGGGCTGGAGAGGATTCTTTTCTGCTTCTCCCCACCTCCCACTGAGCATACACTGTCTGTGCTCAGTCCTGCATTGGGTACCACAGTTGGCTCTCACTCTGGGACCCTGACACCTGTGAGGGAAAGTCTCACTCAATTTGTGTTAGAAAACAGCAGTGCAAAGAGAGAGCTGATGCATTGGCAGCCTCCGTTCTCCCCCATTTCAAAAACTGACCATTAAAAGAGTGGGGCTTAATAGTAGTGAAAAAACAGAGCTCTGTGTGGCTTCTGCAGGTAAAGACCTGCTGCAAACTGCAAGGATGCTGAAGTGCCCATTATCTTCTTCTCCCTCTTGTTAAAACAAGTAGCCAACCAGCACCCCCGAAGTGGCTGCTGTTCAACAGGGTAAAAAAATGCCTTTATGAGCACGGCTGGTGGTGGCGAAAAACTCTAAGTTGTGTTACTGAGGGGATTTTGTGATAAACCTTCCTTCTGACCTGCTAAAAGCAGCTGCAGAATTCAGGATTGATAGCTAAAAGCAAAAAATGGAGGATGGTGGTCAAGTGCTGAGACTGCCTTGGGCAATCCAATTGAATGCCTGGACCCATGGAAATGTTGGTCTGCTGTCATCTGCTCTGTCAGAGGAGTGTGACAAGAGAAAACAAGACTTTCCAGTTACATTAATAACTTGTCCCTTGTAGATTCTGGTTTTTATAATGCAGCACTTACCTGCAAACTGCTTATCTCTGATAATTGCTGTGGAGAAGTCTTGCCAACACCCTAAAAGCAAACAACTGTCTGCCTTCATCCCTAGCAGCTGGGTGCTGACCCGTTGCTACCGAGAGCAGAAGTGTAAAAGAAAGACTACCTGCTCCCTGCAGGTTATTAGTTCCATCACTTAGTCATGAGCCATTTAACTCAAATATTAACTGCAGAAATTAAAGCAAGTCCTTGGCCTGGAAAGATCAGAGGAAGACATTGCATCATGTCAGGATGTGCGTGGCCGGGCTGTTTCTTGTTGGGAGGCAGTGTGTCAGCGAAGGACAGGCTTTTGCTAGGGATGTAGAAGAGGATGTGGAGTT
>NW_015091110.1:53628-65789 GCF_001431845.1 Calidris pugnax
GGGAGATTTAGATGAGATATGAGGAAGAAATTCTTTGCTGTGAGGGTGGTGAGACACTGGAAGAGGTTGCCCAGAGAAGCTGTGGCTGCCCCATCCCTGGAGGGGTTCAAGGCCAGGTTGGATGGGGCCTTGAGCAACCTGGTCTGGTGGGAGGTGTCCCTGCCCAGGGCAGGGGGTTGGAACTGGATGATCTTTAAGGTCCCTTCCAACTCTAACCATTCTATGACTAACCTCTTCCCTCTTGCAGTCGGTGTCCTCCCTGCTGTGTTCCCCACAGGTTGCTGCCCTTGGTAAGTTTGGGTTGATCTTCTCTGCACCTCCCAGAGGACTCCCCTCCACCTTGTGTCAGGGTCAGGGAGAAAACCCTGCTGGTAGGGCTGTGGCTCTGAGAAGTTTGCACTTCTGCTGCACTCTTCAGCTTTCTCCTTCCCTGCAGCAGAAAGAAACCAACTCAGCACAGGAGGAAGTCGTTTGCTGCCGGGGCGGGCCACAAGGGAGCAGGGATGGAGATGAAATGCTTGTGGTGTGTTGCTGTGGCACGTTCTCCCTCTAAAAGAGCTGTTACTCGATAAAGATCCTGTTGTGCCCGGCTGTTTGTGCGGTGGGAGCGGTGTGTGAAGCAGGGGAGGAAGCGAGAAGCCCTGAATTGAGCTCCAAGTACATAATTCAGGCCACTCCACTGAAGAGTTTGACACCCCTGCCATAAATAACGGAGCGGTAGACTACAGTAAACAATGCTTTAGCCTTTCCAGTTAAAAACTTCCTTTGCACTGTAGTAAAATATTGACTTCAGGTGACCATATTACCGCAAAATATGATCTTTTTCTGACGCTAACCAAAGAAGCCTTTACATAGATCTGGCCAGTGAGAATGAGAATTTCCTTGGCATATAGGAAATCCAGCCACATTTGAGAGTGACGTGTCAACAATCTTTTGATAATTCAACCACAACGTCCTTGTTGCCTGCCCTTAGCTCTCTGCCATGAGACAAGTAGGTGCTGGTCTGCTGTCTCAGGAGACTGAGCATCATTTGCTGGAGCTGTGACAAGTCTCCTCTGGTAAACTCATGACAGTTAAAACTCACCAGGATTTAAAGTGTTGGCCTGCGTAGGTTTTTCGGTATTTAACTTTGATGGCTTCTTCTGCAGTCAATGCTTTTACCATTCTGCTCTAGCATCCACTACATGAAACAGAGAAGGAAAAAAACATGACCACCTTGTGTTATTTTAGCCAGAAAGCACAACAAAAGGCATCTATTTTCTGCAGTAGATCCCTTCCAGATCTCATGCCCACCCCCAAGTCTGTTCTGACGGGCCTGTAAGTTACTTTGCATCTATATTTTCTCATAAAAGGTGACAGCAGCACTGAAACTGGTTCAGGACAGTTAACAGTTTAGCTAAATCTCCCTGTGGCCTCCTGGAGCACCTGAGACTGTGACAGCTCTGTCTGTACAGAGGAAATAGCCACGGTCTCATGGAAGGGTGGTTTTTATTGCCCTGCTCTGTAAGGCCCAGCACATTCAGAGTACTGTGACATTAATGCTGTATATAGGTGGACACCTGGAGGTATGTCATACTTCACAACTTATAGAATCGTATAGAATCACAGAATTGCCCAGGTTGGAAGGGACCTTTCACACCATCTAGTCCAACCATCAACCCAACACTGACAAAAACCATCACTAAACCATATCTCTAAGCACCACGTCTACCCATCTTTTAAATACCACCAGGGATGGTGACTCCACCACTGCCCTGAGTAGCCTGTTCCATCTTCGGCCCCACAGATGGCCTGGACAAATACAGCTCATTAGTTGCCAAGGTCTATTCTGGTATGCAAATTCCTGTGCGCTCTGAGCAATGCCCTTCAGCCCAGGCTGGGAGACCTCTGATAGCATGGTCAGAAAGCCCAGACACAACCAGTCTGAGACACTGGTTTTTGAGACTGGTCAAGGAAAGGAGAAAGTTCTTAATTTCTAGTTAAATTGTGTTCACTGTGCTAATTGAACTGGTTTATCTTTCGGTTCTCCTGCTTGAGAATTTTTGTTTATTAAACTCCAGCATTCAGCATTGGCCCTCGAGACTAACACTTGCTGTAGTGGCAAATTTATTAGGGCTCCTTCAGGTATTGAATAGGCTGAGGGTTTTTTATTATATGCACACGGCTTCTTTACACCCCCACTGTACATGAGCCGATGTGTTAAATAAGATCCAAGGCCCATTAAATGAAGAAGCCCATCTCTGTGAAGAAGACTCCCCAGGAACCTAAACCCTGCCTGGTACCTCCCAGCTGGCTCACCCTTGCTCTGTCGTGCTGGCTGAAGCCACCAGGTTTTGGCAGATGCTTGAGAGCCGAGATGCTGATGTCCTTGGCACAGCAAAGGGATGGGAGCCTCCTTGAGAGTTGTTCGTTTTTATTATTATTTCTGTAGCAACGCAGAAGGAATTGGCTGCTGGCAGGGATGGAAGGCGTACGGGAGAAAAGAGCTGATCCTATGTCTCCTCTGAACCATCACTTGTGTTCAGAGCTAAAACTGCCTGGGATGGAGCCAGAGGCTCTCCAGGGGGAGGTTTCACAAGCACAGTCCAACGGGGGGTCAGAAAGGAACATTTCAAAATCCCACTCAGAAAGCCAAATACCTGAATTTGGTATTTGTGTGTGTGTGTTAGCAAAACCCCAGCTTCATCTCCTTTTGATGGGGCTTCCCTCCAAAGGTCTCAGGCACTTTTCTCTGCCAGCAAAGGCCAGAATTCACCACATGACATTTTATTATCCCTACCTCCACCACGAGGCTGTGGGACGGAGCTCACAACCTGGGTCCAAGCTGGAAGGAAAGGAAGGAGGACAGTTTCATACTTAGTGCTTTCTGATGGGTGAGCCCTTTGCACCATCCTGAGCCCTACATGACCCTTTTTTTCAGTGCAGACACACCAAAGGGAGGTATTTCCTGCTAAGTCATCCCCTTCTTTAGTCACTGAACCAGCCTCTGTATCTTGAGGTGCTTGCTGGGAACATCATGAGCCACCTGGGACCACTCAGTGCCTCTGACTGCCCCCCAAAAGGGTCACTAGATCTGGGCTGAAATCTTCTTTTGAGGTAGCATTGGCTGGATTCGATTCCTTTTGTTAAAATGCGATAGGTCTGATGCTCTGTGCAAATGTCAAGTGTCTAGAGAGCTGCTGAGGCTGGGAAGCAGCTTGTTTATGGGAAACTCTGGAAACCTTCCAATTTCTACCCGGTTCAGATCAAATCAAACTTTTTAAACAACAATCCAGCGAGTTAAGAGCTTTGCCTTTGCACCAGCTCTATGAATCAGATACATATTAAAATTACTTTAGCGAATCTGGCGCTTCTCTCTGCTCTGCAACACAGTGCTTGCCAGACAACGTGAAAGGCATGAATAAATGAGAATCGTTGTTATTAATTAGATTTTAGAATTACATTTATGAGTCGGGAAAGGAGGAGCCAAGGTACTGGAGGAACCTTGTTCCTGGATTTAGGATTTGCCGGAATAAAAAGCACCAAGTGGGATCTGTGTGGTTTTATCTCTGCTCCCTGAGCATCACAGGCTCTCTCCTGCTCAGCCCCATCAGGCGTACGTGACCATGGCTGGCCATGCTGTTGCAGCAAAAGCCCATAGTACAGGTGCACTCACAGGTAAAAAACCTTTGTTTTACCATTTGGGTCAGATTTATTTACAGTGTGGGTCTTACTGCCCTGGCACCAAGCTCAGTTTTCCTGCCAAAGGTGTGTCCCCTGAAGGAGCACTTCAAGGGTGGTGTGACTATACCATTGCTCTTACATCCCTGCCACTCTCACTGTGGGAATGTGGCCGGAAGCTTTCCAAGGACCAGGCTGTTGTTTGTGGTTTTCAGCTGAGAAACGTAAAAATTGACAAGTGTAAACCATGTAGGTAGCGTCTGACTGAGCACAATCAGAAAACCACTCCTAGAATCAGAGAATCATAAAATCGTAGAATTGTCTAAGTTGGAAGGAACCTTTAAGATCATCTAGTCCAACCATCAAATGTCTCCTCTGAACCATCACTTGTGTTCAGAGCTAAAACTGCCTGGGATGGAGCCAGAGGCTCTCCAGGGGGAGGTTTCACAAGCACAGTCCAACGGGGGGTCAGAAAGGAACATTTCAAAATCCCACTCAGAAAGCCAAATACCTGAATTTGGTATTTGTGTGTGTGTGTTAGCAAAACCCCAGCTTCATCTCCTTTTGATGGGGCTTCCCTCCAAAGGTCTCAGGCACTTTTCTCTGCCAGCAAAGGCCAGAATTCACCACATGACATTTTATTATCCCTACCTCCACCACGAGGCTGTGGGACTGTGTGTGTTAGCAAAACCCCAGCTGCATCTCTTTTTGATGGGGCTTCCCTCCATAGGTCTCAGGCACTTTCCTCTGTGAGAATTCACCACATGACATTTTTTTATCCCTACCTCCACCACGAGGCTGTGGGACGGAGCTCACAACCTGGGTCCAAGCTGGAAGGAAAGGAAGGAGGACAGTTTCATACTTAGTGCTTTCTGATGGGTGAGCCCTTTGCACCATCCTGAGCCCTACATGACCCTTTTTTTCAGTGCAGACACACCAAAGGGAGGTATTTCCTGCTAAGTCATCCCCTTCTTTAGTCACTGAACCAGCCTCTGTATCTTGAGGTGCTTGCTGGGAACATCATGAGCCACCTGGGACCACTCAGTGCCTCTGACTGCCCCCCAAAAGGGTCACTAGATCTGGGCTGAAATCTTCTTTTGAGGTAGCATTGGCTGGATTCGATTCCTTTTGTTAAAATGCGATAGGTCTGATGCTCTGTGCAAATGTCAAGCGTCTAGAGAGCTGCTGAGGCTGGGAAGCAGCTTGTTTATGGGAAACTCTGGAAACCTTCCAATTTCTACCCGGTTCAGATCAAATCAAACTTTTTAAACAACAATCCAGCGAGTTAAGAGCTTTGCCTTTGCACCAGCTCTATGAATCAGATACATATTAAAATTACTTTAGCGAATCTGGCGCTTCTCTCTGCTCTGCAACACAGTGCTTGCCAGACAACGTGAAAGGCATGAATAAATGAGAATCGTTGTTATTAATTAGATTTTAGAATTACATTTATGAGTCGGGAAAGGAGGAGCCAAGGTACTGGAGGAACCTTGTTCCTGGATTTAGGATTTGCCGGAATAAAAAGCACCAAGTGGGATCTGTGTGGTTTTATCTCTGCTCCCTGAGCATCACAGGCTCTCTCCTGCTCAGCCCCATCAGGCGTACGTGACCATGGCTGGCCATGCTGTTGCAGCAAAAGCCCATAGTACAGGTGCACTCACAGGTAAAAAACCTTTGTTTTACCATTTGGGTCAGATTTATTTACAGAAAAAAAACCCCTCCCTTTATCTCACCTGAAATGCTTCATTTTGGTGGTAACTTTGACAAGCCCTGACTTTTCAAAGCACACGTGACCATGGCTGGCCATGCTGTTGCAGCAAAAGCCCATAGTACAGGTGCACTCACAGGTAAAAAACCTTTGTTTTACCATTTGGGTCAGATTTATTTACAGTGTGGGTCTTACTGCCCTGGCACCAAGCTCAGTTTTCCTGCCAAAGGTGTGTCCCCTGAAGGAGCACTTCAAGGGTGGTGTGACTATACCATTGCTCTTACATCCCTGCCACTCTCACTGTGGGAATGTGGCCGGAAGCTTTCCAAGGACCAGGCTGTTGTTTGTGGTTTTCAGCTGAGAAACGTAAAAATTGACAAGTGTAAACCATGTAGGTAGCGTCTGACTGAGCACAATCAGAAAACCACTCCTAGAATCAGAGAATCATAAAATCGTAGAATTGTCTAAGTTGGAAGGAACCTTTAAGATCATCTAGTCCAACCATCAACCTAACTGAGAAAAACCACCACTAAACCATGTCATTAAGCACTATGTCAACCTGTCTTTGAAATACCTCCAGGGATGGTGACTCCACCCCTTCCCTGGGCAGCCCATTCCAAGGCTTAAGAACCCTTTCTGTATAAACATTTTTCCTAATATTCAATCTGAACCTCCCCTGGTGCAGCTTGAGGCTGTTTCCTCTTGTCCTATCACCCGTGACTTGGGAGAAGAGACCGACCCCCACTTCTCTACACCCACTTTTCAGGGAGTTGTAATCCAGGGATGGGATACTACACACCATTAAACATTTCTTGGATGCCCAGAAGGATAGAAACCTACACCCAGGTTCCTCTGCCACTTGAAAACAGTTATTTACATCCCTCC
Source organism: Calidris pugnax (assembly GCF_001431845.1). Taxonomy (NCBI): domain Eukaryota; kingdom Metazoa; phylum Chordata; class Aves; order Charadriiformes; family Scolopacidae; genus Calidris; species Calidris pugnax. The sequence continues at coordinate 59,882 of NW_015091110.1, forward strand.
TCAGCATTAATAACAGGACCATCAGCACGGAGCAGGTCTCAAGGCATGTTTACCCAGAGACAGGGATAATCCAGCACAAGAGGAAGCTCCACCGTGGCTCATCAGAGGCAGCCAGTGCTGGGAGCGATTCTCTGTGACTGGACCAGCAACTGGTTTTCCCTCACCATTTTGGTGATGGTGACATCTCCTCATTCCAAACTGGACAAAATAAAAAACCCAAACACCTAAAAATCAAACACTGAAAATAAAAAAGCCAAAATGATGTTGAGCCCAACAAACTGCAAAGTGATAAACCAACTTGGACTATGGGAAACATTTGGAGATATTTGAAAGCTTTTGCTTTAGTTTCAGCTTCTTAATACACATTTTTTAATGAATGATTTCTTTAAAAATTTGTTTCATTCCAAAAGAAAAGGTCTAGGACTGTTTACTTACACATACATGTAAGCAAACGAGGACTTCATAATAATTTTTCAGCAATTTTCTCAGCTCAGAAGACAGTGGTTGAAAAAAAAAAACCCTCCCCTTATCTCACCTGAAATGCTTCATTTTGGTAGTGACTTTGACAAGCCCTGACTTTTCAAAGCACATCTCCAGCTTTGAATATTTTTTCAGCTTTTGATGGAGTTCAAATTCTTTCCATTGCTAGAAGGAGCTCAAAGGTTGTCCCTGCTTCTCAGAGGTTTCTCCCTTCTCCTTCTTTCGAAGTACCCCAGGTCTCCATTTATTTGATACAGACTTTGACATGGGAAAGTGCTTGTCTTTTAGCACTGCAACCTGCTTCCCCAAAGCCTTGAGTTATATCTGCTTTAATAAAAGCACAGAGCTTTAGGCAACTGGGACATGAATGATTTCTCTTCTGCGCTATTGAAATGCTGCTTTCTAAGTACATTCAACAGCCTATTAGAAACAAGTCTCTAATTGGCCATAGAGAACCGAAGACCTGACTGCCTAATGTAAAAAATCAACATCACGAAATCTTTGAGAATATCAAAAAGAAGCAAGGGAAGACCACAGGCCATTTCCAGCCATTCCCTACCCATTTAAACCCTGTAATTACAATATTATCTTTAATATCAGGGGACAGTGGAGAATGTAAGATCATCATAAGACCAGAATAATCATCCTGAAGACAGAATAAATTAATCATTGACCTCTGTTGTTATAACGTTATAATAGCATTTCACAAAAAAACCCCAAACAACCCCACATTGAAGTTCAATTTACTCCAGTGTTCCATGTTCTTTCTGTCTCCTATAAGGCTCTGAAGCAGAGCTTCTTTAATAAAAATGACTGATGAACACCAGTTGCTTCAAATTACCCATTTGTATGTACCACTAGAGCCCGTGTAACCCACCATGTACGGTATCACCAGCTTGGAGGGAGACAGAGGATGAAAGCTGGAATTCTCTACTCAGAAAGGAAACAGGGTATATCCCCCAAATAGAGATATGCAAATCTGTCTATGTATTTCTGGCAAAAACATAACTAGTCAATAACTTTTCTATTTAAGCTCTGTTCTATTCAAGCCAGAGTAACATTTTGCTGTCAGCAAGGACTGCTTGGCTACTCAGGGATCAAAGCAGAGCAATTGCCAGTCTGGACAAGGACTGAGCCAAAACCACTGTTGAGAAGAGTCTCCGCTGTGTTTCATAACAGGATGGACAGCAAGAGAAACTGAGGAGAAATGTAAAACCACCACTGACACGACTTTAGAGACTACATACAGTCTGCAGGACTGGTTAGTAACAGAAAAGACAAGTTACATACCTGGTGATGTCCCACCTGATGGATGGAGCACAGGGAATGTGAAAGCCCTGATGTCCTCTGGGTGGTTGCAAGAAGGTGATCCTCTTCCAGTGCTGCTGGACTGGGTGCTGGCACCACATCTCCAGGGTCCTCTGGCCAAATCGCTGCCCTCACACTGCATGGAGGGGTGGGAACGGTCACAGGAGTCCTGGGCCAAAGGTGTTTCTGCCCAACCTTCTGCTCCCTCTCTTTAGGAGGAGGAGGAACAGGGATGAAGCCCTGCATCCAGTTATCTCCTACGTCTTTTAATTGTGTATCACCTACACGCACACACAAACACACACTTCCATGTTGTCAACTTTTTCTGCTGGCACAACTGGAAATAAAATTACAGTGAGACATAATCACAATGAAAAAGCTGGCTAGAAGTCATTCCAGTATTGTAAAACAAGTCCCATTTATTTTGTTTATTAATTAATAAATAATTACTTATTTCCAAATAAAGTTGCATCAATGGAACATGCAGATGACACACATTTTCTTGGACAGATGGCTTAGGAAGGCACTGAACACCCAATGAGGAGTTGATAAAAATCCACACATTTCAATTAAACCGAACTCTCTAAAAGAAATCCATCATTTTTCATGAGGAAAGGTGAGCTCCTGGGACAGTGCCACTGTTGTGGGATGGCCGTGTCTGCTGTGTGACAACTAGACTGGAAGGTGTGGTTGCCCCAAAAGGAGAAGGAGGCTCAAAGGGAGGCCATTCTGGCCTCAGAGCCAAAGACTAAGGAAAGCAGGTTTGGCCTCAGTCATGTCTGCCGTGGAAGAATGAGTCTCAGGGCACCCAGAAATGCAACATGCCAAAAAAATGGCCACACACAGGAGAAGGGAGCAGTGAAGGCAATGTCTCTCTGTCCCCTTCAGCCTGCGGTGCTTCTGAGCGTGCAAAGAGCCCACTGTGTCCTTTAGTCCCAACCACCAGCTGCTGGCAAGGCAGAATTCAGCTAAGTTTGCCTCAACATCTCTTTAAGCTATGATTTAATGTCACTGTCATTTGCATCATGAAACAGTCCTTTTCCTACAACTGCTTTCACCACTATTGCACATTCCCCTCCCTCCCCCCCCAAAAAAAAGAATTAATTTCACAGCTGTATTCACATTTTGCCTGGTAACGAACCAAACCTCCTCCATCCTAGTTTCCCACAGCAGCAACAGGAAAAAAACAACCCAACAAACACAAAGAGAAAAGGGCAAGGAAAGAAAAACATTTGTTATTTGAAAAGGTATTATTTGGCTTCCTTTTAATGCACAAACATTTTGTGTTCATCATCACAGGCATTATCGCTGTCTTATACTGACATGCATATGGCTTTTTTAATAGGTGTATTATATATATATTTAAAAAAATAATGGGTTTAAAAATATATATAGAGTGGTTTATGTGCCTGTTTATACATACACACACTTCCACGGTCTAGCAAGAAGTTGGCCAACAGTGTGGTCTCCACCAGAGACAGGTTTGCTGATGGGTTTATACTCAAATTGTGACAATACCAGGCTGGGACCTGGAGCAACGCTCATATAACACTGGAGGAAAAAGGAACTGGCTCCTTTTCATGTGCCCACGGTTCATTTCACAAGGGAGTGAAAAACACACCCGGCTTTCCTTGCACACATAGAAGTAGCGCATTGGAGGATCCCATTCTCCACAGCAAGAGTTTAAGGCAGCCCATGACAAAAAGGGTGCAGAATTATGCACATCTACAAAATAAACGACAGTTATGCAAGAAAAGGGGACTTTTTTTTAATGCAGTTGTATATATTTCTCACAAAATTACCCATTTCTTTTATATCTGTGCACAGATAACTTTGTATCCACAGGTTCCCTTTGCAAAGCAAACTTTTGCCCCATCCTCCGAGAGCCTGGTTACTTCTTGACTTGTTAAGGGCATTTAAATTTATAATGTCAAGCCAAAAAATTGGCTTGTGCACTCTGCTAGGCTTTCAGATTACAAAGGTTCAGTCTCAATGTACCATGGAAAACCTTAATAGATCTATTTATCTATATTTTAACATGTAGATGACATTCTGTTCTAATCTGGATACGCATTATGCTGTATACAGTGACAGCAACAGAAGTGCAACATGAATTTAGCAAAATATTTGTGATCAAAAAAAGGGAAAAATATTAATAAAAGGAGCCATTTCGCTTAATTTAACATCTTGAAAATTGACCCTTGCTTCTGAAACACTTCTGATTTTCAAATTCTTTTTTATTTCTTTCAAAATGAGCCCTTTCCTGGGGGACACTGCACTCTGCATTCCGAGTCAAAGTTGGTTTAAAAAAAATCTACTGTTTGCAGAATAGGACCACAGGATAATTTAGGATTCAAGAGATCTCAGGAGGTCTCTGGATGACCCTCTTGCTCAAGGAGGATTTGCTCAGAGGTCAGCCCAGGCTGTTCAGGGCTTTATCCAAGTCAGATATTGAAAATCTTCAAGGGTGGAGACTGACTGATAAATGTTTATTCAAAGAGGGGCATTTGGCTGAATGTGCTCAGAACCCAACCCAAACCAGCAGAAGCTTCTCCATTTCCACCCCACACCTCTGCCAAATCACAGAGGGGCAAATCTGACACAACTCCGTGTAACAAGTGAAACTAACCTTAGAAAATCATCAAGGGCCAAATCCAAAACCCCCCGAAATCAATCAAGAGATGCACTTGGCGTTGATCTAGCCCCTCTAAAAGAAATATTTTAGCAATTAGCTCCGACAAAATGAAAGGTGGGATGGGATCAGCAGAGGTTCTGAGCACAGGGCTCTTGTCAGGGATGGAGGAAGGCTGGGAGCTGAGTTCACATCAGGGAAGGAGCCAAACCACCAAGAGTTGGTCTGAAAGCAGCCATAGTCCTGGGAAATTAAGAACCTCCTGAAAAAAACCTCAGTTATAAATATTAAAACTGGAAGAGTGGCGCAGTGCCCATGTGCCATCTCCATGTTGCAATTATTAGCCAAAGGCTTGGTTCTTCCCTTTCTTTTTGGGAAGAGCCACTTCACTGGAAACAACCCTGTAAAAATAGCCTGAGATGAGAATCAGGCCAAATTCTTCATTTGAGCTCCTGCACTTCAGTTCAAATTGGGGAAAACAGTCTGAAAATGAGACAGAGGAAAAGGAAACCAATATCCAAATATAGATATTTATAAGCAGGCATATTACATTCAATTTTTCCATCTTTTCACCAAGGTTCTCTCATTATCTATGACAATTAAAAAAAAAAGCTTATGCAAGGATGAGTGATATTTTGATACAGATATGTCAAAGAAAAGTGACAATCCAAAGAAGCACTTTTTAAAGAAATTAATACTTTGGATATTTTGTATCTCTTTTAAAATCACAGAATTCACAAGACCAAAATTAGTCACAATGTTTTTCAAGTTTTAAAAGTTAGTGCTGCATTTCAGTGGGAGCCTGAAAACCAAACAAAACATAAAGCACCTCAATTGTAATAAGCAAAGGTCTTCTCATCCTAATAGAAAATGAAATGATGTTATGGGATTTCATTTAACCTTGCTCCTTACCAAAATATTTCAGTACCGAGTACCAAGATAAGTTGAAGTTGTAAGCTGCATTATAAATAACCCCTGACTCTAAGGGCACTTACTTGGAGATTATCAAGAAATACAAGATTCCAGCAGCATGTTAGTGGACACTGCAAAAGGATATGAGAAGTCTAGAGCAGCTGTAACTGTGTTCTGGAGGTTTAAAGGTTATTTTTTGACACAGCTGTTGTATTGTGCATATACAATCTTTTTGTCAATCACATCTGGGCAATCAATGAGTGCAAAAAAGAAAAAGAATCTTGGGTTTATGGCACATGTGTAGCCATGGGCTTTCTACCTGTCAGTACAGTTCAAAGGCAGTGAGTGAGGAAAGTCTGGCAGATGCGGCCTCTGTCCTGGGTGTCACAAGGTGGACAGGATGGTCTTACATGTTTTACTTTGTGTCATATATCACACAACTCATCTGGGCAAAGGGACACTTGCTTTGGCGACCCCAGCCATCGCAAGGGCAAAGCAGCAGCAGCAGCAAGCAGTGGCTTCATCCTGTCGCCTTTATTCCTTCAGCTGGCATCTCCCCTTCAGCTCACTCATAAT
>NW_015091110.1:67945-154892 GCF_001431845.1 Calidris pugnax
TTATCTCACCTGAAATGCTTCATTTTGGTGGTAACTTTGACAAGCCCTGACTTTTCAAAGCACATCTCCAGCTTTGAATATTTTTTCAGCTTTTGATGGAGTTCAGATTCTTTCCATTGGTAGAAGGAGCTCAAAGGCTGTCCCTGCTTCTCACAGAGTTTTCGTCCTTCTCCTTCTTTCGAAGTACCCCAGGTCTCCATTTATTTGATACAGACTTTGACATGGGAAAGTGCTTGTCTTTTAGCACTGCAACCTGCTTCCCCAAAGCCTTGAGTTATATCTGCTTTAATAAAAGCACAGAGCTTTAGGCAACTGGGACATGAATGATTTCTCTTCTGCGCTATTGAAATGCTGCTTTCTAAGTACATTCAACAGCCTATTAGAAACAAGTCTCTAATTGGCCATAGAGAACCGAAGACCTGACTGCCTAATGTAAAAAATCAACATCACGAAATCTTTGAGAATATCAAAAAGAAGCAAGGGAAGACCACAGGCCATTTCCAGCCATTCCCTACCCATTTAAACCCTGTAATTACAATATTATCTTTAATATCAGGGGACAGTGGAGAATGTAAGATCATCATAAGACCAGAATAATCATCCTGAAGACAGAATAAATTAATCATTGACCTCTGTTGTTATAACGTTATAATAGCATTTCACAAAAAAACCCCAAACAACCCCACATTGAAGTTCAATTTACTCCAGTGTTCCATGTTCTTTCTGTCTCCTATAAGGCTCTGAAGCAGAGCTTCTTTAATAAAAATGACTGATGAACACCAGTTGCTTCAAATTACCCATTTGTATGTATCACTAGAGCCCGTGTAACCCACCATGTACGGTATCACCAGCTTGGAGGGAGACAGAGGATGAAAGCTGGAATTCTCTACTCAGAAAGGAAACAGGGTATATCCCCCAAATAGAGAGATGCAAATCTGTCAATGCATTTCTGGCAAAAACATAACTAGTCAATAACTTTTCTATTTAAGCTCTGTTCTATTCAAACCAGAGTAACATTTCGCCATCAGCAAGGACTGCTTGGCTACTCAGGGATCAAAGCAGAGCAATTGCCAGTCTGGACAAGGACTGAGCCAAAACCACTTTTGAGAAGAGTCTTTGCTGTGTTTCATAACAGGATGGACAGCAAGAGAAACTGAGGAGAAATGTAAAACCACCACTGACAAGACTTTAGAGACTACATACAGTCTGCAGGACTGCTTAGTAATGGAAAAGACAAGTTACATACCTGGTGACGTCCCTCAGGTGGATGGAGCACAGGGAATGTGAAAGCCCTGATGTCCTCTGGGTGGTTGCAAGAAGGTGATCCTCTTCCAGTGCTGCTGGACTGGGTGCTGGCACCACATCTCCAGGGTCCTCTGGCCAAATCGCTGCCCTCACACTGCATGGAGGGGTGGGAACGGTCACAGGAGTCCTGGGCCAAAGGTGTTTCTGCCCAACCTTCTGCTCCCTCTCTTTAGGAGGAGGAGGAACAGGGATGAAGCCCTGCATCCAGTTATCTCCTACGTCTTTTAATTGTGTATCACCTACACGCACACACAAACACACACTTCCATGTTGTCAACTTTTTCTGCTGGCACAACTGGAAATAAAATTACAGTGAGACATAATCACAATGAAAAAGCTGGCTAGAAGTCATTCCAGTATTGTAAAACAAGTCCCATTTATTTTGTTTATTAATTAATAAATAATTACTTATTTCCAAATAAAGTTGCATCAATAGAACATGCTGATGACACACATTTTCTTGGACAGATGGCTTAGGAAGGCACTGAACACCCAATGAGGAGTTGATAAAAATCCACACATTTCAATTAAACCGAACTCTCTAAAAGAAATCCATCATTTTTCACGAGGAAAGGTGAGCTCCTGGGACAGTGCCACTGTTGTGGGATGGCCGTGTCTGCTGTGTGACAACTAGACTGGAAGGTGTGGTTGCCCCAAAAGGAGAAGGAGGCTCAAAGGGAGGCCATTCTGGCCTCAGAGCCAAAGACTAAGGAGAGCAGGTTTGGCCTCAGTCATGTCTGCCGTGGAAGAATGAGTCTCAGGGCACCCAGAAATGCAACATGCCAAAAAAATGGCCACACACAGGAGAAGGGAGCAGTGAAGGCAATGTCTCTCTGTCCCCTTCAGCCTGCGGTGCTTCTGAGCGTGCAAAGAGCCCACTGTGTCCTTTAGTCCCAACCACCAGCTGCTGGCAAGGCAGAATTCAGCTAAGTTTGCCTCAACATCTCTTTAAGCTATGATTTAATGTCACTGTCATTTGCATCATGAAACAGTCCTTTTCCTACAACTGCTTTCACCACTATTGCACATTCCCCTCCCTCCCCCCCCAAAAAAAAGAATTAATTTCACAGCTGTATTCACATTTTGCCTGGTAACGAACCAAACCTCCTCCATCCTAGTTTCCCACAGCAGCAACAGGAAAAAAACAACCCAACAAACACAAAGAGAAAAGGGCAAGGAAAGAAAAACATTTGTTATTTGAAAAGGTATTATTTGGCTTCCTTTTAATGCACAAACATTTTGTGTTCATCATCACAGGCATTATCGCTGTCTTATACTGACATGCATATGGCTTTTTTAATAGGTGTATTATATATATATTTAAAAAAATAATGGGTTTAAAAATATATATAGAGTGGTTTATGTGCCTGTTTATACATACACACACTTCCACGGTCTAGCAAGAAGTTGGCCAACAGTGTGGTCTCCACCAGAGACAGGTTTGCTGATGGGTTTATACTCAAATTGAGACAATAGCAGGCTGGGACCTGGAGCAACGCTCATATAACACTGGAGGAAAAAGGAACTGGCTCCTTTTCAGGTGCCCACGGTTCATTTCACAAGGGAGTGAAAAACACACCCAGCTTTCCTTGCACACATAGAAGTAGTGTATTGGAGGATCCCATTCTCCACAGCAAGAGTTTAAGGCAGCCCATGACAAAAAGGGTGCAGAATCGTGCACATCTACAAAATAAACGACAGTTATGCAAGAAAAGGGGACTTTTTTTTAATGCAGTTGTATATATTTCTCACAAAATTACCCATTTCTTTTATATCTGTGCACAGATAACTTTGTATCCACAGGTTCCCTTTGCAAAGCAAACTTTTGCCCCATCCTCCGAGAGCCTGGTTACTTCTTGACTTGTTAAGGGCATTTAAATTTATAATGTCAAGCCAAAAAATTGGCTTGTGCACTCTGCTAGGCTTTCAGATTACAAAGGTTCAGTCTCAATGTACCATGGAAAACCTTAATAGATCTATTTATCTATATTTTAACATGTAGATGACATTCTGTTCTAATCTGGATACGCATTATGCTGTATACAGTGACAGCAACAGAAGTGCAACATGAATTTAGCAAAATATTTGTTATCAAAAAAAGGGAAAAATATTAATAAAAGGAGCCATTTCGCTTAATTTAACATCTTGAAAATTGACCCTTGCTTCTGAAACACTTCTGATTTTCAAATTCTTTTTTATTTCTTTCAAAATGAGCCCTTTCCTGGGGGACACTGCACTCTGCATTCCGAGTCAAAGTTGGTTTAAAAAAAATCTACTGTTTGCAGAATAGGACCACAGGATAATTTAGGATTCAAGAGATCTCAGGAGGTCTCTGGATGACCCTCTTGCTCAAGGAGGATTTGCTCAGAGGTCAGCCCAGGCTGTTCAGGGCTTTATCCAAGTCAGATATTGAAAATCTTCAAGGGTGGAGACTGACTGATAAATGTTTATTCAAAGAGGGGCATTTGGCTGAATGTGCTCAGAACCCAACCCAAACCAGCAGAAGCTTCTCCATTTCCACCCCACACCTCTGCCAAATCACAGAGGGGCAAATCTGACACAACTCCGTGTAACAAGTGAAACTAACCTTAGAAAATCATCAAGGGCCAAATCCAAAACACCCCGAAATCAATCAAGAGATGCACTTGGCGTTGATCTAGCCCCTCTAAAAGAAATATTTTAGCAATTAGCTCCGACAAAATGAAAGGTGGGATGGGATCAGCAGAGGTTCTGAGCACAGGGCTCTTGTCAGGGATGGAGGAAGGCTGGGAGCTGAGTTCACATCAGGGAAGGAGCCAAACCACCAAGAGTTGGTCTGAAAGCAGCCATAGTCCTGGGAAATTAAGAACCTCCTGAAAAAAACCTCAGTTATAAATATTAAAACTGGAAGAGTGGCGCAGTGCCCATGTGCCATCTCCATGTTGCAATTATTAGCCAAAGGCTTGGTTCTTCCCTTTCTTTTTGGGAAGAGCCACTTCACTGGAAACAACCCTGTAAAAATAGCCTGAGATGAGAATCAGGCCAAATTCTTCATTTGAGCTCCTGCACTTCAGTTCAAATTGGGGAAAACAGTCTGAAAATGAGACAGAGGAAAAGGAAACCAATATCCAAATATAGATATTTATAAGCAGGCATATTACATTCAATTTTTCCATCTTTTCACCAAGGTTCTCTCATTATCTATGACAATTAAAAAGCTTACGCAAGGATGAGTGATATTTTGATACAGATATAAAAAGCTTATGCAAGGATGAGTGATATTTTGATACAGATATGTCAAAGAAAAGTGACAATCCAAAGAAGCACTTTTTAAAGAAATTAATACTTTGGATATTTTGTATCTCTTTTAAAATCACAGAATTCACAAGACCAAAATTAGTCACAATGTTTTTCAAGTTTTAAAAGTTAGTGCTGCATTTCAGTGGGAGCCTGAAAACCAAACAAAACATAAAGCACCTCAATTGTAATAAGCAAAGGTCTTCTCATCCTAATAGAAAATGAAATGATGTTATGGGATTTCATTTAACCTTGCTCCTTACCAAAATATTTCAGTACCGAGTACCAAGATAAGTTGAAGTTGTAAGCTGCATTATAAATAACCCCTGACTCTAAGGGCACTTACTTGGAGATTATCAAGAAATACAAGATTCCAGCAGCATGTTAGTGGACACTGCAAAAGGATATGAGAAGTCTAGAGCAGCTGTAACTGTGTTCTGGAGGTTTAAAGGTTATTTTTTGACACAGCTGTTGTATTGTGCATATACAATCTTTTTGTCAATCACATCTGGGCAATCAATGAGTGCAAAAAAGAAAAAGAATCTTGGGTTTATGGCACATGTGTAGCCATGGGCTTTCTACCTGTCAGTACAGTTCAAAGGCAGTGAGTGAGGAAAGTCTGGCAGATGCGGCCTCTGTCCTGGGTGTCACAAGGTGGACAGGATGGTCTTACATGTTTTACTTTGTGTCATATATCACACAACTCATCTGGGCAAAGGGACACTTGCTTTGGCGACCCCAGCCATGGCAAGGGCAAAGCAGCAGCAGCAGCAAGCAGTGGCTTCATCCTGTCGCCTTTATTCCTTCAGCTGGCATCTCCCCTTCAGCTCACTCATAATTTGGTGCTTACTCAATGTCACACTTCTTCAGGGTGATTATCACCTCGCGTCTCTCAGCGTGGTCAGCTTTCATTTTCCTTCCCACCCAAAGCACGGTGAGACTCGGGCATAAAGTGTTGTACAAACATCAAATCTGCGTGTGCTTTTGTGTGCATGTGTCTGTCTGTTCTTAAAAACACTTACTTCTTCTTACTTCGGTTTTCAAGATACTCCTTCAGCAGCAAAATCATCTAAATCAGTGAGGGACACTATGCCAGTATGTGGGGTCGGGCTCATGTCCTTTTGTAAGTGAACTTGAGTTTCTTCAGCTTCTTGACCGAAGGAGCAAGAGGCTGGTTCAATGTAGGGCTGAGCATCCACGGTTTCAGCATATCTGTAGTCCTGCTGGTCATCTTCTGGTTGTTCAGCTGGTTCTCCTGGTACAGCTGGCATCAGCCAGGTAGGTTCAGAGAGCTGAGAAGGTGACCTCAGCACTGCTACAGATGAAGCTGGCAAAGGCAGCACTCTTGGGTAGGAAGCATAGGGAGAACTCCTAATTTCTGAAGAAGGGGGCTGGTGGTTCCCTTCCAAGGAAGGGACTGAGACTTGAACGTATTTGCCAGTTTCTGGGTCATAAAATGTCTTTAAACTGACTTCAGCTGGCAAATCAACAATATAGTATTGACCAGAGTCGGGGTCTTGGAGGAGTTTACGTTGGGTTGAAGAGGGCGAAGGACTTACTGCTGATGCACCACTGAGTCTTCCTGCACCCGTTTCTGTGGGAGTCAAAGTTGAGTGAGGGACAGGATGGAGAGGAGAACATCCCAAGGGTGAAGGAGATGCCAGTGTCTGTCCAGGATAAGAAGGCTTTCTCCCTACAGCATCTTCTTGCTCAGTCTGATGTTTCTTCTGCTGTTCTTGCATTTTCTTTCTCCTGCTTGCCAGCTTTTTGGCCCTGCGCAGGGCCTTTTCTGTTTTTGGTGGCACAGCAGGAGGTTTCCCTGCTGCTCTCTCCCCGGGACCCCTGGGCTCCAAGCTCTCAGCCTCCCCCCCAGAACTGGAAAGCAGATTCCTCCGGGTGGAATCGAGTATCTCTTCTGCTGACATACCAGCTCTGCTCCTCAGTGCCATGTTCAGCAAGGCAGGGTTTACAGCATCCTCTGTCTCTCTCAGGCCAGAAGTTGGTGGTTTGTCAGACGATGAACTGGCAGCAAGAGAGTGCAAGGTGCTGCCCGACCTGGGGCTGGGAACGGCGGAGCACGTGAGACTGTCCAACAAATCCTGCGTGCCTTCTGTATGTAGGATGTCCTCTAAAGCTTCATGGAATACAGGAGAATACTTGTGGTCCTCTGGTATGGAGCCGGTCACAGGGGAAATTGTCTCTGTAGTGATTATTTTCTTCGCGCAAGAGCCACCTCTGCGATTCGATAAATGATGATTCTTAAAGTAATTTGTCGTTCTTTCTGCGGGATAGCTGGGGTTGGTTTGTGCTTGGTCATTTTCCAGACCTAAATTTGGCTGTGTCAAGCTGTGTCTTGCCTTCCTAATCTGGGGCTTCTCTTTCCTTCTGCAGACACTTTGCTCGTTCATTTTCCCAACTTTATTTAACAAAGCACAAGTCTCTTCTTCTTCCATCAGCTTCCCTAACGAAGAGCTCTCTGCATCTTCCAGAAGACTGGGATCCAGTGTTGCTGGAGTAGATCCAGGCTCACTGGCCTCTTTCCCTCCATCACTTGCTCCATCCCTCACGTTCTGCTGCCCTCTGCGCCTCGATGCCCACCAGCCTACCTCCTGGGCATGCGACCGGTTTCGGTGCTTCTTCTGCTCTGCATAGGACATAAACCTACTTTCCATTTCCTTGTAACTGCTGCTCACTGTATCATCCAGGGAAAAGGACCTGAAGAGGGGCAGCTTGACAGCCCTTATTACCTGAGGGGACCTGAACGTGTTATCTTTAATCATAAACAGACTAGGTTTGGTTGAGGTTGAAGATGGTGGTGTTTGTGGTTCCTCAGACCTCTGGATGGACATGTCCCTTACGCTGTTGGAAGCAGAATCCACACTCTTGGCCTCTTCCCTTTTCTCTGTCCTTAGCTTCTCTTTCATCAAGCTCCTCTGTTCATTCCCAGTAACCTTCCCCTCCCTCTTCTCTCCTGCACCAGTACCAGAGCTGACACAAGCATAATACTGCAGTTCATCTTCCCCAACCTCTTTCCCTCTCTCCTGGTGGCTTTTCTTACTGTCTGAACTCATTTCACTGTTAGTCCTCTGGCTTTCTTGAAGGCTTGCCTTCTGCGTCAGGGGCACCGGTGGAAATGGCTCCTCCTGAAGTGGTTGCTCTACTGTGGAGACAAAAGACTGCTCTGAAGAACTAGTGCTTCTTTTGCCGTGTCCTTCGTGGACAGTGACCACCATGTTGGTTGGGATGTCACTGTAAGGCACGTCCTCTGCTGGTGAGAGCTGGTTTGGGGGTGTTTTGAAGGAAAACACTTCGTTCTGATCAGCAGCCTGTCTTTCCTTTTCCTCACCCTGGACACTGGGATTTTGCTGGGGCTGCCCAGCCGTTGTACCTCTGCTGTCCCTGCTGAATGGCTTCAGTGCTGGATACCGTAGACATTTCCTTAAATCAGGTTCATTTGATTCATGCCCGAACAAGGGGAAGTTTTCATTATCCTTTGTGTTTTTAACCAGACCTTCGTGTTTTGGATCGTCTTGCTGCAAGTTGTCTCCAGTTTGGTAAAATAAAAGGTCTGCTGTTGTCTGGGGTGAACTCAAAGTCAGGTAATTGTCTGTCAAGTGTGCAGTTAAATCAGTTTTATTGTCCTTTTCAGGTACACTGCCAGACAATGCGGAGGTTATATCACTTGATTCATCTTTCTCTGCAATACTTTTGTTACTTTTTTCTTGTAAAGTCGAAACTGAGGCATTCATTTTTGTACTCTCCTGTATATTTTCCCTAGCTTTATTTTTCTCCTCCAAGGCCCTTAACAGGGGAGAAGGGGTATAAATGCTTTTAACGCGTTTACGTACATCCTTCAAGTTGAATAACAGACTCGATGCTTTCGATTTGTAACTATCCCGAGACCTGTAATCTCCAAACATGCCCTCTTCCTGGTCTCTCGCGGCCGCGCTCTCGGTGGGAGGAGGTGTCAGTGGGACCAGCTCACTTTCCGTGAGGTCTGCTTCCTGTTTTGGTGGTATGATGGGTGTTAAGAGTTCAGAGATGTTGAACGAGGGACTGATGGATCCAGGGGAGTTCACCTGTTTAGCCAGAGGAGCCACATCCAGACCAGGTTCAGCACCAGTCGCCTTTTCAGACAACGAAACCATCTCATTGCTGGCTGTGAACTTCTCCTTTGAAGTCTGTCTCTTCTCTGCTGCCCCTTTGGTAGCCTTCTGTCTCCTCCAGGGTGGACTCGTATGGCCCAGTTGGGGACTGAGGGCCTCCTCTTCGGTTAAAGTGGTCAGGGGTCTTCGTGGAGGTGAGCTGGGTGCCTGGGACATGGGTGAGGATGAAACCACCCTGTAGGACACAGACTGGGGTGAGACAGAGGCTTGGGACATGACAGAGGGGGAAAGCTGGGCTGGCATTGGGGGTGGTGGAACAGGAGGGGCTTCAGGGGTAGGAGGTGTTGGGGGATGGCCCTGTTGGATGGGGGGTGGAAGAGGAACAGGGGGTGGCCTAGGAGGACCCTGGGGCACATGGATCCGAGGTGGGGGAGTGGGTGGGAGAGCAGCAGGAAATTCAGGTTTTGAAGGGAGGGGGCCCTGAGGTACAGCTGGGAGAGGGACGCTGAAAGCAGCTTCTGGTGGAGTTGGCTCCATCTGAAAATCCTTCTCCTGCTTCTTAGCAACAGTGCTTTTGACAGGTGGCAATTTATGTTCATGTGTGTGGGATCCTTTAATAAATGGTGCTTCTTCCAGGTATGTAAGACCTTCCTTTTTCATTTTTATATCAACAAATTCCTCCTTTTCAGTCAGCTTTTTGTGATGAACGTTCCATGATTCAAAAGCACTATTCTCACTGTGAAGAAAATTACCTTTTTTTGCTGGCTCATTAACTTTCATACTTCTG
Organism: Calidris pugnax; assembly: GCF_001431845.1. NCBI lineage: Eukaryota > Metazoa > Chordata > Aves > Charadriiformes > Scolopacidae > Calidris > Calidris pugnax. The sequence continues at coordinate 77,420 of NW_015091110.1, forward strand.
TTTTTTAAAGCCTTTTTAGAAGAACGGGAAAAATTTGACTTGGCTACTTTTGACATCTCAATCAGCACAGGATAATAACCATCAGAGCCACAATAACCCAGGCCTATTTTATTAGGTCTTTTCTGTTGCTCATGTTTGTCACTGAGACACTGGCTCCCTTGACCAGCCTCAGAAAACTCAGAAAGTTCCTTGTGGATGCTTAAAATGTCCGTGTCATCCCAGTAAGCCATATCATTTCCATGATTTAATTTATATTTTTGAAAGCTATTCCTAATGGGCTGCTTAATGGCTACCAGGGAACCTCCTGACCCTTGGTCTGCAGTCTTGTCAAACGTCTTAATCAATGAGGACACTTTTGAAAAATGTTTATTGTTCCTTGGACCAGGGACTGGCAAATTCAGCTTTTTCCTTTCCGTGGCAAAGGTGTTATTTTTAGCAACCCTCTTCTCCTCCGGAGCACACTTTGGTAACTGCTGGAATGTGGAAGCCCATATTGTATGTTCATTGTTTCTTGCCGTTAGCTTGTTAGGGATGTTGCTTTTCTTGATGGCGTGGTTTAACGTCCCTGGGTGGAATTTGGCAGAGAACTGGAGGGTGAAGTCAGGGGAAATGGCAAGATCTGGATCATTGTAAGAGTCTTCAAGTTCTGCCACGCACAGACTTTTGAAGGCCCGGTCTGTGAGGCTGCTCACCTCCCTGTCCGTGTCATCCAGGAGGCTCCCGATACTGGAGGAGTCACTGTGTCCTTCGGTATGTTTCTTATTTCCCTGCATCCTTCCTGGGAGTCATGAACAAATTACCCCAAGGATTGATTTCGGGTGTCAAACAGGCAGACAACTGTGGTGGGTGGTTCCAGCTGTTTGCGATTCACAAGCACAAAGCAATCCCTCCAGAAGGTGCTGCTGCACGTCGATTCATCTCACACAGTAGCTGAAGGAAACTTTCTTCTCTGCAAAACCAAAAATTATACATTATTTGTTTTTGATATTAACACCATTGGACAGAGAGCATTTTTCCAGCTACACCAGTCACTGACTAATTTGCTCCTACATGTGTTCTGAACAAGATGCTAATCCCACAATAAACAACACAAAAAATAATTGTTATTTTGGTCCATTCAAGTAGCTCCTGGCAGATATGTTAATTTCTGGGAAGTGCCATTAAAAAAAAGTGGTTTCACCTCGGATTCTTCACTTGGGCTCTTAAGCAAGGATATAAGAGCCAAGGAAAGATATTTCAAGTACTTCCCTTTCCATACCTCCAACCACCAACACTTCCAAATGCTATGCCAAGGCTACAAAGGTTAGCCATTTTTTTGGCCAGGAAGAATTGGTAATAAAAAGAGAGAAAACTTACTTAAAAAAAGAATGTCACTGGGTACATCATTGCACACTGTGTCCAAAAATGAAAGAAAAGTTGATAAAACTTACTTGGGAAGACATCATGATTATAATGTAAAATATTTTGTGAAAAATAAAGTTCTGGTAGAAGGCTCTATTCTCACTCATCTGTTAGCTCATGACTACAGAAAATCAAGTCTATAGAGATGAACCTGCTTGAATCCAGCTAGAGCTTTGCTGTGACCATTACCCTGAGCAGAACCCATGTTTAAGAAGGCACAAGGGCCCTGCAGGTAAAGAGGATTTACTGTGCATTAGCGTGTTCCAAGCAAATATTGCTGGGGGTAAAATCTTTTAGCCACCCATATCCAGATAGTATGGTTGGGTTAGTATTTTGAAACCAAAGAGGCTGCTAATATCAGGTTAACCAGCAGAAGGCAGGAGTGCCTCGGGGACCCCAGCAGACCCACTAAAGGAGCACAGGAAACATTTGGTTTCCTTTGCAGAGCTGCCCGAGATCGAAAGGTGACCCCTTCAACGCAACTATAAATTATCACAGCCTTCCATTAATCCCTGATTACGCTGCACAGTCAAGGCCCACAGAACTGTGGATTTTTTCTGTCTCCACCCCAGTCTGGAGACAGGATGGGGGAATCTTTGGATGAAGCAAGTATAAGCAAAATAGACCCTTCAGCTATACTGGAAATCTATACACGACAACTCTTTACTCTGCAAACCCTTTAGCTACTTATTCTGACATTCAAGGGCTTGAGCAGGGTATTGACTAAACTCCAGAGAGTCAGCTTAAATGCATATTCAAGACCTAGCTGAAAGGAAAGTCATTTAAGACACCTTCAGGGAAGTCTGGTCTGTATCTCCATTTCCTAGCACAACTGCATCATTGGCTTCTGATAAGCTGAAACACCACAGTTCATATCCACAGCAGTTTCCAGCTTCTATACAAGTGGAAGCTGTCTCCATCTCAAGCTTGGATCCACTGTAGAACTGAGCAGTGAAATCCAGATGCAGATTTCAGCCCCTCCAGCTGCCTGAATCCATGATTTCCCTTTGGCCCATCTCAGGGAGACTCCTGGAAAGGGCACGATTTTCCCTATGATGACCCAGCGCTGGTCAAAGTATGAAAAGTCAGAAGAACTGGACTTAATCAGCAAAATTACTCAGGCTCTGCCGTTTCTTCAAACAAAAACACTCCTCACCTTCCTTTTCTATTTAAAAAAAAACCTCAGCCAACCTATTTTTAGACAAAGTTTCACAGTGAATCTTGATTCTGTCCTTCCAGCCATACAATTCCAATGACGTATGTAGAACTACAATAGATTTACACCAGAAATAAGCCAGGGTTAATAGAGTTTCCCCATTTTACTTTGTACAAAGATGTTTCAAACGTGAGTTCCACTCTCCTGCCCCACACGTACATTTTTGTGTCTAATGCAGCAAGAAAAGAAGAAAAGACAAATAAAAGGCCATCCCCATTCTTGCATTTAATCCTTAACTGTTAATGAGTGGGAAGTACAGGTACATACCTGCCATGTAATTTTTGCTTCTCATCTTTAGAACTCCCTCTCATGCTTGTATTTGGCTCCATTTCTGAACATCTTTAGTGAGGAGGTAGAAATAGTCCAGTGATGTGGATTCTACAGAAGCAGCGTCCCGGGATGATTTCGACCTTCAGCATTTTTTGATCTTGAGTGAACTCTGCAATTTGAAAACAGAGACATGTGTTTGCACAATCTGAAGATGATTGTCTTGCACTGTATTCATTCATTTATTTGTTCACTCACGTTTTACAAATGTTTTAGGAGCGATTTACAGGGTTCCTCACCAAAAGAGACAGGTATCCATCCCAGAGTGATAATAAGCAGATACCTGGAGGGTTTGGTAGCTTGTGGAGTGTGGTACCATCAAACAACTATTACCACCTCCCACCCTCTCTGGTAGGGACTAACGGCTGAGTGAGCAATGGTTTCCTGGCAGTCTGCCCACTGCAAGGCTGGGTGATGTCTCCAGGCTACAAAGAGATGACTTCTTCCCTGCTGCTGTCTATGTCCCTGCTGTACCACCCTTTCATCGGGACTGTAGAAGAAAGTGGACAGTCTCCACTCCACCTGTACGTGACTTCCTCTTGCCAGCAACTACAGCCAACCATTGGTCTGGTGGGCTGGAAACTAATGCAGCTGAGGTTCAGAAAGTCCATATTTTTCACTGTCCCTGTTGGAAAGGAGAAGAAAAGTGGGCAGCTGAGATGGTGAGGGGCAGTAAAGAAAATAGCTTTCTGCTTCTGTGCATAGAATCACAGAATTGCCCAGGTTGGAAAGGACCTTTCAGATCATCGAGTCCAATCATCTGTCCAACACTGACAAAACCATCACTAAACCACATCCCTCAGCACCATGTCTGCCCAGCTTTTAAATCCCTCCAGGGATGGTGACTCCACCCCTTCCCTGGGCAGCCCATTCCAAGGCTTAATAACCCTTTCAGTGTAAAAGTTTTTCCTAATATCCAATCTAAATCTCCCCTGGTGCAAATTAAGGCCATTTCCTCTTGTCTTATGGCCTGTTCCTTGGGAGAAGAGACCGACCCCCCTGGCTACACCCTCCTTTCAGGGAGTTGGAGAGAGTGAGAAGGTCTCCCCTCAGCCTCCTTTTCTCCAGGCTGAACAACCTCAGCCGCTCCTCACCAGACGTGCTCCAGACTCCTCACCAGCTCCGTTGCCCTTCTCTGGACACCCATGGACCACGAACCAGAGTCAGGAGATGATCAAGGAAACCTTAGCTGTGGTGAATGTGTGTTGCTGCTGTTCTTTTCCTGTGGAGACCTCCAAGGTCTGGCCCTGCCTGGCCCTAAGGTAAGGCAAATAGCACACAGGTGCAGATAGAGTAGACTTTCCTGAAGTGAGGGTCTCCTCTACAGAAGCTTTTGTGTCAGCCCAGGGTATTCAAAACACACTGGCAAAAGTGGCAACAAAGGCTCACCCAACTGGGATGGTCTCCTACACCTACCTGAAGAAGGACAGTTGTCAGTATTAGTTTAGGGACATGCCTGTACCAAGCAGAGATTTTTGTGGTCCTTTTAAGGTGTCTGAGTGAAAAAAAGGAAAAGCAAAGGAAAAAAAACCCAATGCTATGTCTGGTTGCAGCCAGACGTAAAAGGGCATCGTCATTGCAGAGACATGTACTCAGTCTTCTTTGCTCAGAGGTTAAATTACAATTTTACTGCTTCTGTTGTACCCTTAACTGTGCAAAGCCAACACAGCTGTGGGAGATGGTGATTATGTTCTGGCTCACTCATCACTGGGGCTGTTGACTAAATTCCACCGACACAATGTTTATCGCTATTTATTGGTGGTGGTGCCTGCACTAGGAGGAAGCTTGGCTTTCAGATCTCACGGACAGAGGTCTGGAGAAACATCTCGTCCCTTGTAAGCCGAGAACATCTGCTGAAAAGTGAGTAGGGTAACAATAAACATGGGAGATCATGATGTAATCTCAGTACTTATTTTCCTAGATGGAGTCACTGTTACAAAAAAAAAAACCACCCAGTGCCACTGATTAAAAAGAGAATAGCGACTGTCACTGTCTCTGAAACCCCTGTGAAGATCCTTGTCTTGCCTGGCCATCATACCAGTACTTGGGCAGTGTAATGTTTCAAGCTGGAAAAGCTGTGTCTGCACCAAGTGTTCAAGGTGCATATCACTACTGGGACTGATTTAGCTCCTCCTTGTAGAGGTATGATGGCGACTTCTGAACTTTGGGCAAAGAAGCTGTTCAGGGCTGGTTTAATAAATTAGTAAAATGTCATTTCTTTACCATTTTGGACAAACACGGCAGCCAGCAAGTGAGGTGCTGCAGTGTTTGAGCATAGGTCAGGCTTCAGCTTGTTCAGACATTTAAGGATGTCTGAATTTAGTCTGTTTCCAACGAGGTGCAGTGTTTGAGCATAGGTCAGGCTTCAGCTTGTTCAGACATTTAAGGATGTCTGAATTTAGTCTGTTTCCAAGAGAGAGGAAAGCACAAGGCTGGGTGTTTGGAACAGCTTAGGGAACGCTGAGAAACACGTGAGGTGTTTGCAATGGGCATCTGCTGACACGAGCTACCCAAAAAGCCTGCGTGAACGTACAGATTTCAAGGAGCTTAATCAGAAACCAACCTCCCTTCTCTTTTAAATAGGAGGCTTTTTTCAGTGGCCCTCTTAAGGGCCTAGCAAGTTGTGATGAGGAGGTTAAATTACAGAGACTATTCCTGGCCTGGCACAGACTGAATGTCAACTTTTTTTTCACTAGACAGGAGGTGGGGAAACCAGCAAACTTGGCTGGAGCGTGTGACATCACTGCTGCTGCAATAGAGAAAGGGCTGGTTGGTTCCCCCACCCCCTCGGGCTGGTATTTGGCTGAAACATTGTGCCATGAGACATCTCAGTGGCATTTTGGCAGCGCCCTTGGGAGCTGCATAGCGATCTGAAGTCAGCAGTGCTGCATTCCCCCTGGACGATGGGAAGAGAAGGGAGAGGGACAGGAGGTTTATTCTTTTTTTTTTAAATCTTTGTAAGCTGGTTTCTTCATGTGGTGCTCTCTCCATGACATCCATCTAGAACTCAGAGCCCTACGATGACCTCTGATTGAGGTTTATTCAGAGGTGTCCTCTATTTGCACACCCAGTGTTGCTTTGGGATTCCAGGGGGTTCATGATGACAATGAATAGTTAGTGCTTCTTCCCATGGGAAACAGAAGAATCCGTAGTAAATTGATGAAATTTTTGCATAGGTGCATGTTTGTCCTGCAAGGTCAGGCTGGAGACAGGGCTTTGAGCAACCTGGTCTAGTGGGAGGTGTCCCTGCCCAGGGTAGGGAGGTTGGAACTTGATGATCTTTAAGGTCCCTTCCAACCCAAACCATTCCATGATTCTATGAGAGGACTAGATGGAATCAGGCCCGTTCAGCTGTGTGTCATCAGGCCAAGACAATGTCCCCAGCCAATGGCTGCTCCTCACAGGGCTTGGTGAGCTCTCTTGACTGTTGCCAGAAAATCCTGCCTGGCAGCAGGGATCAGCATGTGGACAGCTATGGAGTGTACTGCTGATGGTCAATGATCACTGTACCACTGTCTTCATGTCATATTTAGGCAAATGGACAAAAAGGTGTCAGGGAGTTAAAGGTCCCTGCCAGAGACAAGATGCCAGAAGGCAAGAAAAGTGAAAAACCCCTGTAGCCTGATGTAGAACACCTGAACTTCCTTTAGGCTGGGCTGCTTGGACTGCCACAGGTGTGTGAGCTGGTCACACTGGTCTGCATGGGGGCCAAATGCTCCCTTTGACCTGCCCTCCAGGCCCACTGCCTCTCTGAGCAGCTCTTGGGGCACATGGACCCCCATCAAGGAGGGGTAAGAGAGACAATGCTGCTCCAACAACATTTCCCTGGACTGTCAAGAAAGGCAGCTTCTGGATGAAGATGGTCATGAGCTTCCATTTCCCTCATCCAACAAGATCACTTTTGTGGTCATAACAGGCAGCCAAAGTGAATCCTCCTGCCTGGGGAAAGGGGAACCACTTTGCTCAAACACAAATACCTGCTCCAGCTGATGGACAGAAGAGAATTGGATCTCAGAATGAAGATCTAAACCCCAACAGAAATGACTAGCACAGAACAAAGTGACCTCAGCTATTCCAGCACCAGACCTTTGAGCATTGCACTGGAAAGCAAGGTGAAGGAACCACACATCTGAACGAAACCAGTGTAGACTGGGTCCATTCCCCGTGAGGATTTGGCCCAGCAATTGTGTCTCGAACAGCTTGTCCTGGGCCAGAGAAGAGGAGAGACTGTTCTTGACTTTGGGCCAACTTCTGTTCTCAGTTACACTGGTATAAATCTAGAGTCATTTTACTGACGTCAGTAGAATAACTAAGAACAGAATTGGTGACTCTACATCCATCCACTTCCTAAGCCGACACTGGTGCACCATCCAGAAGGCGACATCAGTAACTGTAACCACAGTAAAGTGAATTCCAGCATCTCTGAAGAGCCAAACCTCACCCCTACGTGGCATTCAGACCAACGTGCAGAGGAAGGGGATTTGGAACCGATACCGCATTGTGATGCCACCAAATCACATCCTCTGGACAAGTCCAATTGTCTAACCTGTAGGACTTGCCACCGACAACAGCAGTGCATGTGGGATAAAGTGATTTTTCTCTTTTCTGCAATATTCACTAGAATACCTAGACCAAAGAGTAGTGTGGTAGATGTTGTGCAGTTCCAGGCTGGAACAGCAGAGCCAGCTGCCCACCTGAACTGGCACCCTCTGGAGAATATAATCTTTTGGAAATGTGGTTAGTTTTGTGTGTGTGATGGGAGAGTGTCCTCATTTAGATTGCTTTTGAAATTTCCCATGGAATACAGATTTCTGAACAGAAATTAACTTACATATTTCAAAATTTCATTCAGAATTTTTTAAAAAAATCTTTCATTTCAGATTATTTCACTATTTTGATGCTACAGGCCATGAGAACTAGCATGTGATATATACCATAATAGTTAAAATAGTATAACTGCCTTTAAGTCAGAGAGAGTGCATGCTATTTCACCGAAACTTTTCATTTTATTTTCTACGTCAACCAATACTCTGATGGTATTGCAACAGAGGGGCATCTCATTTTGAAATTTCCCTAAGAAAATATTCTAACTGATTAAAAAAAAAATGTTTCCAGTTATCTTTCCAGTGGAAATGTCATTAAAATAGTAGTGTGGTAGATGTTGTGCAGTTCCAGGCTGGAACAGCAGAGCCAGCTGCCCACCTGAACTGGCACCCTCTGGAGAATATAATCTTTTGGAAATGTGGTTAGTTTTGTGTGTGTGATGGGAGAGTGTCCTCATTTAGATTGCTTTTGAAATTTCCCATGGAATACAGATTTCTGAACAGAAATTAACTTACATATTTCAAAATTTCATTCAGAATTTTTTAAAAAAATCTTTCATTTCAGATTATTTCACTATTTTGATGCTACAGGCCATGAGAACTAGCATGTGATATATACCATAATAGTTAAAATAGTATAACTGCCTTTAAGTCAGAGAGAGTGCATGCTATTTCACCGAAACTTTTCATTTTATTTTCTACGTCAACCAATACTCTGATGGTATTGCAACAGAGGGGCATCTCATTTTGAAATTTCCCTAAGAAAATATTCCAAATGATAAAAAAAAAAATATTTCCAGTGGAAATGTCATTAAAATGAATATGGTTGGGATTTTGTTTGTTTAATCAAACAATTTTTTTCTGAAGAAAAGACAGCTGAAGTCTTTTTCTCCCAGCGAGCTCTACTGAGCCCAGTGTGCATCTGTTGCCATGGGAGCTGCAACTGGGGACTCATCAGACTCACAGCTCAAGGAAGGTCAGTGCAACCTGGTGGAATCATGAATGCAAGGAGGGAGCTAATGACCCTGTGTCCTGTATCCTGCTATGTCTTGTTTCCCCAAAGGATACGAACCTTTTCCAGGCACTGGCTGGAACTCTTACCTCTTCAGCTCAGACCACAAAGCTTCAAACAGTGGGAGATGAAGACCTCACCTGAAGAAAACTGGAACAGCTATGGGGAATGACAGAAACTCTCTCTACCCTTCTCTTTCTGGTCCAATGGCAAAGACCCAACAGTAATTTCCAGCTGGTCTATTGCAACAGAGGGGCATCTCATTTTGAAATTTCCCTAAGAAAATATTCTAACTGATTAAAAAAAAAATGTTTCCAGTTATCTTTCCAGTGGAAATGTCATTAAAATGAATATGGTTGTGACTTTGTTTAATCAAACCATTTTTTTCTGAAGACAGCTGAAGTCTTTTTCTCCCAGTGAGCTCTACTGAGCCCAGTGTGCATCTGTTGCCATGGGAGCTGCAACTGGGGACTCATCAGACTCACAGCTCAAGGAAGGTCAGTGCAACCTGGTGGAATCACGAATGCAAGGAGGGAGCTAATGACCCTGTGTCATGTATCCTGCTCTGTCTCCTTTCCCCAAAGGATACGAACCTTTTCCAGGCACTGGCTGGAACTCTTACCTCTTCAGCTCAGACCACAAAGCTTCAAACAGTGGGAGATGAAGACCTCACCTGAAGAAAACTGGAACAGCTATGGAGAATGACAGAAACTGTCTCTACCTTTCTCTTTCTGGTCCGATGACAAAGACCCAACAGTAATTTCCAGCTGGTCTCCGGACCACCTTTCCCAGAGTCCTCAAATCCTGCCAAGAAGCCCATCAAGTCTGGAAGAATGAGATGTCTGAGAATGGCTTGTATCTGAGGCTTCCTTGCAACTCCTGTTCTCTCCTTCCATTACCTGAGCCCTACCCACGGCCTTGGAAGAGTCAGTGGCACAGGGACACGACAGAAGAAGTCAAAGGGACAGAGCGTGTGACCAACACAGGCAAAGGGCAGGTGCAGCACTTGACAAACAGCACAAGTCCATGAGAATCACAAGGTGAAGGGATGGTGCTCCTCCCGTGACCCCAAGTCAGCACAGACAAGTGACATTTAAGAAACTGAACCCAAACAGTGCACTTCTTGGCATTAAAAGCCTGACTGGAAAAGGCCACTGTCTGTAACTAGGTCAATCATTATACACTGAGATATTTATACAGCTCCCCAGTAATATGGTACAGGAGCACCTTGTGGCTATTTATCCTTCCAACCTCTCCCACTGCGAGCAGGATTTCTGCCTCATTTGCAGATCAGCAGCCCAGGCCCTGGCTGGTTTGCCCAAGATCACACAGGGTACGTGTGGCAGGGCAGGGAACCACATCTATGTTTTTGGAATCACACAAGAAGAGCAAAACCATTGTCAGTTAAGGCAAAAATATGCCTTCAAAATAAAATAAACCCTTCAACTGAGTATGGTGCTGTGGCTTGGCATTATATTGTACTGTGAAATCCATCCAGATTTGCATGTGACTGACTTACTACAAAGATCTCTGCTCCACCTCAGGTTCTTGATACCTCTATCTCTCTCTGACATCATGAAGACTCAAGACTTTCTCATAGTTCAAGGTGACAACTGACATGGCATCGGTACAGCCCCCTCCCTGAGCTCTGACAGGATTTTGGCTGATGAGACCAGCATTACCTCCTTTCATTTAGTCTCAAGGAAGGCTCAGAGGATGAAATATTCTGAGTTTTCACTCTTTAAGTGCGAGAAAGGAGATTCTTCCCACAGCAGAGGGCAAGCTGTAGAGCACCACAGCATCACAATAGCTAGAGATGGGAGATGACAAATGGGGAAGGGAAGAAAAAACCCACATGGACAAGAAAACAAACATAATGGGTTGGATGCCTCGTAAAGGAACACACCAGACAGTGCCAGCCCCTGTCATGGGGAAATTGTAATGACACCAGCAAGCACACCAGACACAAGAGGGAAGCAGGTGACCTACAGAAGGAAACCTGCAGTTAGCAACCAGCCATGCCTCACTTCTCCTCCCAGGCTGGGCAATCCGAAACCAGCCCCGACTTCCACTGCCCTCCTCATCAGCCCCAGCTCTCCCATCCCATCACCAGTGTCAAGTTTACACTTGAAGCATTTAAGCTTCTTGACAAGGAGAGTCGGACCCTCCCCTCCCTGGTCCCTCCAGGATACAGTCTCAGGAAACAACAGGTTTGCAGAAAACAAGTCTTATTCTTTTCCTGGTAGTCTCACCTTCTCCTTTATATCTTCTGGATATTTCCAGGGTTTGGACAAGGATTTTGTTGAATCTGTTTTCTATAAAGAAAGGAATTCAAGCTGTTTGTACGTGCTAGGTTAAAAATTGTTTTAAGTTCTAAGTGGTTTTTCTCACCCACTGAATTCCATGGGATTTAGAGACACGCACTATCCTGAAATACCTGTCTTATGTTACCAAAGACAAATAGGTATATGTACCAGAGGGGAAAAGAGAAGACAGAGGCTTTGGTTTTCAAGGTTTTCTGGCTTGGGCTGCAGGAATAGAGCTATTTCTTACTGACACCTTGCTGCAGCTTTCAAGTGCAGTCCAAAGAGCTGGGTTCTTGGGCAAGCTGTGGGGCAGGGAGGGAAACGCACACTTATATACATGCCAGAGCATATGACTCAAGCACATAACCATTCATTCACATAACATCTTTCCTCTGATGACAAACTGCTCCTCAACCATCTGTGATTATAACGGAGCCAGTCCAGTTGAAGGACAAAAGCTGGGGCTTGCCTTACTCCTGGCTGCTGTCTGGGAGGTGGCTGTGGGACAACTATCTGGCCATGGGACAGCTACCCATCTATGGGAGGACTTTGAGAGGGCAGGGGAGAGCCCACTTACCCTTGCCTCCAGGTATTATCTCTGGAGGCCACACTATTTTCCTCCCTTTGAGAAGCAAAAGCCAGCCAGTGGTCTTGTCCTGAGCAAGATGGAAGCTTCTTCCAGTTTCCTCTTCACTGTGCAACAGGAGGTGGTGGTTTGTTTTTTTTTTTTTCCCTGGGAAATGCAAACTCCCTCTTCCTATTCAGAGATTGATTCATTGTTATGATTTAATGGCATGTCCCCAAAGCAATTCCTCATTCTTTTACAGTTAATGCACATGCTAAGGCATTTCTTGTGATTATTCTGCAAAGGATATATCCAAAAGACAGAAAGGAAAATCATAGGAGTTTTAAGTGGAATCTACACTTGTTCCCTAAGAGACAGGTCAATGACTGGCTGATTCAGTCCCTCAGCAACCTCACTGTCATCACAGTGCTTTTCCAGACCACCCAGAGCCTCTCAGGAACCCCAAAGGTAAGCAATAGTATCACCCACAGCCCTATGCTGTCACGAGCCCCTTCTTCCCCAGCTCTTCTCCTCAATTCTCCCCCACACCCCAAGTGGTAATTCTATAATTCTACCTTACTTGCCTAAAGCTTCATTCAATTCACAAGCCTAGTCAAATAACAATTTCTCAGTTTTGGGGAAACAGACTTCATGCCATGACTTCAAAGCAGATCAGTCCAAACAAAGAGTCTTTGATGAACAACAATGTCATGATGAGGAAGGCTGCCCCACTGCCCCAGGACAAACCCTGGATGCAGCTTTCAGGGAGCAGTTCCCTCTGAATGTGCTTTTGCTTCTGCACCAACATCCCAAACAGTCCTGGGCACTTCCCCCATTTTCTACACAAGGGATCCCTGTGCTTTGAAATGTGGAAAGGATGGGGATGGGGACACTCCTGAAATACATCCCAACAGAAGAAAAGCCAATAGAAGTATGCAGAATTGTCCAAGGGTTGATAACAAAGCTGACATCAAGCCAAGCTGACCTTAAGGTATTAGAGCTCGTGTCTGGTCCAGGTAAAGGTGGCAGAGAGAGGCACATCCAAGACTGAGGATCTGCAGTAGCTGTAAAATGCCAGATGCTGCTGTTTGCTGACTCTGCTTGTTAAGCCAAACGTTAACCACATGCACCTCTTTTAGAGACTTTTAAGAAAAAATTGCAGGGATTTTCATCTCTCTCTTTTCTAAATGGAAAGTCTGAGTTTGGTGGCCTTCCTACACCTGACCGTCATAGCTCTATCACAGTTCCCAAAACAGCCTCAGACACAGTGTGTAGGTACCAGGGAAGGAATCCCTGAAACTGCTGGGATGTAGCTCTGTGAGAGACTGAAAATAAAGATGCATCACTAGTTGACCTGCTTGGCTCATCAGAAGATTGTTCTGACCATTACCAGATGATTTAGATTAATCATTTCTACTTAATGCCTTCTTGGATATCATTATTTGCAAGCACAGGATATGGATGATAAAGAAACATAGGACTATAATTAAATATCTGCTTTCTATTCTTGTCCAAAGATGAACATTTGGCAGGGCAACCCAGAAGAGAGGGAAACCTTACTTCTGGGGAAGGGCTGGCCTCTCGAGGCTTCAACACTGCCTCAGTTTCTCTGGGGCTGCCGGGGGTCTCGGTGGCAGTCTGTCTGACCATACACACTTAAAGGCCATGAAAACCTGGTTTCCCTCCAGAAAGCTTATTTCCCCTTCTTACCTCTTCTCACTTTTCCTTCTCCTCTGCCTCCCTCCCAGCAAGTGCAGAGGAGTAATCAGGAACCCTCTGGCTGATACTGTACAAAGCCAGTGTGAGCCCCTCGTTTTTGGCCTGTTGCTGGAAAACTTTTCCCTCTTCAGATTTCATCTCATCACCTGTTCACAGGCCCTTTAAAAACCACAAGCAGTTGGGCTTCTTAATTCAATTTTAATTATTTCTGTTCTTATTCTGCTGCCGAGTTCCACAGCAGGGCTAACAAAACGCAGCTCCTTGGGATGGCAGATGAAGAAGTTCTGCAACAACTGGGCTCAGAAAAGCTTACACCATTTAAGAAATTTTCCAGTGATTAAAAATGGATACAAGTCATAGTCACAGTCATTTATAGTGGCCTCTTAGCACTGCCTAGGTATTTGAACTATTTTACTTTTTCAGGCTCTGTAGCACACTAATTGCCCTCTATAAAATATTTAAATTATTCTCTTCCTATTTGTTCCAAAAAAAGAAATAAAAATGCCTTCAAACCCTTATACAAATCACTGAAGTTTTTAAAAGTATCCTATCTGTAGGCAGTAATGATCTGGAAAATAAAATCAATGTTTATTTGCTTGAAGTTGCTTACAGCATAATGCTCAGGACAATTAAATGTAGCTTCATGGCAATTTAGAGATCTTTTAAAAAGATCATACCCCTTTTCCAAATAACTATATGTTGTAATCACTGCATACAAATCTATCTGCATGTCACTTTCCACATACAGACTTTCCGAGACAATCCTGCATTTTTTCAGAGCAGAAAAAAAGCTGGACAAAACGACTTTCCACCCCTAATCACGGAAAGAATTGTATAAAAGCTGTTTGATTTCTCTTATCTGAGCAATTACACACCCGATCCTTGAGTGCACACGCTTTCACACAGTCGGACACCACCATTCTTCACCCTTTCCCTGCTTTAAAAACACCCACAGGCTCCCCCCTTACCTTCTGTGCTCCAGCTCCTTGGTCAGGGACAAGGCAGAGCTGAGATTTCTTCCCTTAAGTCAAAGCCCCAGCACGTTTTACAGCAGCCTGCTTGCTATTAGCACTTCCCATTATTTATGTGCTTCAGACTTTCCTCCTGAACATGGTTATCTTAAGAGAAACAACCCCTGAGAAAGAAATAAATAAAGCAATAAAAACGGAGGAGCTAAACCCCCCGGAGCCCTCGCAGACCTGCCCAGCCAGGTGAAGTGGAGCGAGCAAGGAATCCAAAGTTAGTAAAATGTATTTAAATAGTTATCGGGCAAGGGGAAACCAAACAGAGATCATGGTGGGGAAGAGGCAAACATACGTATTGGAATAACCATGCGGTGTCAAGTAACAGACAGATGAAACAAACAGTCATCAGCTATTTTTACATTCAGATTGGCCATTGGTAATGCTGGCGAGATAACTGATACAGAAAGCAACGCTGCCCCATTGGCTCCCCAACGCCAGTGATTTGAACCTTAAAGGACTGCATTTTTGTACCTACAGGTGGGAGCCGACGTGTTTATTAAGGTATTAAAAATACCCGGGAAGAAGCATGCACATGAGTAACACATTGCTCTCCTCCCGGTGCTTTTTCATAAATAGCTCATTTCATCATCATTGAGGCTGGACAAACGAATCCAGCATTCTTGGAGTAAGGACCCCATTCCACTGTCCTTCCAAAGCAAACAAGACCAGCCGCCCTCCTGGAAGGCACATGCCGGCATTGGATTTCATCTGGCCAACTGCAATAGGATGTTGAATAATAGGGGAAATATGCCATAAAGCCAACCAGTGGGGTTTCTGTCCTGCTGATACCAGCAGTGGGTGGTGCCCCGTGCCACGCTGAGGGCACCGAGCTCCTTTCTGAAGCCATGGGGGTCCCTCGGGGCTCAGCATCACGCTGGACTTTTTAGCCACAGCCTGCCCCAAAATGAAGAGCAGAAGAACCTCCTGTGGTTACAGCCCAACTCCCACTGCAGAGCAGGGCTCCACGTGAACCCAGCGCTCATTTGCATTTTAAAAAGAGCTGCTAATTACATAGCTACAGCATGAACGAAGCAACAACCATGCAGTATCTGCTGCCTGAGAAACTCCAAGCACCAGGAGGCTTGTGATGAACTAATCCTCCCTGTGATCCAAGAGTAGTTGAAGCTTCCCAGACCTTGGTGGGACAATGACCTGCCTTCTCCAAAGCAACCTTCAGCTTTGGGAGAGGCACATCCATCACCTTAGGTCCCAGTAGGAAGGTTTTTGCAAAGTCCACACTCTGCTAAACTCCTGGTCTGGGCTTTTGGTGCTCAAGTGCTTCTCCTTGCTCATCCCAGACTGAATGCTGGTCCTACCAAACGTCTGAGAGCTTCTGTGAAGTTCTGGCTCTAAACTCCATGCTTCCAACAGCTACTCATGCCCAGCACCCATGGGAGCACTCATGCACAGGGTCATGGCACCTACGAACCCAGACATCGGAAAGAACTGGCACACACTGGAAAAAAAATTAGAAGTTTGGGATGAAAACAGACAGTGGAAATGTAGTTTTTTCAGGCACCCACTGCCACTAACGTCTGCATGTATGCGTCTGTCTCTCCCACACATTTCTGAAGAGGGCAGTTTTTCAGGCACCCACTGCCATTAATGTCTGCATGTGTGTGTCTGTCTCTCCCACACATTTCTGAAGAGGGGTGGAATGTATTTCTGGAATAGCTGTGCTAAAAATAACCCCATCCCCGCTGTCTATGAAGGGAGGCAGGTAGAGCCCTGTGCTCTGTAAGCCCATGAACTTGTGAACTGCTCAGAGGCTGAGCTGCAACGAGAAAGACCCCTCTGGAAATCACCACCCCTGGGGCAGGAAGGGTGGCTGATGCCTTGGAAAATTCAAAGCAGGCACATGGAAGCAGCTGGGGTTAACAGTATTCTGCATGATGAACATGCTTTACAGGCTCCAGCTTTGAAAAGGGCTCAAATCTTGGGATAGGCACGGTGCTTATTCAAATATGATGATAATAAATACATATATTTGCAGATTCAGTGCTCAGATGAGACGCTGGGATCAGATGGCCCGTCATTAAAATCAAACCACTTCTGGGGGAAATGACTGAATAGCACACAGCAAACACAACCCAGCGGCACTCGGATGTTGTTAGCCTGCTCCCAGGAAATTTAAAAAGCAAAAAATTCCTGCTGCTTCCTTTCAGTGAGTGCAGAGCAGTAACGGATCACGCTGAACTTATGTAGGCAGCAATTTGGATCAAAATTCTAAATTAATAGGAAAAGAGTAGGCAATTTGCACAAATATGTCAATGGAAAAATGAATGTATGTATGTATAATGAAATCCATCTTTCACACACACACTTGAAACTCGTACCCTTGCTGAGGCTGAGACTACAGACGTGACAGCCTTATGCAAGAGCAGTAGTTTTTAGCCTTTTCTGACTTGTATCCCATCCCTTAACACTTTCTCCAGGGAAATAAATGGAGTTCTGCCCTACTGAGAAAGATGGGTTTTTTCCCTTTGTTACCTTAGCTGCAGATCCCAGAGAAGCCCTGTGCAGACCCCCAGGGGTCAATGGACCGATGACAGGCGAAGAGTCCCTCGTACATGGAGACTAGAAAGTGGAACTGATTATAAACAGAAATGACAACACCCCACCTTAGACTGGGAAAACGCAAGCATCGAACTGCTTTGGTTGCAGAAAGTAAATGGTTTATAATTCTCATGGCATTAAGGAGCAAGGGGTCTATTTAATAACCCCTGAGAGCAATATGAGTATATTGAGTTTTAAGTCGCTTGTTTACAGCACTTTTTGTCTAGAAGAGCAACGGAGGCTCAATTCTTACCTGGCAGCCACAAACTGAATGATTTGTTGGGTGCTATCACAGTTGGTGTAATAACTTGATCTCCAGGCACCGGACAGATGAGGGCAGAGCATGGGCTGGACATCAGCTGAACAAAAGCAGTGAACCAAGGGTGAGGACATGTCCCACAGCGGGGACAACACCTTCATCTGCTCTGCATGTTGACTCCCACGCTTACAGGTAGATCTTGCTGTGTCCCATCTAAAAAGTCTTGCAAGGTCTGCATTTCTCTGGGGTGTTTTTAGCCCCTGTGTGTCTGCTCTTGGATGTGCCCAGGAGTGCATAGAAATTAAAAAAAAAAGTTATGGTGCAAACTAGAAGCTGCTCTACCAGCCTCCTTGGGACAGCCCAAGACCCTTCAGCTTGTTCTCCAGCAAAGGGGGCTCCACCTCTATGTCTGGATGTCCGGGGACCTGTCTGGATGAGGAGGTGGCTGCCAGTTCTATCCCATTCCTGCAGCCTCTCAGCAACCCAAATCCCTTCCTTCCATGCTCAAGCTGATCTGGATACACACCTCTTAAGATGATGGAAATGCTCCCTGTTTCTGGGGAGGGAAGTGCACCACTTGTTCCTCCTCTTGCTATTTTTGCATTTCACCCCTTGCTGAAAGAGAGATAATGGCTGAAAATGAGTCGGGGTCTCCAGTTTTGCATTCTCCTCCAGGAGGCACTGGGCTTTCTGAGCATCTGCAGATTTCCTGCTAAACATGAAAGCATCACTTTTCAGGTGCCTTCCAGTCCCTAAAGAAGCTGCAGGAGAGATGGGAGGGACTCTTGATCAGGGAGTGGAGCCAAAGGACAAGGAGTCACAGTTTTAAACTGAAAGAGGGGAGATTCAGATGAGATCTTAGGAAGAAATTCTTTGCTATGAGGGTGGTGAGACACTGGAACAGGTTGCCCAGAGAAGCTTGATTCCACTTCTCAGAATTTTATAATGTGGTGTTTAATATAGTGCAATATCAAAATTCTTTTCATCCTGCCCCCAGAAAGTAGTACAAGATATTATTTGCTAACAAACAAAACACTACGATTCTTCTCTGAAAGGAGATTTCTCACGAAACCAACAAACTTTGCTACATTTCAGCTTTGACTGCATTTGCGATCGCTGGCAGACATTGGTACCACCATCTTTGTGTCCATCTGTGGAAACATGACCTTAAATTCAGTTTTAAAGGACTTTCTACAGCCTGATCTGCTGCCCCATCAGTACCACTGGGACTCAGCTGACTCGAGACAACTCGTCTGGATTCCAGCCCCCAACACTCATCCTGAAACTGGGAGGTGCCCAGGCTGGGGCACCAGACTGGGGCTCAGCAGCTCATTTATGGCTTTCAGAGACAGAAGGTAGACTGGAAGGACTCTGATGACACAGCCCCAGTTACAGTTTTTTGGCAAGGATGTCTATGGCAACCACATCCTACCTATTTCCCCCAAATAAACTGACTCTCCAGTCATGAGGAAAGTCTTGCTTTTGCTGGTAAGAGAGACACCTCACACACATCGATCGTATCTTCAGAAACCCCAAAAGATGTTTTTGTATAACCGTTTCACTATTAAGCACCCTGCCAGGAGCGGAAGACAGATGTGACAGAAAAGAAACCTGCTACAGGAAATGCTAACACCAGAAGATGGCTAAATTATTCTGCAAGCAAGGGTTTCATCCTGCAAACCACTGTTCTGTATCTAAAATAGCTAAAAATCATATTAGGTACCTATCTGCCCTCTGGGCACTGATTTACCTTGGAAATCTTTCTCTTCCCATCAGGAATTGTCAGTGAAATCTGACAGCACTTTGCATTTTGCAGGAGAGGTTCAGCCCGTCCCAGGACTTGCAATGAATCAGCCTTTCAACAGAAGGTTAAGAAAGGGGCACCCTTGTGACAGGTCAGATGAGGGGGAAAAAAATGCCTGTAAATAGCCTGAGCAATCTAAAAAATAGTTCTCTCTAAAAACATCACACACAGAGGACAGTGACTTTTACAGATATCAGGACAAACGCATTAGGTATTTTATAAACATAGCCATAACCCAGCTAATTTAAGAGGAGAGGTTGGAGGAATGTGGCGTTACCGGCCGAGCGTAAATATTTCCTATTTACAAATCACAAAGCAAAAACCGGAGACCATGGGCTCATTAAAATAGCTGGAGAGCAACGATGGCAAACATAAGGTGCTATTTTTAGGGGATCATATGAGCACCCAAGCAGCTAGAAGTCCCGTCAACCCTGAGGTGTCATATGGCTGCTCGCAGAGTCCTTTGCACTCTACCACCCCAAGGTGAACATGGGGTTTGGCTCCAGCCCCCCCCCCCTCCGTGCCCCCAACCAGGTTTCACCCAATATTTTGCATTTTACACAGCAGGTTGGATGAATTTCCACCGAAGTTGCCCCAGGACCACTGGCCCCATCCTGCACCAGGTCCCTTTTGCAACCCAGAAGAGGGTTTTTTTGGGCAGCGTTTGCAGGGCTGACCCCCCCCTCCCCTCCCCAACACTGGGGAATATCAATGTTTTGCAAGAGGAAATGGTGTTATGCTGCAGAGGTAGCCGCAGTTCACATGCAGGCTTATCTCTGGGCGGGGTGAAGAGAGAAAAGATAAAACATTAAAACTTGCTGTAGGCTGAGGAGTTTGCCTGAATTCTGTAGTTTTTAAATTTTGCGGTTTGCAGAATACACTTGCTGTGGGCCAGGAAGAGGAAACAGTGAAGCACAGCAGCACAAAATACGAGACTTTTATTCCTCAGCAGTACCTGAAGTTTGAAAACGTATTTAAAAACTCCTGTTGCTGCTGAATTTGTTCAGAAAATACTGGGGTGCAAGATGTCTATGGGCCAGAGCCCTGGTGGGCAGCGAGGGGAAGGGCAGCCTGGCTTAGGAGAGAACTTGCAGCCCAGATGGGAACCAGACAGGGAAGGAATTTCTATTTGCACTTCCTCCTTCTCAAACCAACTCTCTTCCGAGCTCAAAAAGGAGCACTGGAAACCACATAAGGTCTTGAAAAATATTTCACTTTTGCATATCTTGGCAGAAAACAGGCACCAGTAGAATCATTGATTCATAGAATGGTTTGGGTTGGAAGGGACCTTAAAGGTCATCCAGTTCCAACCCCCCGCCCTGGGCAGGGACACCTCCCACCAGACCAGGTTGCTCCAAGCCCCATCCAGCCTGGCCTTGAACCCCTCCAGGGATGGGGCAGCCACAGCTTCTCGGGGCAACCTGGGCCAGTGTCTCACCACCCTCACAGCAAAGAATTTCTTCCTGAGATCTCGTCTAAATTTTCCCTCTTTCAATTTAAAACTGTTACCCCTCATTCTATCATGCCCCTCCCTGATGAAAAGTCCCTCCCCATCTCTCCTGGAGCCCCTTTAGGGACTGGAAGGGGCTCTAAGGTCTCCCCGGAGCCTTCTCTTCTCCAGGCTGAACAGCCCCAACTCTCTCCTCACCACAGAGGGGCTCCAACCCCTGATCATCTTCGTGGCCTCCTCTAATAAACACCAGTAAAAATAGCAAAAACCACTGCCTACCCCATTTCCAGTCCTCTAGCAGATCAGAACACACCAGTTCACTGTGAAAAGCAACACAGCTTTTTGCCTTTTTCCCATTCCAGTAATCCGAGGAATTATAATATTGTATTTCTAAACGATATGACTTTAAGACACGTTTAAGAAAAGTAATCTAAAATTGGCATTCAGTAAAACAGGCGGCACTAGTGAGAGAACTAGAAGTTTATGCCCAGTCTTTCAGAAAAAAAAAAAAGCCAATGTGTAATTGTTCAGGATTTTGCTGAATGTCAGGAATGGAAGATTAAGAAGCCAACAGATGGTGATGCAGTGAGATTATCAGCGTTAGCGGGAAGAATTCAGGCAAACACAGAAAGGCCAAGAACAGCTAAAAAAACCTGGCCTGAAAGATAGCAAATGTGCTTCTCTGCGGAACAGAGCGAAATAATGACTGAGAAGAAAGGAGCCAAACGAGGAACAGAAAGCAACCGCTGCAGAAAAGCCAGAGAACAGAGACGTGGCAATCGAAAACCCAGCTCAGACCCAGCTGAGAAACGGGTCCCAGCTCCTCCACCTGCAGACACAGCCCAGGACCTGGCTGGGAGCTCCTCGGCACAATCTGCCTCAGGAACTGGGTGGACTGGAAAAATAGGGATGGACCTTCCTTCTTTACCCTGTGGCTGAACTTGGAGAACGGGGTCAGCGAGAGAGACGTGGAGTAGATGGGAAGACAACATCAGAGAAACCCCTAAGAATCCTCCAGGCCTAAAAACTATGTCACAACCCCTTAACAAGGATTAACCAGATGAGTCCCAGGTAACCAGAGACTGCTCTTTGCAGCAAAGTGATTCCTGGGACTGAAATTCACTGTACCAAATGTACTAAAGTGGCTGGTATTAATAAACTGACAAATGCAAACAAAAGAAATCTCCTTTAATCTCATGCCATTAAGGAAAGGGCACGTGGTTTGAATTATGATCATACAAACCACTGACTTCAGGCACTTTTTAAAGGTTTGTAGTCTGCAAAACTCATTAGAAGATCTACACTTTCAGATATTTGAAGAAAAATATAATGGGAATAAAAAGATAAATACTGTCTTTTAAAAATTGTCACAACTGGTTTCCTCTAAACTTCAGAGGCATTTTAGGCAAAAAGATGAACATAAAACAAATAATAAAATTATTACTGCTGAAAATTCTAATCCCGTAAACATGTGTGTGATTAATTATTTTCCTGCAGGGATCAGGGGTCCTTCTCTGAGGAACAAAACTAAACGTGTTTGGCAGAACCAGGGCTCTACACAAAACCCATCACACCCCCAGTACAGATACTCTCAGTGACTTCAGCAGAAGTGTTTGCACACCACGTAGAGCACAGACCAAAGCATTAAGCACTACGAGCTCAAAGTGCATTTTTATTGCCATCGTTTTTGTTACCAGCAGAAAGTATTTCTGTTTCCAAATACAGCCCTAATTCCCAGATCCAAGGTGGATCTGAAATCCATTAAGAAAACGACTGTGTGTGCAGGGAGACCTGAACAAGGAGGCAAGGTCTGATGTCTCCACTGATGACACCTCTAACAGCATCCATGTCATTTAGGATCACAAGTCCCACTGATTACAATATTCCAACCCTGCTGAAGGACAACAGCCCCCTCAGATGTTTCAACGTGACGCAGGATATTTTGGAAATTGCTGTTGAGTGCAGAAGCACTGGCAGATACGGCTGAGCCAGCTCCAATCAACAGAAACCCTTCCAGAAACATGAGTGGGAGCTGGAACCTGCTCCATTTGCTTATTGCTTTAAAAGCTGAGTTTGTGCCATCCTCCTCACAGAAGGGATGTAATGAAACCTTGGACTAGGCTTTTTCCAGCCTAGTTGAACACGACAAGCATGAAACATCTGAGTAGAAAAAAAATATCTCTACAAATACTGGAAGTCTACAGATTTTTAGGAAAACAATTGAAGAAACACATGCCAGACTTCCACATTAGCAAAGCAAGACCAGAAGATATAAAGAAAGCAAGGAAGTGGTGGTGTAAATAGAAATTAGTAAAAGTTAAACATTATTTAAATAACACTATTTTTACATTCAACATTAGATGCTCTGATGTATGGTTAATTCCAGTGTCCTGATTCCCATTTTCATTTCTACCTCTCCCAGCTTTACTATTTATTCTGGCATCAACGTAAAAAAATGATAGTCAGCAAATTCTCATAGCTTCTCATAATTCTAAAATCATTTGCAGACTCACTGTTTCCACGGGATACTTCAGATCTAACCACACAGTCCTTATGTTTACTATTTGAGCTACATTAGTTTGTGAAGTCCATGAGATGTAGGGGAGAACTTTGTAGAGTAGGGTTGATAGTTGGGCTTGATGATCCCAAGGATCTTCTCCAACCTGAATGATTCTATGATTTTAATAATAGTCATCAAGTCTATTAAAGGTTTTCACTGTGAGCAAGCACCTAACCTTGCCCTCAGAGAAGATGATTGATAAATCCAGGTCCCATGAACGCCCAGTCCTGTTGTTTTAAGAGAAAAAAAAACAACAACTGTCAGTTTGAATAAAATAATGCTGCAAAATACATAGGGATTCATATAAATTCCTTCTGTTGGAATGCTTTCCACATCTCACCTTCAGTTAAACACCTACAACACACTGTGTGGACACGTTGTTAGGTTTGGAGCAACTAAACTATATGCTCAAGGTTACACTGGGAACCTATAGAAAAGCCAGGAAGAGAAACCAGCTCTCCTTTTCCAGCATTATGGACAATTCATCAGCTTATGCTGAGTCCTAGATGGGGTAACCTCCAGGGGAGGATTTTTATTAGCACATTCTGCCTTCTGCAAATTACTGTGGTATGATCATAATGCCTTTGCGCTTTTGTCTACCTACTGGTAGTATTTAGAAAGTGCCTATTCCTCTTGAGTCTAGAGCTGCATAAACAACAACAATAATAATTAATAACTTTTGCAATTATCTTCTGCCAAATGAAATCTCATCCTCAGCTTCAACTGGATACATTCATCTGTCTTAAGTTGTTGTCTAGGGTTGCTATGCACTATCTAACTGTTGGTATGTTCCATCCCAAAGGTGGCTCTTTGGGAAACTTTGAAGCTCTATAAATAGAAGATATTATTATTATTATTATTATTATTGAGAGGGAGCAGGAATGCAACAATTCACCCTCAGGGGACAGAGACACTCAAGAACACTTGTTTCAGCATTCAAATGCACGGTTAGTTCACTACCAGTGACGTGAAGGAGAGAAAAGCTCTAGCCCAAAATACCCCATATGAGCAAGAAGACATTCGAAATCTGCCAGGAAATGTTCCTGTGCAACCTGCTCTGGGTGACCCTGCTCTAGGAGGGGGCTGAACTGGATGATCTCCAGAGGTCCCTTGCAACCCCATATC
This sequence comes from Calidris pugnax, assembly GCF_001431845.1. Lineage (NCBI taxonomy): Eukaryota > Metazoa > Chordata > Aves > Charadriiformes > Scolopacidae > Calidris > Calidris pugnax. Next base: position 101,568 of record NW_015091110.1, read on the forward strand.
ACACTGTGATCTGCACAGAATGGTTGTGTCCCAGAAGCTTCAGCATCTCAGGTGGTGGTGGCCATAGGTCTCTGCACCACAGAGACATCCCACTGACAGCTGGACTCCCATGGGCTCGTGAGACCTAAGACACCTGGGAAAAGACTTCCCCTTGAAGTTCTTGTGTGTCTGTCACATCACTAATCATTTTATCCCAAGCATTATCTGTTTGCCTTGAAGTCAGAAATGCCTTCCATTTGTGGAGTTAATTCACAGTCTTAACACCACCAGAAGGCAGGTTTTTGTGGTCAAATATATTGCCACATTAATAACTTCAGAATATTACATGAGGCACAAAAAGAAAAGAAAAGAATAAATTAAGGGAAGAAGCCTGCATGGCACACTAGAGAATTAAAGTGCCATTTTATTACACACACCTTAGAGTTAAAGTTTTAATTTTCTTTTAAAAGATAGCAATATATCACCTTCATCCTCTGTGTTCAAAAACACTTAGAGAGGGTGATTTGTTCTTTGTTGCAATCTACAGGACAGCCAAAGCTGTGGTCGAGTGGTGTTGACCAAATCCCTGCAATTCCACGGTGACAACAGAATTGTTATTATTGTTTGTATTCACTATTGCTCTAAACAAGGGACTTTTCTCCAAGGATCCTGATGTAGTTTAAATACAAATGAATGAGTCCTCCCTAATCCCTTGTGAGCTATTCTATTCTATTCTATTCTATTCTATTCTATGATTCTATTACTAGTCTTATTTTACAGAGGGGTTAGAAAGGAGGACACTGAGGCAGAGAGGGGCTACTGGACTTATTTTCACAGCAACTGACATCAAAACAGTACCTAGTCAGTGCTTTGGCTCAGGCCAAAGCTCTAGCTCTAACTCAGAGGCAGCTCCAGGAATTATTCCCAGCTGGACATGCCCCCCCTGCCCAGATGTATGGCCACATACATCCATACAGTACACGTACAGTAAAGCACTGCCACTTGAGGGTTTCACTTGCTCTGCTGAGCCGGCACGGAGGAGCTTTTAAAAGTGGAAAGGCATCCAGAGGCATCTTTTTCTTTTACAAGCTGCAGACATTTGCCTCTTAGCGCAGAAGGTCACCGAGCAGGCAGGGGGATCTCGGTGGGTGTCACCGCAGCGCAGTTTCCAAAGGGCTCCTGGCTCCAGCAGCAAGCTCTCCCCACTGCCTTATACTGCCGACCAGCAGAGCTATATTTGGAGGCAGATACGGGGGGTTATGTTCCCTGAGGGCCCCCCGACGGAGGGAGTTCAGAGCGTGTTGTCCTGATGGACGTGCACACGTGTGCCCTAGCAGAGTGGAGGTCAGCCATCATTCATGAAGACGTGGAGACCACTTTGCAGCCCTGTTACAGGGTTTGCGGGTAGCACGTGTTCCCCTCCCACCCTGCTTTCTCCCCAGTAAAGCTGCTACATTTTTAATGCCTCCATTAGCTCCTGGAACCATTGACAGCTTCAAGCCTTTCCCCTGCAACGAGCTCCAACGTGGAAACGCCGCGCGGCTCTCAATCACAAGCCAAATGGCTAAAGATTTTTGAGAAGAGATTTAAATTCCAGAAGGGGAAGCCTGCCCAGTCAATGCTACACCTTTAACATAATTATTAATTATTCATAAACAACTATAAACCCACCTAGCTCCTGTGGTACCGCTTGTCTCTGGAAATGCCCTTGCTGAAATCACCCACAGGTGTCTGGATTTTCCTCTCCCAGTGCATCCACACCTAAGGCAAAGTGGCAGGACCCAATGCCTCTACTGAGAGCCAGAAGATTCTGTGTTTCATGCAGAGATGCCAGCTTGTCCCCTAAAACACATCAAATTTTATGTTTCTTTTAGCACAAGAAATGATTCTTTCATTTAAAGACAGGGAGGTGCAGTTAAACAGTTTCTACACAAGGCAGTCAGAGCTCAGTCCTCCCCAAAACCCACCCAAATCCACATTCACAGCTGCAGAAGAATTGTAAAGGTTCAAAGTGCCAAGAAAATAGAAATAATACGGAGTTTCTGCTCTCCTGAAATCTTGTGCTTTTAAGAGAAGCTGTCAGCCCCACCAGCAATGAAAGATGTTTCTCTAAGTGCTGCATGATTTAGTCTGGGAGCAAGAAGTCACCCAATTGAGACATCTCTGACAATTAATATTTTGTTATCCAAAGTCGGCTCGGTTTTAGTGGAAAAGCCCAGCCATGGAGACAGGAGCCTGTCCCCTCTCAGGTGGCTCAGCTCTGCAGAGCTATCAGGAATAGAAAGAGGTAAAATCATACTTCTGTCACAGAAGGAAGCCATGCACACAGTTTGAACACCAATTTAAATCAATTTAGAAAATTATTTTGTTAAAACAGATCCATCCCTTGGTATAGTTCCTTTGATTTGAGCTTGACAACATCGTTTTGGTGAAGGGTCTGACTGAAGACATCGCTGTCGAGCCAGTCAGGAGGTGAGTGCCCAACAGTTTTCTGCCCCATCTTCCCACTCGGGGTCCTACTGTCCCCTCTGGATTCCCCAAGCCTGATTCTGCAGAAACAGCACAGACCAAAAGTCCTCCCGGTTAAGAGCTTAAACTAAACTTCATTTTTCTCATGGACCTGGGTTAGTGGGGAACCACACACGACCCTGTTGGGAAAGCAGAGGGGACAATAAGCCCCTGGGTAAGTAAGCAGCAATGTGTGGTAGCCCATCTGCTGTAGGAACTCAGACCTCAGCCCGAGCTGTTACGCTGCTTGAAAGCACTTTAAGCAGTTTTAAGCAGTTATGCTGCTTAAAATTTTGGATATTGTTTGACTTGGTTCAATGGTTCATGACCAGCCTTTGTGTGACACACCAAACCTGTAGACAGACGTGCTCCTGTGACAAACTAGGTTACAAATTTGTCACCTGAACCATGCTAATAACTAACCATGGGCTCATTGCTGCAGTTTACAGCAAATATGATGTAAAATGTGTTGGCTTAAATTCCAGTGAAATGAGGGATGTTAAACTCATTTAAATTAATTTAAATTAAGCCACACTGACCTGTACAGATATATTCTTCTTGTTTGAAACCTTGCTGGCAATGCTTAACTGTAAACACCAGTAGAAGCTGGAACGTGCTGAATTCAGTTTTAGCTCACAAACACACCCATCGCACACGTTAGTTTTAGTGAACCATTTCATTTGAGCTTTTGGGAGGCACCAGTATGTTCCCAGAGGTGGAGACAGATATTGACTGATAGGGAAAGGAAACAAAGTAAGAGAGATATTGGTGTGGTGAGCTGTGGCTAGCTGAAAGTGATAATAGCGCTTACTAATTTTACTTCTAAAGGGCTGTAGCACGTGGAGTGAGAAATGAGTCTAAACGGCTCATTTCCATGCTGTGGGTAATGCCAACTGAGCAAGGTGTTACAGGGAACTTTGGCCACACAAAACCTTGGGGTAGTTGGGCAGTTATCTCCCAGCTGCTGTTATGTTCCTTTCTTGATGGTGCCCTTCCCAACTGGGGCATGACCTGGCAATGAACCGTGCTTCCAGAGCAGGGGAAGGGTCCTCCATCACTCCACACACACGGACCATGGGTGCAGGCAGCATGACCCTGCCACACCGTCAGGATATCACTCTGATACTGCTTGCAGTTCACGTAAGGTTTATCTCCACTTCCTGCAGATGAGCAAGGAGATAGCATCCTTCCTTTCATTGCCTCCTCTCCCCCTTCTACTCTCACAGTTTCTGAAGGGATAACAAGCACTCTTGCTTTTTCCCACTTGGGAGCAATGAAGTTAGTTACCTACAACTTCCCAGCAGGAACACTTTGGACAAATAGAATCATAAAGTCATAGAATTATTTGGGTTATAAAGGACTTGAAAGATCACCCAGTTCCAATCCCCCTGCCCTGGTTTGGGTTATAAAGGACCTGAAAGATCATCCAGTTCCAACCCCCCTGCCCTGGGCAGGGACACCTCCCACCAGACCAGGTTGCTCCAAGCCCCATCCAGCCTGGCCTTGAACCCCTCCAGGGATGGGGCAGCCACAGCTTCTCTGGGCAACCTCTTCCAGGGTCTCACCACTCTCACAGCAAAGAATTTCTTCCTAATATCTCATCTAAATCTCCCCTCATTAAATACACTTCACTTATTGAAGGCTTTTGTAGGTTACCATCCACAGTTCTACTCCAGCACAACAAATGAATGACAAACACCCGTAAGCACAAAGGAAACCAGCACAAAAACATTACCAAAACCAGCTCACTGATATAAACCTTCAAGAAACTTCCACTGCACTGAAATGGTCTGGCAAAAAAACCACACCTCCACACATTGAAGTCTTTCCCTTTGAGATCACAAAAGCTAAGAAAATGGGGCATGAATCCCATCAGTCAAGGTACCCAACTCACTAAGGGTCTCTATTCAGTCAGCTAGGCAGACACAAAAAAAATTATGATATTTAAGCACAGTGAGATGGAGGTGGGGAGCTTTATTTTACAATCCTGCACAGCTGGAGAGAGCCCTGGGGCCACGGAGTGAAGTCCTGACCCTCAGCACCCAATCTATCTCATGGATGATTCTCCCAACAGCAGCCAGGGGAAGCCTTGATGATGCAACTTCTATCTTTCCTGCACTTACTGAATGGCTTTGGTTTTCAAGTAAGTCTACAGGACCCTGCAATCAAGTCACTTACTGCTCTCTTGAACTTGGACCCTGCAGGGAATGCCAAAGTGAGCAATCAGACCTCACCTCTTTATCTCCATGCTCCCACCCCAAAGTCCTATTTTCAAAAGCAATGTGAGCCCTTAGGAGAGTAAGTCCCAATGAAAATCACTCTTTGCAAGTGGCACTAAATCTCTTTGGCACTTCCAGAGTTGTATCTTGACCTCTGCTTGTGAGGTATGGCCGGGAAACCCTCTCATCCAGCTGCTGACAGCCCATCTGCAGAGCACAGCTTCTCAGGCTCCTAGAAAACAATCATTTCTAAACAAGACAAAGCCAAACCAAACTAATTCTAGTGTTAGCAATAGCCCTGAGGTGGCTGGGCAAGAGACACTGGAGTTTCTTTGCTACCAACACTCCCATGATTTCTACGGCTCAGGAAGGAGAAGGTGCTGCCAAGACTCTATGTCAGTCCTTCAGCATGGGAGAGTCTACTCTTCTCTAGCATCCTTCAACACAAAGATCCCCAGATTACCTACAACCCAATTTATTTCAATCACCTCAAATCACAAAAAGTCCAGGAGCTGAAACACACCAGAAGGAAACAAAAAGACTCTCCTCTAAGTCTTCCTTATCAGGGATTTCAGAGGGAAATGTGAGGTACACCTATTCCGTTGTGGTAGGAGAAGACTTTGAGATGTGTAGTCTTCAGATCGATGCTGGGAAGGGCAGGGCATGCCCTCCTCCTGGGGAAAAAAAGAGAGAAAGCAAGCATTTTTGCTGAAGACTAACAGATTAGAGATTTCTGCTGTAATAGCACGGAGTTCAAGAGATACTGTATGTGTGCTCAGAGGAACGAGCAAATCTTTGCAAACGCTGATAGACTGTAAATAAATAAACGAAGTATTAATCATCACTGCCATCAAACTCTGGGAGAAATCTATCTTTGTATTATTTGGATGAGGCTCTGTCATTAGTTCAACCTTGCCATTTTTAGAAATTATTAGAGTTTTATAGCAGGTCTGAAACTCTATGCCAACGAGACTGTGATTTTAATGCGTATTAATGGGACAAATGGGGGAGGGGAAAGGAAGTTGGTGCGATTCCCTTATAGAGCAGAACGCTAAATAAGAAGATTCCAGCTGTGCAACAGGAAAGTTAAAATGGTTTGTTTGGATCATTAATATTGCAATGAAAACTAATTAAACCTAGAGCTACAAGGAGGAGCTCATTAGAGATTTGAAGAGAGGCAGCGCAGCACTCAGCAGCCTCCAGTTTTAGCAGTTTCTTTTATCACACCAAGTGGGGATAGCAAGAGTTCACCGAGCAGACTGAGGATAGCCTGAGGAGCCGAGGGGATATGGATGCCCAGTCCAGGGCATGCAACTGCAAGAAGAACGTGGATGCTACAGGCCTTCCTTGGAAAACCCTTTGTTGATTTTGTAGCCCTGTAGAATGAGCCAAGACCTTTTACTGGTGTAAAAATAAAAAGAAGTCACTGGAGATGTAAAATTCATTTTCAAAGATGACATCTAGGCATCAGTCTACTCCATCTACACCAGTGAAGACCCTCAGAATTGACTCATGGAGGGTGGGAGGCACAGAAAGGCTGCTAGACAATGAGGAGTATGGCATGTCCTGCAGATTTGACCCCAGTCTGTGCTGGCAGCCATGGGGAGCAGGGATTTCTGCACAGGCACAAAGGAGAGGACAGAAAAGGTGTCTGTTTAGCGCTGTGTAACAAAACGAGCTCTTGCTTTGCTCAACCCGTGAAGAGACTTGGTGGCCACGGGCAGGTTTGGGTTACAGCAAGCCCACAGAGAGTGTAAGAGCCCAAGTGAGGCAAAAGCGTACTTCAGATTGCCCTTGAACACAGGAGTCTCAACCTAAATTTAGATGCATGGGTGCACACTGGACCAGATTTATACAAACCCCACAAAATTCACACCGAGAGTCCCAAGGTAGCATTATCTGTACTGTTTCCACTTTTTTTCCTGGGGGAGAAACAGCTGAGTTTGTGACGATGGCACTTCTGCCTCTTAATAGACCACAATCCTGAGAACCTACATTCCACTTTCTATTTTCCCCTCCCTGATGTTCCCCCACAACCAAAGTCCTCAACAGCATAGTTTTGGAATGACAGATATCTGCCCAGGCTTGAGTGACTGCCGTAACCTCGCATTCCCTTTTCTGGTGCAGCTTGGCATAGCACAAATTCACAGAGTTCAAAGTCAGCCCTTGAATACTTCACATGCTGGTTCTGCTCTTTCCTCCCCAGACATCAACACCTTTAAGCAACACTCTATTGCCCCTGAACTAGTCCATCTGATAAACTTTTGCTTGATAAACAGGGACAGTGACAAACAAGGGGGAAGGAAATCAAGAAACACGTTAAGGATTTCCACAGAGAAGTGAAGACCAGGGAACACATTAAGCTGTGATCAGCGGCCAACTCGCATTTGTTGTCCATCACGTAAGGTTTTGAAGGACATCTTCAAATAAATTTAATTCACAAGGCGCTCCATACGAGGGGAAGGAGGGGAGTGGGAAAACACAAGCTCAGTAGAGATGGACAATACAGGGGAGCGGCATCTTACCTGCATCTGTGCTGTTTCAAGGATTTTGTAGGAAAGGCAGTTTAGTTTCAGATCCCCCCCATAAGATTATTTCCTGCTGTGATGCGAGCAGACGTGGGCAACGTAGTCAGAGCCGAATGTCTTGGCTGTCGTTCGGTCATGCATAGTGATGATTTTACTAGCAAAGTGCCTGGGCACCCAGACGCCGTTTCTGCTAATTGCCCATCATTAACGCTGCCTCCATAGGAAAGACCTCGGGCCTGAGCTGTCAGAAAGACAACATTGGTGAGATGCTCTAACCTAATTTGAGTACCTTAAACCATAATGTAGGTGCTTAAATTCCTGTTGAAGGAGCCAAACCAGATGTCTACATACCTAAATGTCTATTTATGTCCTTAAAGAGAGCGGGGAGGTGACTAGAAACAGCCCCACCACGCAGAGACTGAGATTTTTGAGAAGCCTCTTTCAGAGGCTGAAACCTTTCAGCTTTTCCCAGCACCACACACAGGAAGATAATGCATTTGGGGGAATCTGCACAGAAATGAATGATGAACCATTGGTTTATTTTAACTTGGTGTTTATGAAGATTGCCTAAGGATTTCCAGTGCTTTTCAGTGTTTGGTAAGCGTAAAAGGAGAAAAATCACATCATTCTAATCCCAAAGCAGGGCAATTGGTTTGTTTATGCCTATTATATTCTATTAAAGATGCAATATCTGCTTTATCTCAAGAGATGTTCCAGCTTATTTGTACCAGCTTACCCCTAGTGTAAGGGCAAATATTAGTTAGCACCAAAATGGGACGCAGTTAAGTCTAATGGCACGTCACCAGCATTGCTAATATTGTAAACAAATTAAGTGGCACTTACTTTGAGGCAGAACAGGATAGTTTGTTCAAGTGGCTCTGCTTTATGTGCATTGAGAATTTGCTTCCAACAACAGGATTTCAAGAGTAAAGTGGAACATGTTCATACATCTGAGGAATACTATATGCATATTGTAGGAGCCTGCTTGTCCACTGTTCACGAGTCATCGCTGCCCTTCACTAGCAGTCTGACATCAAATGATTCCCTTATCATTAAAACTAACCAAAAAAATAAATAATAAAAATAAAACAATCCAAGCTGAACATTTCTACTCAGAAACATACCAAGTTTTCTTGTGGATGTCTCTTAAATCTGACGTTTCATGTGCCCTCTTTTGATGGTTGAACTGACTAGTCAAAAAAAAAAAAAATAATCCCTGGATGTATGAAATTTTTGCTGTGCCAGTGCAATGGATCATCCTGTCCTCTGGTTACAGCACATCATGAGAATGCAATTCCGTGGGTGACCCAGCCAAGAGAGGATAACAGGGACACAAACTACCTGAATCACAACTCCTATAGGGCACTGCATCTCAAAAAGAAAAAAAAAAAAGGTGCTTTTCAGGAGTTCATTCCTGATGGAAGCTCTCCTACATTCTCAAAAAGAAAAAAAAATGGTGTTTTTCAGGAGTTCATTCCTGATGGAAGCTCTACCTTTCTGCATTTACAACACATTTTCTTGAAAGATTTATTCTGTTGAAAACTCTATTCTATATCTAGGAACAGAAGAGACAAGAAAAGTTTCATTCAGATCAATGCCCTGTCTCTTAGTGGGTCATTTGGAGGAAACAACCTGCAGACTTTTGGCCATAAGGAGCCCAACTCCTCCTGCCCAGGCTGAAAGCAGCAATGGACACTGAGCCTTCCATAAATTGCCTGGGCACTAAAGCTGCAAAGTGACATTGGAAGAGCATCATATCCTTATCCTGCTCTACACCTGTAGCAGTAGGTACTAGCTTTGAGCAGTGTGTTATGATACTCTTATTATTTCCTGAAAATACCTATTACTGAATGCGTTTTTCACTTTTATATTTAGACATGGCCTCGAATTTCCTACATCACTGGTTTTAATCTCCCAATCCTACACTTATTCTCACCTTAATAAAGTTTGGGATTTGAGATGAGGTAGGCAGACAAACAACAGACAGTTTCTTTCCTACTGAACTAGAGAGACATAAGGACAGTTGTGTTTTCTGGGAGACACCTTGGTACTAAAGGGAACTGCAGTTAGTGCAATTTTTACAAGAGAAATCAACAATATCTCATTGAAATACACATTCTCTCCTGAAATCCTCTATCAGAACCAGAAGCCAGGACTTTGACACCATTATTCTTGAAATACTAATAAATCACCGCACAGCAAAGAGCTGCTTCCCCCACATTCAACACCCAGCACAGCAAGTGACCTTTTTTGCTACCCACAGAGGCCAGCAATTGTAGATTCTCCTGGACCTACGTGGGGAGAAGCCAGAGAGGAAATCCTGGTGTCCTGCCCTTCCTCTGGGAAACACCGAGGCTGTTCATTCAAACACCTCCCTGGGCTGCAGCTGTTGCACAGAAGGAAATGGTCTCTCATGGCTGTATTAGCAAAAATGGTTAAATTAAGTTTCCCAGTTCTCCCACCACCTCCAAAACTGCATCCTGTCCTACACAGGGCTCAAAAGACCTATACCACTTTCCTGACACCAGCATAATTGGAACAGGACAACACACACATGCAGACAAGAGCAAAAGACTGGATCACCTCCTCTACAGCCACTGAAGGCAGGAGCAAATCTGTCAGCTCTGCCACCTTCTCCTCCCATCCACCTCCCTTGATTCTTCCCTTCAAAGCTTAATTGATCCATTAGAAATAAGTATTATTTCAGGTGGGCAATTTATTTTTGCCACCCTGTTATTGCTCACCCTTAAAAAAAAAAGAAAAAAAAAGGATACTTTTAGCATCTGTTGGCATCCCAGATACCTTAAGAAGCTGTACAATTACAAGGCAAACACATCAAGAAACGGCAAAACTTAAAAAATAGGAATTGTGACTACACCAGGTGTCCTGCCTTGCTCATTTCATATCCTGCTTTAAATCGGGTAAGTACTAATAGATAAAAACATAAGTGTTTTAGAAAAACAACAATAGAAACACTCTGTTTTGGCTACGGTGCCATTACTTTCATATCTTTTGACTTCCTCATTTCTTTCCTGGGCACCCTTAGGTTTACCATTAACATAGCAATTTATGTTCATATTCTTATAAACACCGGCTAAAGCCTGTGCTCTGTCTCCTGAGTTAGCAGTAGAATTAATAGGATGATTTTCAGGAGTACAGAGCACTTCTTGCACAGCAGGAAACGATGCTGCTCTGTACCATGACAGCAGCAGGAGGAAGAGGAATTTAAGGATCTGCCTCCCAGTCCTGAACCTCGGTGAATTGCAGAACTCGAAATATCATTTACAAAAAAAACAAATCCAACAAGAAATCAACTGCTAAAACCAAATCTTTAGATTAGAATCACATACTGTCTGAAGAAGGCGAAGAAAAACCTTGTGGATTTGCAGCTACTTCAAAATTTCTGATGGTTTAACATCCTCTACAGTACAATTCTAGCTGCAGATTTTCAGGGTCTCTGGTGTTTGGTTTTGGTTTTTTATTTCTCAATAACCACTGTGCCCTTGGAAGTGTTTACCCCATTTTACTGATAGAAATTACTCACAGTGGCTTCACTTTGTTGGAGTCCAACGTGCTTATACAGAGTAGAGATGGACAGGAGATGCATCAACACTGGATGGCAACTGAACGTACTTCACTCCTTTTTTTCCTCTTCCTCTGAATTTTCCTGGGCCCTGCATCTTGCTCCACCACCACACGTGCCACCTTCAAAAATTAAACACCCAGTCATTTTTGGAGGCTGCTTCGGAACTTTCTAAGTTATCCTCATACACTGCAAAGGTATTTTAAGAAACAGCCGAGCGTATCAGAATGTGCAACAACAACAACGCCGGGCTGCCTGGGATGTTTTGTTCATGCTGTATGAAAACCTCCATAGGAAAAATTCCAGCAGTGCTGCCTCAGTAAAGGAACTTTATCCACACAGAGCCCTCCAGCGACGGAGACACTTCATAATCAGTGAGGAGACAATATCACCCAGCGAGTACTGGAGCCTTCATTTAGGGTCACCCAGCCCTTAACTCATTGCTCAGAGAGTAGCCCAAACAGCATTTCCAAAAAGCTCATCTTAGTGCAATACAGTCCTCTTAATGTTGTTTTGGTAGTGTTTCCTAGGTGTGTTTTGGTTATAAATAAATAAAAATCCAGATTTGGTTCTCTTTGTTACAGCATCAGCAGCAGAGTTAGACTGCTGAATTTTCCACACTGAACTTTGTTACGGCATCAGCGGCAGAGTTAGACTGCTGAATTTTCCACACTGTAATAGATATTTTCTACTCAACACAAGAAATCCATCCATGCAATAGAGAAGGACGCATAGTCAAAAACCCCATAGGTTATCCACATGGGAGCACACGCATTTTTTAGACAACCAAGCCAAAAATATTGCAGGATATTTCCAAGAGGCAATGCTGGTGAGAGCTGGGGAACCAGAGGTTCTCTATGGCATGTTTCCCTACAGCAAAGCTCATATGATCATACTGTCTGTGCTTGTGTCCCCCAGTCCTCCCAAAGGCAGCTGAACTCACTAAACAATTTCAGGGTTAAGATCTTTTTCAGTTGGTGAAGTTTTAGTAATTTTAAAAGAAATGTCCCACCTGTTAACCCTCTGAATGATACCAGAGTGGAAAAATAATCCCTTTCAGGTGAAAAAGCAAGTCAAATCAGATAGCCTCAAGTTGCAACTAAAATGTGATCTGGTTCTCTTGAAAATAAAACAAAATCAAGCTACAAAACAAAACAGAGCCTCTATCTCTGTTGACTGTTATTTGCAACCTTGTTTTTGGAGGAACACAAGTCTAATTCTCAATCTTCTCAATTCCTTTGACTTGTCAAGCTTTTGCTCCGTGTGTTCCCACACGCATCCTTCCCCGTGACTCATGGACCATCTCTCAGGCAGGATCCTGACCTCTTTCCTCAGCAACTTAAACACTTCCCAGTCATCTCAAGCATGAACACAACCTCCTACTTCTAGATTCTCTTCTAACTGACATGCCAGCTGGGGATTTTACTACAAGCTTGGAGGAGTCTTTGTCACTAATCTTTTTAATCTAAACAAACTTTTTTGTACTAGACTATTTGTCTCCTACTTTTATAAACTTTTTATACAAGAGACTACAGATCAGGCTATAGTTGCCTAAGACAAATCAGATTACAAGTTTCTGTAAAACCATTCCTCTGAGATGAGGTCTACAAATACACACGAGGCTGTGGGGTATGTTTAAGGGTCAGCAAAAGTAATCTTAAGACCATATCTATAGGTCTAAATGCACTGGCTGGAGATTGATAACTCTCCTAGAAAATTTTTACCTGAAACCAGAAAGGAATTGAAATTCTCTGGTCTAAAGCAGGAGGAGGGAAAAAAAAATCTGCCATTGCTGATGCTCTCTGTATGCCACCTGGAATCCCAGCCTGTAGGAAATCAACAGTAAAAGACACAAAGAAAATGCTAGAGAGATACAGCAATGGAAGAAAGACTGAGCTATAAGTCTGAGCCTTAAACTGTGTCATCAAGAAACAGGATCAGTAGGTTCTCCAGGACCCCGGCGATGGCAGGAGTCTGAAACTCAGCCTAGAATGTATTTGACTGTTTTCGTGCAAATACCAGATACATACCCTTCACATACCCAAATACCTGATACGTACCTTTCAAGCAGAAAGATTATCCTACAAAAAGCTTCATTTTCAACCCAAATTTATATCTACCTACTGGTGTTTCATCACAACATCTAATATGCTCATTGTTATGTGTTAACCCCCAAAACATACAACCTCCCAAGGTGATGTGCAGGTGCTTTCCTTAACCATGGAAGAAATTGCCTTCTGCTTTAATACCACTTTTCCCTGTTGCAGCATTACACAGAATCAGTCTAGTTTAGACATACAAAAAAAAATAATACCTTTTTTCCCTGGGAAGCAAGGAATAATGACACATAGATGCAGACCACCTGAATGAATAAATGAACTACATCTCGTATGGAAAAAATTAAGCTCAGTAAAAGTTATAACTTCCAAGAGGGACATCACACAGTTTTATAAACCTAAGAACAGAGCAAGACCTGGGGCAGGACATCTGCTCAGATGAGCCATGGATGGCTTCAGCATTTCCATTCTTTATGTTACATGAAAGGGACTCAAGTACACGTGTCCCAAGGCTTTTTTCTTTGTCTCCTTGCACCTCTCTGAGTTTGGCACCAGCACTAAGACGGTCTCCCTCAAGTAAAATCAAGAAAACGTGTTTTTAAAATGTTTACAGAGTCTTTGTAACGTAACACGTTTCTTCACATTGAAAAGGAAACAGAGACAGAGGAAAAAAAAAGGAGCAAGACTGAAATGGTGGTTTCCCATAGTATTCCTTAACGCCGAGGGAGGAAGGTGCTGAATAACTGGTGCAGGCGTGTTTCCCTTTGTTAACACGCCCGACATCTGCCATTCTGCTCTTTGCTGAGATGTGGAATCCCTCCCAGTTGTCCCAGCAGCTCAGAATCCTGACAGAGGAGGAGACGGAGAAAATAGCAAAGGAAGAGCAGCTGTGAGTTTTCAAACATAGTTCCCATTTGTTCCGGATGCCCAGAGCAAAGAACCTTGATTTTTGGCAGTCACCAGCCTGAACATGTTTTCTTCAATTCGTTCTGTGACATGACGTGATGCGTTGAGGGAAGGCAGCGTGTCCACACACACCAGACTGCCCTGAGGTTGCCCGATCTCCATCCACAGCCCTCGAGCCAGGTGCACAAGCTTTTCCAATCTTTTTCTCAGAATGTTTTTCAATCAGACCCTAATTTGCCACACTTTCAAAAGCAGATTTTGAGGACCGGATTGGTGTGATAACAAGTTCTCATCAAGAGCTGTTAATGAAACAAAGGGAAAGGCCCCTTGATCACACCAATGAACATTTTTGGCCCCCGCAGTGGCCATGGCAGAAGATGCCAGCAGTGGTTACACACAAATCAGGCACTAATGGAACATCCTGAGCAGCCAGGAGGTTTCTTTTTGACTTCTCACTTTCATGTCCATCCCATGGCATTGGAGCTTCCTCTTTCCTTTCAAATAGGTTGGATTACCCTTATTTAAAGAGCATTTTTTTTTCCCCCGTTTGATTTGTCCTGCTGAATTCTTCATTTCACATTTGCTTTCTCTTCCTTTGTTCATTTCTGTGAGATTCTTTAATTTGTTCTCTCTATGGCTCTGTTGTGGTTCCTTATATTGTTGCCACTCTGAAAGCAATCTGAATTTTCTCCTCTCTGTCTATCACCTCAATTTGTTCCATGCTTTTGCTTTAGGACCTACCCTCACACAAATCACACAGCCAGTCCTGCTTCAAAGAACTAACCCCGACAAGAAAAGAGGCACTGCTGTGCGGGTAAAGGCTGTGGAGAACGGAATCCTAAATGCTCACATCCCTTTTTTAGTTAAGCGGAATAAATCAGGCCATCCCCACAAACCACGTTACACCAGTTAAACCAAAAAGGGAACAAGAACTTGCATGTCTGGTCCCTCAGAATCTTTTAAGAGGATCCCCTTTCTGAACCCACCACAACTCTCCTGACACCCTACCCCATCCTGAGCTGCTCCATGGGGCTTGGCTTCGTCCTGTTCAGTGCAGTTTGACTCCCTTTTTTTTCCCCCCACATGGATCAAATTCCACAGAGAATCAAAGTTTGCCAAAAGGACAGATTTCTTTTGAACCTTGGGTGGCAGAGGAGGAACAGCATTTTAGTGTGCTTCTAATTACAGCCACCATGACAGTTCATATGTGTAGCAATAAAAATAACCATAAACCTACCTAATCATTAAAGTAAAGCAAACAACTCCTCTCTGTATCATCATACACAGGTACTGGAGTTGCTAATAAACCAGGAAGAGCACTGAGGCACTGGAGGAGCATCTTTCCTATCTCCACAGTTTCTTAAACAACTTTAGAGGCATATTTTTATTAAGTATATGCAAGGCAGATGATCTTAAACCTCAAAAAGAGTCTGCATAATAATTGTGTGCTCTTCTAATGCTCTCCAAAGACCTATTCAGAGTCCATTCTGAAAGACAATAATATATCAAGAACTTCTGCAAACTTCCTTCTAATGAACACATGCCAATTTGAGACCAAGAATTCTGGCCTCAGAGGACAAAATAACCACTGCTCTTAGTCTCTGGGTGTTTTGCTACTTTATTTCAGAGTGATTCAAAATCTAATTAAATTTCTAAACTCTAATGAAATTACAGAAGAAAAATCATTTAGGATTATATTATATACAATTACTCACAGCTGAAAATTACAGTTAGCCTCTTTCACCAGGATAGGGTCTCCTGAGAAATCCTTGTTATTCATGTAACATATAAATCTGACATCACTCCCACTATTTACAGGTCGAAGGTAAAAGCAGAATTAATTAAACATATATATCCTGCCCAGTGGCGGGATGGTGGAGAGTGGGTAACAGAGGGAAGGTTGATAATGATGACTCTGCTTGAAACCACATTTCTCAGTTTGGTCAAGAATCAGAGTTTGTTTGCTCGGTTTCGGTGTTTTCAACTCTGATCCCAGAGAGAACGAAGAAGAGTGAAAGAGCAAAACTAGATTACACACACGCGTGTGCACACTCTCACAATGGGCCAAAGCATTAACAAATACATCTGTCACATCCACGACACTCACTCAGTTCTACCTATGCTTCATACAGTAAAATAAACCAGGATTTAAGGCCACCTCAGAGGGTGGGTAACCTTTACTTGCATTTTTATTGCCTCAAGAGTCTTATTTGTTGGCTAAGACTGTGTTTAGCTTGTCCCTGCACAAACACCTGGAAGCCATAATCACGATTTTTCACTCACAGCTTGTCAGAGCAACTAAACATTTGTGAACATCTTACTCATTTGCAGTCATTTTTCCTCCAAGGTGGCCATACATGTGCAGTCACCAGTGTTCCTTATGGCCTGCAATAGTCCCATTAAGAACAGACCTCTGGAAGGAGGGATTTACAACTATAATTTACCCAGCAAGACACAGGTTTCATCCAGCTCTAAGATGTGAGATTCTGCAGAGACCAGATTGCTCAGACATTCCCTCTCCAACAGGAGGAAAAAGAAATAACCAAGAGTTGTTTTTTTTTTTTTTCCCCTCTTAAAACTTCTCACTCAAGGTGTGTTTCAGATTATTTTGGTGGGAGTATATAAACATCTACCTGAGATGATAATACCAGACAGCAATGGACTAATCTAAAACAGAAAGGCAAAAGGCAAATCAAGAAGCAAGAGGTAAAAGCAATAGAGAGTCCTCTCCTGAAAAAAAAATTAAAAAAAAGGTCCATGTTCTTGAGCCTTCCACCTCTGAAGGATGGACCTGAAATGAATCAAGAGGAATGAGTTCATTTAGCAAGAAGTGTTAATTTTCCTTGTATTCCTTACTGCCATTCAGTTTTGGAACACATTAAGCTGTTTGAAAAGATGAATTTTCCTGAAGAATAGGAAAAAGTCTGTTTTTTCACTGTGTTTCAAAGAATAAGTTTCCTATCAGAAGCGCAAGAGGTAAAAGCAATAGAGAGTCCTCTCCTGAAAAAAAAATTAAAAAAAAGGTCCATGTTCTTGAGCCTTCCACTTCTGATGGATGGACCTGAAATGAATCAAGAGGAATGAGTTCATTTAGCAAGAAGTGTTAATTTTCATTTGTATTCCTTGCTGCCATTCAGTTTTGGAACACATAAGCTGTTTGAAAAGATTAATTTTCCTGAAGAACAGGAAAAAAAAATAATCTGTTTTTTCACTATGTTTCAAAGAATAAGTTTCCTATCAGAAGCATCATCTGCCAGTAAGTTCCTGCTTTTCAGCTCCTGCTATGTCAAGAACTTTCTCAGGTAGAAGTTATTTTCCAGGAAATGGCTTGCAATGGTTTTGCAGCCACAGTGAGTCTCTTCTGCCCTGCTCCTGAAAAAGCTGGTTTTGAAATGGAAGTGTCTCTCCTTAAAACATTACGGTGCCATTCTTGTTGAGATTAAAAAAATAAATAAAATTTGGCAACATTGAGAGAGATTGCCTTAGAAAGTTCTTCTTCTAAGAAAAGCCACTTGCATCTCAATGGATTTAGAGGACTTCGGCGGAGCCCAATTGACTGTGATAGCACTTTCTCAATTTTGTAAAAATAAATGTTAGTATTTAAAGGTCCCTTGGAGAGCAATACAGCTGAGTAGGCTGTCACTGTTGGCCATCCACCTTCTCCACAGAATGTTTTCAAGCAGGGAGTTTATTTATATGTTGAACTTAAAACCAAAAAAGGGAACTTCTGTTTGCAAATGCAACTACTCAGGATGTGACTGTAGTTCCCCAGTACAGTCACGTGACCCACTTTATTTTTTTTTTTAAAAAGGCGCTGCAGAAGAGCTAAATTCAGAAAATTTGGCTGAAACCACGCTGTTGTCAAAACTTCACGATGAACTTATTAACAAGCTGGATGTCAGTCCTAATGGCATTTCTTCTTCTCTTACGTAAGTGATCCATCATATTTCTTCTCCATCCTTTTTGAGAGCTTGTTTTTTCCCCCTGAACTTGGTGGGTTTATTTATTTCCTACTCTAGTTGTATGCATGTTTTTTTAAACTCTGTTTAGAACACTGATCCTTGGAAAAAGAATATTTGTTGGGACCGTGGGGATTTTTGCTGAGTTTTCCAGCTAACATGTCCTAGACTGAGTGCTAAGGGGGCAGCTGTGCTCAATCCAGAAGACACCATGAAGTTAAATACCTATATCTTTGTGTTTGAGACAGACACCATATAGAAAACAGTAATTCAGTAGAGTATAAGGAAAAAGTTGATCCGTGTGCATGTTACCTGCAAGCCACTTTTGGCCTCTGTGACTCTCACTTAGAGGACTTCTCCTGTCTCGGGCTGCTTGTTGTGCTTCCTGCCAGCAGAAAGGATGAAGGCTTGCTCATCCTCACAACTTGCCTCTCACTTCGCAGTTACTCACCTCCACCTGTGCAGGGAAGAAGGGGAGCTCATGGGTTGGAAGCATCCTCAGGGGTCATATTAACCTTGGGACTAATGGGGGGGATGGAGCTGGCAGGAGCTGCAAAGGCAAACGTTTACAATGGGTTACTGTGGTCTCTGAGGCTGTAGGTAAGGGGGCAGGCACCCTCTGGTGGCAAAACCCTGATCTTTACCTAGTGGACACCTCCCACACCAGCCTACTTCATGCAGAAATTGATAAAAAATTATCATCTACCCTTGGGGAACCCCACAAGGGCTGGTTGCCCCACCTGAGGCATGCAGAATAGCTACTCCAGCTGGCATCCACTGGATATCTGCTCCTATCTCAGCTTCTGCAGCAAAGCAATCCATGGGGCTACAGCAGCACACTATCCTCTTGTCATTCCTCTCAGAGTAAACACAGGAATTTGTCTCTCATTATCTTCTTTTGTCAGCACTCCAAGCCCTCTCCACCTTTCTATAGACACTTCCAATATTCCAGACAAATGGAGACCATCCAACACACAGGACACACATAACTAACTGTTCTTATAGATGTGAAGAGAAAATCTGCGACGATTGCTCCCTAGTTACTGCCTAGTCATTGCTCAGCAAACAAATGGCACGAGTCCCATTAATTACAGCAGCATCTGCCTCGAGCAGAGAGACACGGACTCAGGAGCAGCAGGACACGTTCTACAGCAAAAGGCACGTTGTGATAGATAACAAGGGAAACTCATTAATATGCTTCCATGGAACGGTGCAGGCAATGGCAAATCCATAGACGTTGGAAGGAGGGGTGCCTGGCAAGGACCAGAGTTCAACAATTCCCTGTCTTCACGTAGACGAGGACAGGAGTCACTCCTATTACCATAGAGAAGGAATTTGCCTCTAATTTGAGGACCGAGGAAGGACCCCATTTGGTTGGGTGCCAACAGTGCCTACCGTACTAAATTTACACGTAGCTGGGAATTTTGCTACACTAAATACCAGCCAAAATACTTTTCTATTTTTTAATAATAGTTTTCAGGGATGGTTTCCAGCAGGATCGTTGCCTGTAACCTCTTAGTTGTCATGGGTGTTCCTTATTTGACTCCGGAGCTGCTCAGACACCCGACATGAGCCACCCTTTTTCTCCACCCTACCTCTGGGTTTCCCAAATACTCACTCCCTTTCCCATTTGCTGCCTCAGAGATAAATGGCAGGGAACCACAGGACCAGCCACCCTCTGCTGCAACGAGGGGAAACCTGAGATGGGGGAGTAAAGGAGAAGAAAGTCACATGGAAGCAGGAGACAACAAGCAAAGGGACTCAGGCAAGCGTTGTGCCTGGAGGAAAACAAGGCACATGTTGCTGTTTATCACGGCAGGTTACGGCTGGGAGTTGTTCACAATATTTAATCAGGTGGGGAAAGTGAGCTATTCCTGCTCCCTGATCTTGTGCCCAAATTGTCCTCTGTTCCACCCCTGTCCTCGCTGGGCTGACCTACAGGCACCACGTGAGCATGGTTTGGTGGCAGGGCACAGGGAGAACAGGACGTCCCTCGGCATGGCTCTGGAGCTGTTTTCTGCACAGCCCAGCTCTGGTCACAGCAGGTCTGGGGAGGGCCAAGCCTGCCCAGGGCCACCAGGAGCTCCCACCCTGGTGGATTTATTTGCAGGTCCATCACTAGCAGATCATAGAATTGCCTGGGTTGGAAGGGACCTTTCAGATCATCTAGTCCAACCATCTACTCAACACTGACAAAATCATCACTAAACCATATCTCTAAGCACTAAGTCTACCTGTCTGGAGGAGACCATGCTGGAAGAGGACTGCAGTTGGGCAGCCAGAAGCAAAAGCTTCCTCAGCTGCACGCCTGGCTCCAGCATATACAACCAAGGCTGGTCCTCATGCAGGGGGCCACAGCAGGTTCACACTTACTCCTCCTCCATCCCACCACCTCTAACGGAAGACCTATCTAGTCTGTGGTCTCATCTCTGAGCTATCTATCAATGACATCTTCCAGTGCCTAAAGGGGGCTCCAGAAGAGATGGGGAGGGACGTGATAGAATGAGGGGTAACAGTTTTAAATTGAAAGAGGAGAGTTTCAGATAAGATCTCAGGAAGAAATTCTTTGCTGTGAGGGTGGTGAGACACTGGAAGAGGTTGCCCAGAGAAGCTGTGGCTGCCCCATCCCTGGAGGGGTTCAAGGCCAGGCTGGATGGGGCTTGGAGCAACCTGGTCTGGTGGGAGATGTCCCTGCCCAGGGCATGGGATGGGAGTCGATTTTCTATAAGGTGCCTTCCAACATGAACCATTCTATGATTCCATGACACATGCACAAAAATGTTCCTCCACTGGCTGCAGACACCCCCTGGTGCTGCCAGAGCCCTGGGGGTGACATCTCTGTTACAGTGCCTGTGCCTGAGCCAGGAGAGGTGAGAAAGCACCACCAGTTACTTTGAGGTCCTTTGCAAAATGACCCACGAGTCACTCAAGTATAGCTAAAAAATTCATCCACAAAGCTCTTCCACCCAGAAGCAAATATTCTCCAAGTTCGGAGGGTTTGCTTGTCCTCAAAAGATCTAAACCAAAGAGGGGAACCCAAATCAGTGACAGGGGTGTAATTCGACTTGGGGTCAACCCACTTCTTTCCACCTAAATAGAAACCGAAACAAACAGGAGCCGACTACTCTATCGCAGTCCTCAAAAGCAAACGGTATTTAAGCAGCATCCAGTAAATGATATTAAACCTTAATTAAAACCATATTGAAAGTATGAATTGAAAATGTTCTCTCTAGTCCTGTGGGTTTTCAGAGATTTCCCTCCCTCCCTTTTGAAAAAGAAACTAATAATTTAATCTCAATATATTAAACTGACCTACATAAAATATTCCATGTAAAATATTATTTCTGCCATAAAACACATAATCTGTCACTGGTTTAATTCCATTAGAAAGCATACATTAAGGTCTATGTATTATGATCATTAGGATAATAAAAGTAATACAATATCACTTTTATTATGTTTGAATTTAAAACATTCTTCATATGAGCACAAAGAATAATTAAGGAGATGGAAGAAAGGGCTTTTTTTTTTTAAATTTATAATGAAATAAATTCACAGGCGAGAGCAAAGAGACTGGATTTTAATCTGGAAAATCAGGAGCTATGCTTTTTACGCTCACTGTGTAGTCTCAGGCTTTTTCTTTTTTTTTAGATTTCCTTTTCTTTGTAACTTTGATTTTGGTCATTTAGAATAGTCAGCTTTTGTGATCATATTTGCAATTTAATTCCGCTCCCCCATCCCCAATGCCCTTGTCTGAGTGTCAGGAGATTTTTGGAGAGAAGAGAAAACATTTCTGTTTGTATAAAATAAGTTTCCAGACATTTTAATTATGAAAAGTTTGGCGTAAAAGGACCTTCAGTTCAGAATTAGGGCTCCCAAAATATATTTGCTTTAAAACTCAAACTCGTGATCAGATTTTTGAAGCTTGGTTTGTAATTTATGAAAATTTGGGATTAGAAACACGATTAAGAACAGGAAACAAAAACAAATCTGTTGTGAGCCACCCAATATATCAGATTTTTCTGACATAACCACAGAAGCCCCAGAGCCCACACTTGGCTCGAGAGAGTTTCAGCAGTCAGAAAAGCAGAATCGAGATCAATTTCTGTAAAGGTATCAAAATGCCTACAAAAAGACAAAATTATGTGCAAAAGAGCTATTTTCCTCACCAGGTCCCATGTATCCCTCACCTAAGCAGTGAATTGCCAAAGAGCCAGAGCTGCAGGAGAGGGCCAGAAAAGCAGAATCGAGATCGATTTCTGTAAAGGTATCAAAATGCCTACAGAAAGACAAAATTATGTGCAAAAGAACTATTTACCTCACCAGGTCCCATGCATGTTGTCCCATGCATCCCTCACCTAAGCAGTGGATTGCCAAAGAGCCAGAGCTGCAGGAGAGGGCTTCATGTTCTGCCTGAAGCACATACAGGAGACAGAGATTTCACAGCATGTTGTTTTAAAATGCAGGAGGCATATCTACCTTCAAAACCTTCTCCTGGTCCAGGCACCTCCTGCAGTTACACATCAGTTACCCCACTTAGAGCTACTTGAAAAGACTTTGGAGGAAATATTTGAGCATCTATTTTTGCTATTTCCTATAATAAGGAAGAAGCATTAAAACTAAACGTGACTTCTCTTGATTTTCTTGACTTTTTTTTTTGTTTGGAAAATTTTGAATCTGTTTCCTTCAAAACGTGTGTGGGAATGAATTGTTTTCCTCAAAGCCACTCCATTCTGAGTGCCTGCACAGCCCAAGCATCAAGCAGCCCAGCTCAGTGGCTTTATGGAAAAGGATAAGGTTAGGAGAATGTCCTTTAGATGAACAAGGAACTTGGCATTAGAGTCTCTAAAAAGGTTTCTTCCAACCCATAACATTTTCTCGCAAGAGGAAAAGGCTCCTGTGTGACAGAAATAAATTACATTTTGAAGACTGGAAGTACAGGTAGGATTGGGACTCGTGTTTTCTGGAGCAGGGTGCTGGGGTGTGCTGTAGGCTCTCCTGTTAGCATCTCTTATTACTTTTACTGCATCCTTATTTTTTCTTGATTCATGGCAATTTTTCCTGCATACATTTCTCAGTTTTGCTGCGAGAAAACTCTAGAATGCAAACAGTGCTAAGACAACATAACATTTTAAAATTCTATTTTCTATCCTGTCCAAAACTGGGATGTGGTGGCCACATCCCTAGAATATTCTCATTAACTTGACTGGTAACACTTCACTACTCCAGGAAGCCTCAGATCCTTTCTCAAGCTTTACCAGGAGCAGATATTCCCTTGGAAACAGCCAGATACAATATTCTCCTTGATGTCCTAACAGGCTAAAACATTTCCATTTCAGATTTTTGGAGAGCAAAGGTCTATGCTTCTGGAAACTCAGAGGAGGAAATAGGTGAGTTCAAGGTGAGATTTTTCTTCCGGACAGGAAGTTAGGGGCAAAGTAAATATAACAAAAATGGATGTGCTTAGAAGACTAAGACTTTGCATACTTTTTATGTCTAGAAGATAATAATCTGGCTGTGTGTTTGTACTTTGCCAAGCACAGCAAAGCCTTGCCATGTGACTGGGGCCTTTAATTGACTTTTAAGTTAATATAAAGAGCACAGGGAGGAGAGAGCCTGGAATGCAGATCCTGAACACAGGCACCCTCCTGCCTGGTGGATGAAGGGGAACCCTAATGTACAGCTTGGAAACCATGTCACATCTGAAACATGAAGACTGTATTTATTACTGAATGGTCTATACTCACTGGCTTGTTTTCAATTTTTGCAGATTTGACGTATGTTATTATAGGAGTTACTCTGGGAGTGATTCTAACAATCGGTTTTATAGCAGTAATAATCTGCTTGATCAAAAAACAAGTGATTGACATTGGAGGTAAGAAAAAAATACTCCCCGATTTCTTATCCAGGGATCTGGATTTTCTTATGTTCTGATATAGAAGATCTGAGCTTCAGTGTTAGGAATTGTCTATGTACTATGGTTTTGGGTTTCCTTTGAAAAACTACTTTAAAAGTATCTGAAGTACTGAGTCCCTAGAAGTGCAAATTCATATTTCAGTATGACCAACTCTGCTCTTTAGCCTTAGAAGAGAAGCAGAATTCAGTTCACCTTACTACCTGGGTATATTTTAGAATAATTAATCTTTAAAACAAAATTCTGTTTATTCAACATAAGTTAAAGAGCCTATTGGATTTGGAGGATGGGTAAAAGACTTGCTCACACTTCCTACCCCAAATTACTATTTATTTCACTGACTCTGGACTTTTGCTTCAAATGCGACTGCCTGACTCTAAGACGTGCAGTTTCCATCAGAGTATACATTGCAAAACTCCATATAACTTTTCCACTGGGACTGGTTTTCAAGTTGCCCCAGGAAAGCGTATTTTTCATCCGAAACAGGGAAAAGCGCTTTGATCCAATGTTGTGGTTTGGACTGGATTGGCCAATGACAAGCTACTCTTAGTAGCACATGAAAAATTGGCTTGGAAGGAAACCATAGCAGAAATGGAAGCAGTGAGGCAATTTCATTAAACATGCAGGGAAATAATCCTTACTGTAAAGAGAGGGACTATAACTGCAGAGATTGGGGACTGAAAGTATCACGCTCTCTCTATGGGATCTCCATGGTGAAGTTCTAAAAGCACTTTTATAGCCCTGGTTGCTTGTTCTAAAAACAAAAGAATTCTCATGGACATAGCCAGCTTCCACCACGAAAACGAGCCAAGCATTAAACAAGGAAAAGGCAGTGAGAGAACTCAGTGAGGTTGCTACAGCCCAGGACCAGGACCAGGAGCTGCTTCTCCATCCACTGTGTCCACAAACATTTGCTTCCACGGCCAGGTCTTTGCATTAACCTTCACGTGACAAACAAGAGGTCATTTCCCAGCACCCAGAACTGTCTAGCCCTACTGTCAGCAGCACACCATGACACACCGCTTCAACAGCAGTCACAGACTTCTGCTTGGTGAAAAGGAGAGAGGAGTGGTCTTAATAATTAAGCTTGAAGTGAAGTGGCCTGAGCTCTCTGGGCTTAGTACTGCTACAGTGAGCTCAGCCATGACCTGGTTCCTTCCTATTTACAGTAAACACAGAATCTTCATGGTTGGAAAGGATCTCTTGGGACCAGGGCCTGCTTCTCCATCCACTGCGTCCACAAACATTTGCTTCCACGGCCAGGTCTTTGCATTAACCTTCACGTGACAAACAAGAGGTCATTTCCCAGCACCCAGAACTGTCTAACCCTACTGTCAGCAGCACACCATGACACACAGCTTCAACAGCAGTCACAGACTTCTGCTTGGTGAAAAGGAGAGAGGAGTGGTCTTAATAATTAAGCTTGAAGTGAAGTGGCCTGAGCTCTCTGGGCTTAGTACTGCTACAGTGAGCTCAGCCATGACCTGGTTCCTTCCTATTTACAGTAAACACAGAATCTTCATGGTTGGAAAGGATCTCTGAGATCACTGAGTCCAAACAAAAAACCCCTACAATCTCAGACACTAGAGCATGCCTTGAAGTGCACATCTACACATTTCTTAAATATGACTCCACCGCCTCCCTGGGCAGGCAGTTCCAGTGCCTGACCACTCTCTCAGTAAAGTAATTCTTCCTAATATTTAATCTAAACCTCCCCTGCCACAACATCAGACCATCTCCTCTGCTCCTGTCATTATTCCCTTGGGAGAAGAGGCCAACACCCACCTCCCCACAACCTCTTTTCAGGTGGTTGTAGAGGGCAATGAGGTCTCCCCTCAGCCTCATCTCCTCCAAACTAAACATGCTCATGTTTAGTCGGTCTTTTAAAGGACAATTTTGCAAACAGACTCCCCAGGTAACGCATGAGGGCACAAATCACCATGTACACAATGAACTTTGTCTTTGCAAAAGACAAATGGCCGATGTTTTCTTTCGTGGCACCGCACAGCAGACCCAAAGGGAAACTGCTTCTGCCTCACCCTCATCAGGCGTCTGCCCCCTCAAAGTTGTTTTTTATGACACTTTGGGGATGTGCCACCATCAAACTCAAAATAGCCAAAATATTAGCAACAATAGAGCTCTGAGAAAATTCACACGAGGTATTCCAGCTGCAATGATGAAGAAGGGCTTTAGGAAGGTTGCATGATGCTACTAATATCAAAGAGTTTTGCCTCTGAAAGGATGGCTGGGTCTTTACCAGCTGTAACTCTGTTCTCCTGGTTGCACCCTCACAACTTCTGAGCAGGCTTGTCACCACTCTGTTCCTGGCTCCTTAACTAACCACGTTCTCCTGTTCTCTCTTTAGAGTCAGATGGCAAAATGGATAGAAGGTAAGAGCCATCGCCCCACGCGCTTTCCGAGGCGGTGTCATACACAAACTGTAACGTTTAACTCCTCTCTGTCTCTGTGCATGATGCTTCCCCACAGCTGAGATTCAAATAATAACACGTAACACACTTGGAAGCCTCTAGAGGACCATGATACAGAGTGTATCTAGTGGAGCTACATGGAAAAAGGAAATTCCTTGTAACAGGGTTTTGACATTTAAGAAATAGGAAAGAAATCCCAGCAGACTGAGATGCTCTTTAAAAAGAAGATAATTCAAACATTTTTGATTCAGCTTCAGTTTGCACTATGTGTGTTATGATTGCAAACTCATTTAAAAAAAAAACAAACATTTTTTAGGGATGAAAACCAAAGCCCTTGTTTCAGAAGTGCTGAACTTGGATGTTCTTTGAAATTGCTAGAACTTTTCCACATTTTTCTGAAACAAAGTTTTTACTGTATTGTCACAGTCACAAGCCCTTTAGATTAAAAAAGAAAGAAAAAAATAGAAAAAAGAAAAAAGATACAAACCAAGGTAAATAGATTAATCAAAAATTTCCCAGTTACTGTGCCTGGATCTCAGTTCTGAGAATTCCCTTCACTCCAGGCTCTTACAGGTCAAGGACAAGCTCATTCTTGCTGGAAGGGATGTGGTTTTACTGTTTGTCTTCTCCCCTGCTATCCAGAAAGAGTAAGATCATTTTAGGTTTGGGGACCTGATGGGTTGACAGGCAGAAGAGGCAATGCTGGACTGCTTAGGCAATAGGGTGGAGATGTACAGGAGCAGAGACTCTGAACTTCAGGTTGTCCACTGATTCATGGTAACCTACAGATGTGGACACATTGTTGTGTCCCTTTGAGACATTTTATAACTGGCTAAAAATGCCCAAACATGAATTCATCAGCATTCTCCGGAACTGAAGGCAGCAGCTGTACTCAATGACCTAAGAAGTGGTTTTTAGCCTCTCTTGGAGAGCTCAGGGTAGAAGGATGTCCCCATCAGAGTCATTCCTCATCAAGAGAGCACAGCATATGTAAACACTCAACTGAAGATCAAAGCAAGGGTCTCCCTCAGAGCAAGTACT
Source organism: Calidris pugnax (assembly GCF_001431845.1). NCBI lineage: Eukaryota > Metazoa > Chordata > Aves > Charadriiformes > Scolopacidae > Calidris > Calidris pugnax. The sequence continues at coordinate 128,691 of NW_015091110.1, forward strand.
TCGATGTTTTGCTTGTCCAACAGAGAAGGGCCCCAACCATGAAGCATCTGTTATTTTCCCAGGAAGACACTTCCCCAACATAACACAGCTCTCTGCCACAAAATGTTTCCTTTCTAGTAACGTGCTATTCTCTTATAAGATACTGAAAATCTCTGTGTTATTAACCTAAAATAGATTAGGAGTATTAGATGAACAAATATAGAATCCCCAGTAAACTTTCTGGTGTATTAAGGGCAGTAGAGACAGAGCAATGAATGGGAAGGGCGTGAGAAAGAGCTAAGATCAAATAGAAAAGTCAGAGACCAAAGTCAACAGAAAAGGGAATAAAGGGAGTAGAGGGACAAAGACAAGAAGATATAGAGAAGGCAGCAGATTTACTGCCAGGATGAAATGCAGACAGTATAATCTAGGAACTACTCCACGTTGAATTTTTCTACCTCCCCTTGCTGTTTATTATGTGTGATATTTTCCTTCAGAGACAGTTTGAACATCTATGATGCCATCCTCTGATCTTTCTAGGGGGACTGACTGATTTTGTCATGGCAGCAAAATTTAACATCTTTAATGATGACCTTACATTCACCCCTTTGATGATTCCTCGTCCCAGTCTACAGACGTTTGCTGAAAGGTAGAGTGAAGTTTCCAGTTTCATGCCAAAGTTCTGGTCTTAAGGCTTGAAATGTGACACAATGCACAAATTCTTTGCCTTAGAGCCACCAACACTGACCAGTGAGCAGCATTTCTACATGCACGTGACACTGACATCTCACTGTAAAATAATTTACAGCATTTGTCACTTTTAGTTGGGTATATAACACTAAGATTTAAACAATTCATAATAGGTTGTCCTTAAACTCAATGGGATATTTACTAACACTTGAGAAGAAAAAGAGGTTTGAGGTAATCTTCTGTCAGCTAACAAACCAGTAATCTAGATGTCAACTGACAATTATTTAGTGTCCTCTTTTTTAATTAATAGCCATGTCAGTTTCAAATGCCGTCTTGGTGTAAGCTTGGTAAATTATAATGCCTAAAAATTCCATGCAAGTTTAATGTATTAATAAAAATGTCTGGGCACATTTAATGCCAGCAATATTTTGAGTTAACTACACGGCATGGCAGCCAGATTTATTTCGACAGAAGGAGTCAAAGAAAGAGACATCCGGAGACAAGGAGAGGGATGGAGGGACAGAGAGTGTATACTGAAGAGGTACATATTTTAGACCTGCTGCAATAGCGAAAAGGAATCTGTTGCCTCAACACATCCTGGGCAACAGCACACACCAAAACTCCTCACACCACTCACCAGGTTCTACAGGCCCCTGTGTAAATCACTCAGCAGGAGATCAGGTTTTACATGCAAATCATTTTGATGTCTGATGGAGGAGAGAAGGATCTTGAGAGCTGCATCGGCCGAGTGCCAAGTGTATCAGTGATTTTCTTTTGCCACCCCTCAGGATTGTCTTCTGTATTTTCCCCACTTCTAAGGGACCAACTTCTCTTTCCTTTGCTGGACTATGGCGAGGAAGCACAAGGTATTCTTGAAAATCAGAGCAAGTTTGAATGCTGAGCTGCAGTTTCTTCCAACTATCAGAACTGTCTCAGCCTAAACATTTGAGCCAAGAACCCTTTTCCCAGCATTTTGTCACGTTTAGGTCTGTAGCCAGCTTGCGCTGACAGGCAGAGACAGTGAGCAGGATCTGATCTAACAACATCACAGCCTTCAAACAGGTCTGAAGTCAGATAGAAAGAAAAAAATCCCCTGTTTTGGAGGTGACAACAGTTCTTTCTGATCTAAATACTCCAAATTGTTGTGTTACTGCGAATTGCAGAGCACATCAGTGACCAAACAGGAAACCAATGGGGTGAGCATGAGTCATGTCACTGCATATTGTCAACTGCAAGTGAGAGACATGACCTGTCTCATCACCGGAGTCTGAGCTCACAGATGAACTTAACTGGAGACCCAGTTTTGATGCCAGGGTGCTTGAGGAAGCCACAAGTGGGAGTTCCTTTGGAAAATGGGCCCCAAAACCTACAAATCCAAATCCATACTTTGGCTTTGAAAGAAGAGAGACTGCGACCTGGTCTAAACACATTGCTGGACGAGGCCAGGGGGGTACAAGGAGAAAAGGGTGGAGATCTAGAACACAGTTTGTGCAGGATGTGCTGGGCTTTGAATTGCATTGCAGCCACTCAGCTCCAGCATCAGCTCTTCACAAGTAACACTATCCATGGAGCCAGCAGCCAGGGAGAGGAGCCGTCTCAGCCGCTCTAATGGCCATTGAAACCAAATCTGCTTCAGATGCAGGCACACACGGCTGCTCTGCCACAGGCAGTCCAACAGCAAAAGTACCTGAAATAGCACGAGGCCAAAAATAAATCTGCAAAGGAATTATCCTTCTCCAGTCCCTAAGGAAGATGTCTTCTCCACAGAAGATTTTTATATAGGAAGAAGGGACCAGTACTGGTTGCTTTAAGCCATGATACAGCAACTTTTGTGAACCATAATTACCCTGCAATGAAGTAATTCCCTCCTGTGGAAATTTGTTAGACTTGGAGATGTTTTCTTTGCACTGACCCAATTTTAAAAGGACATTTTTCCCAGCAGTAAGGTATCTATCTCCCATTTCAGCCTGGAGAAAACTTGAATGAGGCTAGTTCATTCTCCATGTTCCATTCAAGCTGTGGCCTTCCTGCTAAGACCCCCAAAAAGAAGTTAACATGGGATTTGTTTGGACACCTCTCCACAGAGAACTGAAATCAATGACTCCTTACATAAAAATATGTGACCACTGAATTATCTATCACTACAAAACACTTATAAACATTGTCACCTGCAGACGAATAGGAAGAAACACACATTTTCCTACGCATAAATCTGTGTCACATCCCCCCAGGAGATGGGTACTACAGCATCCCATCTTTACCTGCAAGATTACAGTCTCCACCTTCCAGATTTCCTATTGCTTAAAGATGCTCCCTCAGGTACTACCAGCTGTCTCTTATCTTTCTGATTCACCTCATTCCATAATGCAATTAAGAAATACAGGCATAGGAAAAGAATTTCTTAAGCACAGTCACTGATATTTTTGAGTGTTTCCAATCTTACCAGAAGAGCAAGTCTTGGTATAGAACGGTTTGGAAAGGTGAGTTGGCTTAGCTGGTCATGCAGAGTCCCAGCTGCTCGATCTCTTCTCAGTCTGGCCTTTGGTAACAACAAAGAATCCTAATTTTCAAGAAGTCCTTTCTTCTTTAAATGTAATATGTGACTGCCTGCCATTCACTCAAACTGCAACTGTCTCAAATCGCAAACTCACCAGCCTTGCAAAAAGGAAAAAAAGAAAATGAAAAAAGAAAGAAAAAAACCCCAACCCAGTGACTTAGGAAATGGAAGAGTTACCAGAAGCCATTCAAAACCAATGGCAGTTGATGGATCTCTCATGGGCCTCATGGACCTCTTCCTGAGGTCTCCAATGTTTCTGCATTAGCAGAACAGTGCTCAGAACAGCCTGAATCCTCCAAGATACTTTTCAACAGCAAACATAAAAAAAACCCAAGAGCTTCAGCTGTCAGAAACTGGAGCTGCCAGCAGGACACCTGGCAGAAGGCAGCTCAGACTTCACAGTCCCACAAAATCGCACCCCAGTGGATATGCCCCAGCCCACCAGTTGCCTCCTTCTCCACACTCAGTTTTGCCCTTCTTGTGTGCAGCCATGGCATTCCTGCCACAGAAAGCAAGCATTGTCTGGAAATAGCAAGGTTCAGCAGGGGGATACAGGAAAGCAGAGAAGGAAAATGCGCTGGAGAACATTCCAAAAAGCTTCAATCTCTACCCATCTTTCACCTGCCTATGACCATCACTGCAGCTGATGGAAACGGCTGAGCTCTGTTGCCTCCTAGTCCATCTATTCTCCTATCTCCATCCTGGCTCCCTTTCCCAGTGCTCACTGGGCTTTCTTCATACCTTATCTGTAGCCTGCAGGTGTCTCTTTCTTCCCATGGTGGTGCTTATGCAATACAAAGTCTGCCACAACTCTCCCCATCCCTTGCAGACCACTGCTCTTGGACAGACTGACCGCATCCCTGTCCTTGTTTTGGAGCACACCCTTTGGCCTTGAGTCTTCATCTTCAACAGTTCCATTCCCCTACAGCCCAAGTATCTTCTGGTCTTGCGGAGAAGGCAAAACCAAGCTTTCATGCATGGTGATAAAGCATCTTGCAACAACAGAAGAAGCATTAAAGGGAAAAAATTAGCCATACCCTACATGCTCTCCTGTTCTCTCTAAATTCCCAGTAATACAGACAACTTCCTGGATTTCTCCAGAAATCCTCAATTTCCTTAGAGTCACTGAATTGCCTGCATCTGTTTTTCTTCTCCTAAGACAAGCCTCTTTTTCCTTTTCCTTTCCAAGGAATATTACTTTTAAATTATGACAGCCAGTGTCATCTTCTTGGATCTGGAAAAAAATCAGTCACGTAGATTCAGCAGAATCTTTAACACTTCTGGGGTCACAGACTTCAATGTTGTCTCTTAACATCCCTCAGCTGTACACTAAGCTGTTCTTTCACTTGTTGTCTTTTTTTTTTAATTCTTTTTTTCCCCAAGCACCTCTTCACAAGGTCTTTCATTCTGCCAGCTGATATATTCTACAAACAGCCCAATCATCAGGTCAGCAAAGTTTTCCTAGGCTGTTAGAGGTTTACAAATAAGGAAAAAACAGAGCCAGAAAGACACTGAGCCTCTCTCCATTACCTAAATAAGCCTCACAAAATCAAAAATTATTCCTTTGTGGTCTGCTTCAACTTAACGATATGGTTAGTTTGATGGTTGGACTAGGTGATCTGAAAGGTCCCTTTCAACCTGGGCGATCCTATGACTGCAGAGCCTCCCTTCACGTTGCCACCATGGCCAAATACCACTAGAGAACAACTATTGGGAAAAAGGGAGTGGAAGGCTTCATGGAGGGCTACAGTCCTCTTGGGCAAAAGTGCATTTGCACTTCACTGAGGAGCAGATACCACCTGCACAAGAGGAGTCTGGCCCTGGTGACACTCCAGAGCTGGCCCAATTCCTTGCTCAACGCTGTAGGGATCAGTGGGTGGCCAACAGACTGAAGGCTGTGGTGGTTGTTTTAGGTTCTCAGTCTGCATCCTGGGAATGGGGTTTAATGAAAAATGTTTAAAAGCTGCACAAATGCCGTAATACATGGTATTGCAAGAAAAAAAGGTATGAATACAGATGGCCTCAACAACTCCATGTGTGTTTGTGTAAATGTTAAAAAAATGAGCAAATGATCACAGCAGAAATGACTGTCTCAACTCCTTGCACGTGTACATTTGCAGAAAGAAAATGTAAAAACCCATTTTGTGTTTGAGCCAAGGGTCACCAGTGACAACAGCAACAGACTGGCTTTTCTACCTGGTTCTGTCACTGCCCTGTCTAGTCAAACTTGTTGCTCTGAACAACCTTGGACAAGTTACTTTGGCTCAGGTTACCCTTTCCATAAAACGAAATTAATCTTTATATCACACACTTCAAACCCAAGGACACTAAGCTTTGCACTGTGCTGGGGACACCAGGCTTTAAAAAGCAGCACTGAGACACTCTGTAGGCACTTCCAGGCCCTCAGTTCCTCTTAGCACCATTCCTGAAGGGAGGGAATACTTTATATACAGACACATACGCACACAGAGACTTTTTATATATATATATACACACCCACATACGTATAGCCCACGCTGTTAGAGATTAATTCATTAAACCCCTTTCCAGGATACAGCATACTTCACTGATGCCAGCTACCAGCCTGACGGGCAGAGCCACACTCCTGGCTATTTTTTGCTCCTCCTTGGCCACTCTCCACATTCCCTGGGAGAGCATCTGGCCCAGGGTGCCTGTGCCCCCCTCAGATCTGGGGTGGGGGGGGACTGCAACTGCCACTGACCTTTTCGCAGCTGCCAAAGCAGGGAGGAATCCTTACTCCTTCCTACCCATCTGCACAACTGCTCGAGGCTGGTCTTGAATAGCTCTAAATCATTTGGTTGTAAGAGCTGGTCCCAAACCTGCTGAGTCAGGAGAATGCTTTCCCAGTAATATTCAGCCACCTGTTGGGAGGCAATTCCTTCCACAGCCATCCTGGGCTCTGCTGGCAAATTTGCTGGTGCCTCCGATTCCAGCAATAAATGAGTAACTCTGCCTTTCCCTGGAGCTGCTGAAAGTCTGGATTAAAAAAAAAAAAAAAAGAAATGTCTCTGGAAGAGTAGCCTCTTCATTCCTGTCAACAGACACCCAGGGTAACTCAAATATTAGATGCCACCGAGCAGAGAGCCTCCTGCCCCCAGGCAGCACCCGTCTGCCATCCAGAGTTGCTTTGTGTTGACTCGGGCTTGTCAGAGAGGTGACAACACGGGATTAGCGAGGAATGAAAGGCTGCTATCACAGCTAAAGGACAGCTCAAAAACAAAACAAGGCCTCCTGACGCAAGAGAGAACATCACGGGTCTCAGCCAGAAAAGAACAGCATCAAAGCAGAGCTCCTGCACATTCCAACTCACAGAATTTTCTGTATTTCATAGAATTTCTGGACAAGTTCACACTGAACGTGTGAAAAAGGAATCACTGATTTCACATGGACTCCTAAGAGCCTTTTTATTTTTTTTTCAGTGACTTCTCAGAAAATAGGATTATTTATAGATCCTTTAAGATCATGTATATTGCCTGTCAGATCATTTTACTTCAGTTCCCTGATCTCTGACTTTCCAAGAGTTCTGCCTGGATATGAGCACATATATATTTGCAAAGCAAATAGATACCAATTTCTGCCTCAGAGACTGCAAATGCTTGGGGATCCACAGAGCATTTCTCATGGGTTCACAGAGGTTTATGGGCTTAAAGGCTTTCCACGTGGGTTTAAATTGGGTTTAAAAACACTTCAAATAGGCCCACAACTTCAATGGAAAATTTGTATGGGCTCGTAAAGGCAAGACAGACAGAAAACTGGCCGAAAAGTAACTAGGTTATTTTTTTTGTGCATTAAAAACAACACCTGGCCCACTCCCAAAACTGATTTACTACATAGACATTGAAATGCTTGTGCTGGTGAGGATGGGGTTGGGAGCTGGAGACAAGCAGTGAAAAATAACTGCCCCTTTAGGTGGAAAAGCTGTTTTTAAAGTGTTTGTGAACTGGTTCCTTTGAGTGCACTTCCACAACTCCCTGGGAGAGAGCAAAGCATGGGATCAACGGTGTGTCCCATCTCCAGAGACAACTCTCCTGCTCCGTGTCCCCCTCCCTCCATGCAGCCACGTATCTCCACTGCCTCCAGTGAGCATCCCTGGACCTAATCTGGTCCTGATTCACCCCAGTCATAGCTCAAACCACTGTGCACTGGCCTCATTGGGCATTCATCTCTTGTCACAGTCAGGAGGAGAGGGGAGAATTAATAGTTTTAGTGGCTGCAGTTCCAGACAGGCAGAAACTTGTGTGACTTAGTTCACATGCTTAAATCTGTGTTATTTTGTGCAAAGAAATTTTGACAAGTTCATAAGCACGGCCCATATCAGGTCCCCTGATCACGTTCTGAAGTGCCTCAGCTCTACTCTGTGTCCCCCTCCCTCCATGCAGCCACGTATCTCCACTGCCTCCAGTGAGCATCCCTGGACCTAATCTGGTCCTGATTCACCCCAGTCATAGCTCAAACCACTGTGCACTGGCCTCATTGGGCATTCATCTCTTGTCACAGCCAGGAGGAGAAGGGAGAATTAATAGTTTTAGTGGCTGCAGTTCCAGACAGGCAGAAACTTTTGTGACTTAGTTCACATGCTTAAATCTGTGTTATTTTGTGCAAAGAAATTTTGACAAGTTCATAAGCACGGCCCATATCAGGTCCCCTGATCACGTTCTGAAGTGCCTCTCCTTTCTGGGAATGAGCTGCCCCAAACAGCTTGGAACAAGCTGAAAAAATCTCACTGGGGAATGGTGATGTCCTGGGTAACAGCAGGGCTGTGTCACTTGAAAGAAATCCCTCGTCTCTGCAAAGTGCCAGACTTGGTGGCACTGCCCCTTCATAGAGCTCTGCTGCCTCAGCCCAGCCCCATGCTGGGGAAAGGAATAAGGGAGAAACCAGCAGAAAAAACAAACCCCAGAGATTTCCCTCCTATTCCAGCCTATATAAGCCCCACCAAATGGCCTCGCACAGACACTACGCCCTGTTCAAACTGGAAAAAATCAGGTCTTAACTCTTTATTACAGACACTAACAGTGCAGTGAATTTCACATGAACAGACAAATTCAGCACAGGTTTCTAAAAGACACATGTGACAGAGTTTCTCTCAGAAAAGGAAAAAAAAGACCAAGGCAAACGACTAGAAGGTCGTCAAATCTCCTGCGAGTTCTTTCTTTAGCAAAGCCACCAGAAAATGCTTAAGTAGTATTGAAGGAAATGGACTAGGATGGATGCCATTTCCCAGTGGAGTCATGAGATCTAAGAATATAAACAAGCTGAGGGCTGCGAGACAAGAAACCATCTCATTTCCAAGCAGTGACACTAGATGGAGTAAAACTGAATGAAAGATTAAGAGCAGTGAAGAAAAGAGGAGAAAGGAGGAAAAGTTCCTGCGTTTCCCCAGCTGCTATTGTGGTGCTTCTTTGAACGCTCATCTTTTGATTACTGCTCTGAAAGTCACAATTAACACATCACTCTTTATACTTTGCAGGTCAAACATGGGATCAAGCCAAAACAGGTACGTTCCAGGGGAAGGGGGGTCTGGTGGAGCAGGGAGAGGGAGTGATGGGACGAGGCAGACGCATGGAATTTCACAAATGTTATTCCAGCAGCTCCATTAATAATTTTCTAGAATTCCTCTGTTTTTTTTTAATCTGGGAATCTCCCAGCTCAGCTTTTATGACAATGCTCTGGATCATGCCAGGTAAAACCAAAGCCTGCTGGTTAGTTCTTGCTAACCCGTGATGTTTCTTTTTCAGAGATGATGTCAACGTACTTGGAAAGCAAAGTACAAATGATCAATAACCCTTTTGCGATCAACAGTTACCTGCTCTGAGGATCAATAGAAGTCTCTTGTGCACAGGCAGGAGTCTCACCAACACCGATCCCTTTCTTTGTTCTTTAATTGAAAGACTGATTGATTGATTACAGGAGGAGCTCATAGCGCATGCTAACTTCAATCACCTGCACACAAAAATCCTCAACAGCACATACCTGAAGGAAATGTATGAGGAAAACAAAAGAGATGAGCTCTCCTCATGAATAGATCCTGTTTAGCCCCTGACAAGTATATGTGTGATTTCTAAAATCAGTTAAATACAGGGTAATCAAAAAGTCAGTAATACATTTCATCAGAGAATTCATGTCATGCCCGTATTTTGAGATAGGTAAATAGTGACTGAAGTAACTTGAAAAAAATCATTCATTTGAGGTTGAAGCAAAATAAGGCTTCCCCCCCTTTTTTTTTTTTTTCAGGAAATGTATGTCATGTGTTAGTAGGAAAACATTTCATTCACACTAAAGTTATATCTCTTTTAGCTTTAGGACTGATGTCTTTTGTTTAACTGTAGGTGGTAGTGCTAATTTCAGCCATTTAAAATGAATTGTGGTCATTTAAAAATGTAAAAGTCCTTTTTGAAATAATGTTTTCCATGTTTTGCTTTTAGAACATGGAAATGAAACCAGTTTTGCATACTCAAAAAGTTTCTGGAGATCTGAAACAAAACATTTCATGTCAACATTCCACAACCAAACTAACCTATTTCCAAAATTCACCCAGCTCTGTTTTACCTTAGTATAAAACAGTGCACTGAGTTCAATCAGAATTTATGAATAATTTCAGTCTCCCAACCCCTTCATTCTTGTTCTAGCCTTATACATTCTGTTGAATTTGATGTCATCAGAACTGCTTTGCCTGGCTCCAATTACAAGCTTCTTACAGCAGGAGTGACAAGAAAAATTAGAGCTTTGTCTCAAAATATTTAGAATAATTTAAATAATTTTAAATGGTTTAAACCCAAGTTATTTTGTAAACACATCCCAGCTTTTACCAAACCTGTGAGCCTGTGGCTTCTGTCCCAGTTCAGAAAATAATGCTGTAGATTTAATCCCCTTCTTTTGAGAATGCCATGTTATACAGATGTTGTCATCACAAGGTGCATGAAAACCAGGAAGATTTTGGTGTTTCAAGCCAGGCTTTCCTTTCAGCTTGGGGAAACAGGGCAGCAAATGGCATGCACGATGATAATTAATGACAGAATTAACAGGCATAGCTGTTATGCTACACTATTCCATTGCAACTTACAAAGAACCACTATCCAGATGCAAAGACCACAGGCTGGAAATAGATTGGATCTTCCTAAACGTTTAGCTCAGGCCGATGTCTATAGACATATGGATGTTTTTAATTTCTCATCTGACTTGCATTCCTAAAGTTAACTTTCAAACCAGTGTCTGCTCTCAGTTATGCCATGGGACAGATCATAATAAAGTTCTTTCCAGTTCTTCACTACTGTAATATAACAGAAATTATCCAACTTAAAAAAAAGGCAAATAGTAGACTGAAGTTTAACCTAGAAATTCTCTGTATTAAGAAATATCAATGGAAAAAATCATGGAAACCAGGGCCTCCTGTCCAATAACCAACTTTCAGACTGAAGAGTTGTGCTTAACCCTACACATTAAAGGCAGAGCTGATGTGCTGAGTCAGGGACGCAGGGTCCACATTGTCAGAACATAAGAGCAGATTTATCAGAATACTTCTATGAAGAATAAGCTACTCTACTACTTGTAACTGTAACGAAAAGGATTTGCATATATTTTTGTTCTAACCTTAGCAAAGCAAGTAATTTTCCATATGTACAAAGGAAACTGGATGGCAATTTTTCCACACATTTTGAACAACAAAACATAAGGTTTATTTTCAGAGAAAATTGATAGGTTGCAATAATTTCCCTGGATTCCTAGGTGTCTGTTACCCAGTTCAGTAACACTGCAGTTCATTAGCAGCAGTTGCTAACAGATAAACTAAAGCAGTAATGTGATACTTGTAAGTAATTGTGTGTGAGTACATGTGTAAGTGAATAAACCATCTTGTAAGGTATCTGCTAATTGATTTGCTTCCTTTAGTACCATTTTAATTAAGACTTGGAACAGAAGAGAGCATGTGGTCAGGGAGGGAAGCTATTACCTTCCCTTATTTGCGTGAACAAATGTTTCTTTCACATCATTTCAGTACACTATGGGAAATAAAGATGAAAATAAACAAAAAATGGTAAGTTCGAAGCAGTAGAGGAGAAAGGCCTGGAGAATTAAGCTTAGTAATCTTGATTAGGCAAATGTGAATAGATTCTGAGTTCCTGAAACCTTTTGATGCCTGCCTTGGCTCCCAGGGTGCAGGAGAACGATGGGCATCACTGAGACAGAAAGCTGAGGACAAGGGACCCCTGGAAGAACCTACCACCCTACAGCAAACTCCTGCTTAGCATCCCCAAGCAAAAGGCAGTCCTGTTGAATTTGGTATCTTCTTTCCAAGGTATTTTCTTTCCACTATCAAAAATGGTTGATTCCATAGATACTATATATTTATACATTTAAAAAAAAAAAAAATCACAAAGGCCTTCACCCTTCCTGTCACTACATCAGTGACTTTTCATGGTCACTACTAACACAGCAGTTCACATACTCCTAAGAAGGCACATCCCCTCTTTACAGAGAGGGGAAAAGAGAGGTGGAGCAGCCCAAGTGCTGCACCAAAGGCCAATGCAGGATCAGCAAAGCAGAGAAAAGAGACAACGCTTTCCAAGTTCAACGTGGGTGAGCTAATTACTAGGCCATCATTCTTCTTTGCTGCTACCTCCAACAAAAATGCTGGTTTTGGAATGGTTAGGTGTTAAGTTTTTCACCTTATATGGTCTCGATTCTCCTATTTCAGGCTTTAAGCCCTAGAAGAACCCTGTGTTTTCACTCAGAACTGTATCAAACAGGAGCCTCAGACAAGTCAGTGACATTTCACTTGGGTTAAACACCGTGTGGACTAATAACAAGCCCAGATGCTTCAGAGGCAAACTGAGACACTGCACACACTCTGTCTTCTCCATTCCATTAAAAAATGTGTCATCCCAGCTCCATATTCCATCCGGTGCTCGCAGGAGGCAAGGGATGTTTCATTTGCATCCCTCACACCACCACTGATGGGAGTCTGTCCGGATGCAGACAATCAACCCAGCCTTCCCTTTGCAGATCAGACTCCACTCAGCGCTACCAGAAATCTTTGAGTCAATGGGCAATTAAAATAATTACCTTTAATCATATTCTTCAATTACTCCGCAGTACTGAGGGAGGACTCACAGAGCTGGGACCAGATGCAAACGTACTCTGTTGTGATTAAAACTGGCTGAAATGCTCCAATGAATATAAAACACTGACTATTCACCCCTTTGGGGAGCAAGCCCTGCAGGTTTTAAGCTGCCTGATATTTAAACTCATTACAGTGACACCAGGGAAGCAAGAGAAACCTCTGGTGAGTGCACAAGGGCTCCTGCAGGGACTTCTTCAAAGGAGCTGCCACCTTGAAATGCATACAAAGCACAAACCAGCTGCTTAGAAGAAAAGACATCTGCATATTCAGGGGATTCTAACAACAACTGGCAAAGTGACCCTGAAGGCTGGGTGGGTGCATCTGTCCCTCACAGGCTGGGTATCTCCAACAGCTCTGGGACCCTGCTATTCCAACCCTCTTTGGGAAGCCAGTGGCATCTTTTTGTTCTGATGGAGGATTCCTGACCTCAAGTCTCAAAGGCTACAGATACCCAGCTGTTCCCTTGAGGACTGTCCCTGCTGGAGGTTAGTAAGCATTGGAAGAGGCTGCCCAGAGAAGTGGTAGAGTCACCATCCCTGGATGTAATTAAAAACTGGGCAGACGTGGTGCTTAGAGACATGGTTTATGGGCAGACATGGTGCTTAGAGACATGGTTTAATGATGGGTTTTGTAGTGTTGGGTTGATGGTTGGACTCAATGATCTAAAAGGTCCCTTCCAACTTGGGCAGTTCTATGATTTTAATTTCTCCACTGAATTTAATGGGAACAAGATGAAGCTGAGACTGGACCTTCTGTGTGAGCCACAAATGCCTTCCCACCAGGAATAAGGAAAAACAACAATAACAACAACAAGAAAAATCATCTCATGTCCTTGATTACTCATTAAGTAGAATAATCTCATGTCCTTGATTACTCATTAAGTAGAAACCAGTCATTGGCCTAGAAGCACATGGGGGTTTTTTGTGCATCCTTCTTGGGGAGGTGATCCTATTGATCTGAAATGGGCTGAGGCTTAGAGCATGTGGGGGAAAGGAGCAAAGGGTGGCTGTGGCTTCTGTGTGGCTTGTCTGTGAGGAAACCACACCAGGGTCAAGGTGCATCCAGAAGCCACACCAAGCCTCAAACCAGAGAACATCTGCTAGTTCTGTGCTCCCAAACCTTCCTACTGACTTATTTATTATCTCCTCCTGCGTAATTTGTCATAATCTCTGACTCGTCAGGCCAATTAATCATGCTTCAGAAAAAATGAGATTTCTCACAAGGAGATTATCTGTCTCTGACAAACAAGGGATAATTCAATTAGCTTCCTTTTCTAAACATTTATTAACGGGTTTTGGTAAATTAGTCCTTTTTGTAATTTAGCTATAATTTAGGAAGATTTAATATGTCATTAGGCACACCAAATTCTGCGTTAATATAACATTATGGCTGAGATTTTAATTGCCCCAGAGTCAGGAACTGTATAGATAAATGGCTTGATTCCCACATGGAAGGGGCTGGTAGGAAGTACACAGGGGCCCACAGAAATTCTCCTTAAAATCTCTTCTTTTGTGAGTTAAGCACACGCTTAAGGACTCTAGAGAATTGCAGGCTTTCTCTCCCATGGGTAAGGACTAAGAATTCAGTGAGAAAGAGAAATATGTACATATTTATTTGCAGAATTCCTTGGATTTGGGGAAATCTTTTCTTTCAGAGAATTTTGGAGCTCAGACCAAGTCAACATCCTCCCACCAACATCTGAATATATCGGCCAGTTTCCATCAGAACTTCACAGGAGGGCAGAAGCCTCCAAGACAGTTATATTCCAGTACGCTTCATGAAGGCAAACAGCTAGAAAAAGACCTGATTAGTCTCTCCACAGTGGGGATACCAGTGCCTAAGATGACACAAGACCCCATCTGAAGCTTTTGCCAAGGCTGGGGCATTCTCTAGATCTCTCTTTACAGATTACCTGACACCTATTAACAGCCATAGCCTTATTTAGTTAACAAGTCAAACCAAGCGCATAACACAAATCTGTTGGGAAGCAGACTCCATCAGTTCTGCTGCTCACAAAACGTATCTGCTTACATTTGAAATACACACCTGACAGCAGAAGTGGGAGGAAAATGGCCACAATTTAAGACAAGCCACTTGAGCCCCTCGGGCTGGCACCACCAATACACCCCAACGGTGTGGTAAACCACATTTCAGAAAACAGAAAGGTTTTTATCACAGGCAGCTGCCTTTCTGGCTCTCAGCTGGAATGACTGGTACCCATTTACAGCTGAGTTGACCAAGAAAAGCCTCAGAGCAGCAAGATCTGATTCTCTACTTGTCTTGAAAACACTCATCACTAGCACGACCAGGGAGCTCATACCTCTGGCCAAAAGCCAGATGTTGTAACCACTCTGCCATCACACCCTCACTTAGGGAAAAGAACTTCCCTTAATATTATTTTATGTTCAAGATACTCCAGGACTCACTAGATGCCATGCCGTTCACTAGTTTAAAGCCATAAATTCATATTTGAAATAAATTGTATAAAACTGAGGCTTTTTCATGAGTTATTTCAAGTGCTACCAGGAGGCATTATTCTGAGCTCAACAATACAGCAAACAAAACTGGGAGTAACGCAATGGAATTACTGCAGGAAAGAGCAATGCAGACAGGAGGAGAGCACAGACTGTGTATCTTAAAATTTTAAATATTCCTATACTTAACTACAACCCCAAACTCAATAATTATTACCATTAAGGGATTTATGAGGCAAGGATTGCTCTGGAGAAAGCCCAGCTGACCTCAGTGGGAATTTTGCCCAAGTAAACTTCCCACTGGAGCAGGCAAAACTCCTCTTATGCTCACGAGCATTAGCAGAGCCCAGACCCATATCTGAAAACTATTTCATTAGCTCTCAAAGGTGTCATTAGCAACAGAGGCGAAGCTTTAAGAACTATTGGGACGGATTCCCTCTGTCCCTTTTTGGTCTGTACAGTGTCTATTAACACTCTGCAGGCAGCTGGGAGGAATTAGCAGCCCTGGGCTGCAGGGTGCATTAAGCCCTTTTAATTTTCCTCCTTCTCAAAGCCATCGAGGGGCACAGAAAAGAAGGAAAGGCAAATGTCCAGGGGAAAAAAAGGAGTGTTCCCAGCGTGTGTAGAGCTGTGCCTTTGGAAAGTGTCAGTGGGAGACACATAGAAGGAATCACTCAGTTTGATGGACACAAAGCAAGGCCAACACGTTCAGATATCACCATTACAGCCTGCCAGACTCAGCGTTATCTCAGGACAAAGTATGGTTTTGGGGGAGAATCAAACCAGAAAACTGTTCTGCAGGAATGAATGACGGAGGGGGTCAACTCCCTACTAGTGAAAAAAATAAATCCTTAGAGAAGACCTGCCCAGTTTCTACAGCTACAAAGAATGAATGCTATCAGAATACTGGGCAGATTGTCAATTTATTTCTGATAAAAGCTGGATGTCTAACAGTTGAGGTCTTTAATACTTTTCAATTAAGACAGCCAAGACGGTGACAATGAAAATGGACTGCAGAAACTTAAGGAGGGCTGAATTCCATACAAAAATGGATCAAGATTTGTTAATGCACAGGGAATGGAAAATACAAAATGCAAAAGAGTTTGTGACAGATCTAAGACCTGAAAGACGAACATTTTTTCTGGAGGGGGGAGAAAGGGAGTTGGGGAGGATGGGATCTAACCAGGTCCCTGATAAGAGAACAGTTCCTCACAGCCATTAAGACACACACATGAAGTCAGAGGCGAGCTCATGAAAGACCCAGAAATAACTCTGGCAAACACATCTGGAATCTGCCAAGCAAAGGAAGTCACCCAGACTTGACTGAAGCTCACAGAGTGCAGGCTGTGCTGATACTGTGACCACGATAGTGTGCAAAAACCACTGTAAGTAAAGAAATAGAGAAGAAACCGCCCGTGGAGCTCAGAGTCCAAAACAACAGCACGAGACTCAGAATCCAAACCCCTGGCCAGAGTTTAAAACTATGCGAGAGCCATAGTTCTTGAGAAGATGGCAAACAAGGCCTGGTGAGTTAAACGATGGTAACACCAGCACTGCTGCTTCTGGGGCAGTCTGCCCAGCATGGCTACAAGACATGGTTTGGCCAGCAGCTGTGGGATGCTTACTAATTTTGTCTCTGATGCTCAAGTCAATGTAATGCCAGGAAAAGTCATATTAGCACCAAGGAAAAGATAGGTCAAAGGAAAGACCCATTAAAGAACTATAAGAATGAGATGTATGTACAGCTAACAAACTGGAAACAAAACAATTGTCTAAGACAATTGTGGTGAAGAAGGGAAACCATCGTAGCATGGTAAGTCTATCAAGACAATGCACTCATCTGAGAAGGAGTGACCAAAACAACCAAAGAAGGCTTGAGTGACACCTTTCGGGAGATAAGGAAGCTCTCAAAGAGTGCTGAAAGGACACAATTACCCCAAGACACAGGCCACCAGGAAAGAGAGGGCCACAGGGCCCCTCAAGAGGAGTCAAGCTTAGGCCCATTTCTCTGGAAAGGGTAGGGAAGAATTATTAGTCCAGTTGTTGAACATCTGTTCTGGTTGCTGTAGGGGGCAAAACAGACAATTCACAGAAAGACAGGACGTCCCTGACAATAAACGCTGATATAAGCAAACTCAAAGTACAGCTCAGGGTACTATCATTTTTTAATTTAAATGTTAAGTATGCTTTTGCACTTTTTATTAATCCACAGAACGTGCAGCATTTAAAAATGGAAATATCACAGCTAGAAAGAACTACAGATGTTAGTAATTAGTGGCACATTACTCACATTTCATCGTAAAACAGATGTGTGTATTATTTTAATTATAATGACTAATATAACATATGCCTTTGACATATATATAAGCTCAATGTTTTCTGTGAGTCAGTGCTTTAAGTATGGTTTTGATTTTATTTACTTTCCTCAGTTCAGTGTCAGAGAAGGAAAGTATATTTGTTACATCCTAAAAGATCAAAAGAAGCAGAGAAAGTCTGTGTATTATGGGAAACCTGTGTTTTGACAGTGCACATTTGCAACTGGTAAGTGGAATGTTACGATCTCCAGCTTCACTCAAATTACTTCTCTTTAATGATGATATATCCTTACCCTGAGGCTGTACCACAAACAATTATGGAACATTTTGGAGCCTGCATTGTATGCTATTACTTTTAAAAGATAGTATCCTGCATCCCTTTCTTCCCCTACAATCTTTTTGTCTTCAGAGAACTGTCTAAATACACTCTTTTTTGAAAATTACTTGCATATGCCATGGCTTGTGTTATGGTCATTTAGCACTGTGGTCATTTACTGTAGGACTGGCTTTTCTTTTCAAATTGTTGACTGCACTGACAGTCAGAGAGAAGGCTGTGCAAAAAATAAATAAATCAGACTTCAAGAGCAGAATCACCAGCAAGGCATCCAACAAGGTACTAATACACTGTTGTGGTTTGGGCCAGGTTGGCCAATGACATGACCACATGCTCTACCCCACATCTTGCTCCAAGGACAGGAAGAAGAGAAAGAAAGGGATTTATGAGTTTAGGAAAAAACTAAACTACTTTAATGAAATACTAATAATAACAAGAAAACCAAAACAACAAAATAGATGCAATATATAAAAAAATATATACTAAACTGTATCAAGGTTCCAGGGAGAACTTACCAGCAGCATTGGGAAAGTTCCAGACTGGTCTTGGTGACAAACAGGAATTGGGTTCCAGAACACTCTCGATGAGGATCAAAGGTAAACAAACAGGGTCTTCCTCAAGGCACCAGTCATCAAGGTAGCCACTATAGAAGAGCCCTTGGGAAGGAGCCAACCTGACCCCTTTGCTCCCTCAGCTGTTATACTGAGCAGGGCAGATGGGATGGAACACCCTATTGGTCAGTTTGGGTTCACCTGAGCTGCCCACACCTCCCCACAGGTGGGACCCCTCCATGGGGTAAACAACCAACTCAGCTGGCCCTGGTGGCCACAGCAACGAGTATAAGCAAGAATGACTCTCACTGAAGAAAAAGTTGGCTGTGCTCCACCCCAAACCAGGATATGTACCTTATGTGTCATTTGGGCAGAATTTAGATGTTTTCACCCACCTATCCTATATAATTTTAGAAGTTACCTAGGTTCAGATACAGACTTCCCCAGAAGATTGTAGGTCCCAGAGAAGGAGCTGAGTCTTCTCCTTTCTGTTTGTGCCTCTCCACAGCCACTCAGGCACGCACAAACCTCCAAGCCCCTCCATCAGCCTGATGAAGTCAACCCCAAGCATGGAACATCCATTTTGCACCCTTCAGTAATAACCCTTCCAACTGGAAAGCCCTTGCTCAACATCTGCTGTGGCCAACATATGTTTTGATAAAGTTGCTGCTCCACGTAACAGCGTTGCTTTTCTAAATATAATCCCACAGACCCATAAAATGCAAAGCAGAGGTATTGACTATGCCTAGGAGTGATGCTCCCCATGACCAAGGGAAGATTATTTTGGAGAACCTGAAGTGCTTCACCTAAAAGTGATGCACTGATCTTAGTATGACAAGTTTCACCCTCTCACATCCCACCGCTTCCCATTTTCTCCTGACAGATTCCAGAAATAAACAGTGGATGAAGTATTGTCATGGACCATCTTCTCAAAAGACGTAGTAAAACTCCATGGTGCCAAATTAGTAAATGACACCCTTCTTTCCCAGCTGCTGTCCAACAAATCCCAAAGTGGCAGGAAAAGCCCCCATCCTGCTGCAGCCGCTGAGATTCAGCAGACACGAAGCCATCAATAATTGGCCTCTCAGCATAATCTGGCTCCTGTCAGCTCTGCTGCTGCTCTCAGCATTGCTGTCGTAAACTTTGCTGGCAATTCCCCGGAAGTTTTTCATGTCTGACCTTTTTAAAATTTCACATTTCGTTGTTTCAGATTGCTGTACCACCTCTACCGTCGCACCCAGACACTGCTTATTGGCATTCTCCATCAGCAATCTCCACCAAAACCTTCCACTCCTATCATTGATACCTTTTGACAGACTTTAAAGTTGGAGTTGAAATATTCCATGCATAGGCTCTCCACCAGGAGGTTTCTTTCTCAACGAAGCAAATATTAGTCACCCGTTTGAAAAAAAAAAACAAACACCACCAAGGAGCTTTGCCAACATCTGCCTTAAAATCAACACAATAAGCTTTTAATACCTTCACAGGTGGGGAAAATCATTTGTCATGCTTCCAGGGGACAATCCTTGAGTTCAAAGCTGTCTTGCCCGAGTCACAGAGCATCGTTCATACAGGTTTTCTGCCATTTAGAAAGTGCAGAGGAAAAGCCCCTTTTTGTGCTTGCACAGAGGAATTTCCTGGCCACTCACTTGTCATTCTGCCCACGTCCCCACTGCCCTGCACAGACTATTGTCCAACGTAGCCATGGAGCCAGCAAATCAGACCGGACACGGCCAAAAGGGATCTGGCTGCTACTTCACCACATCAAAATCACTAATTTTAATGGGTCAGGGCCTCCCCTCCTCCATCAAACAGTGCAATTAATTTGGTGCCTTTCTAAGGTCCGTGGCTGAAGGAGTTGTCTTCTCCCTGCTTTGGCAAACACACGAGGAACTTTGTCTATTGCCTTCTCTCCTAAGGAGAGGAATGCAGGAAAAAAGATCAAATTCTTTCTTAATTCTAATTTGGTGCCTTTCTAAGGCCATGGCTGAAGGAGTTGTCTTCTCTCTGCATTGGCAGACACATGAGGAACTTTGTCTATTGCCTTCTCGCGTGAGGAGAGGAAAGCAGGAAAAAAGATCAAATTCTTTCTTAATTTTTTTTTTTTTAAATAAGTAAGCAGTGCAAATTTGAGAGTTTATACGAGGTGAATTTTCAGACAGAAGAAGTGCAAGCTCATTTTGTGATATGGCAACGCTGCATCTCATCCACGTGGCCACAGCACCGCTAAGAAAAATGTCTCTGTTTGGTTAAAGGCTGCATCCAAGCATACGGTATGTACGGTATGTGAGATGTGGCTTCTCTCGTATTCTCTGCAAAGAATCATTTAGCAAATGGCACCTGAACTTCTGTTCTTTAAAAAAGAACAGATACAGCATTTCTTTCGCTCCTTATTGTAACCTTTAAAGGAAAGAAGATGAAGAACACATAATATTTGGCACCTGACAGCTATGCGAAGGAGATGCCTTGAACTCGCTACATTATCAGCCTATTTTTCACTTAAAGGCACATACTGTACATCCTCATTTACACCATGAAAAAGAATATATCCTAAAATATTCAATATTTGAAGGACATGAAAGCCAAATGTTTTGTTTATTCAAAGTTGTGCCAAAAAATCTTCAGAGAGATCATAGAAAAACAAGTGAGGTAACTTTTTAAGCAGTTCATGGACCTGCTGGATATTTGGATGGATATTTGTCCCTTATTTTACCACTCAGCAGGAAATATAACCACTTGTCTCATCCTTAACTCCTCCCGAAGCTCAGAGGTCCAAGTTTGACCACTACTCAACCCTGTACCGCATACAAAATTTGACTGGCGCTTACTGATGAAACTGTCTCTGGTAAAGATCTTTACTGAGAGAATTTCTTAAGAAACAGTAGGTTTTTACTCCTGTTTTTAAGTTTAAAGAATCTTTTCTTAAAGTTAGCGGCTGCCAAAGTGTAGCAACACCATTCCTGACAACAGAGGAAAAGGCAAGCACGTCTTCCAGGGACATTCCTGAGGTTAGGGAAGGATTCCCTGCTTTTCTGACAACAAACTGCACTGTGGGTATGTGTGTGGGTACTTCGTTTCCAGCCTGGAATGTTTTAAAAAAAAATGCAAAACACAGAGACGCAGGATTTATTATCTGAACTTAAGAAAAGCAGAAAGAGAAGAAAGTCTTGGGGCACATGGTAGAAACCAGAGATAAGAGGGCAAGATGCTGTGCCTGAGTAAAGCAAAGTAGGTCGGAGACAAAATGTTGTTATTCCTTGGGATATGAAGAGCTTAAATGTCTTTTCTGTGGCCTGTTCAAGGATTTAGTATTTCTACCAAGGGAGACGACAGAGAGCATGAAACAGCATCAAAGAAAATAAAGCTAGAAGAGTTCTTCAGATCTCTTCCAACATCTGGTCCAACATCCTTCTGAAAGGCTTATCAGCTACAGTTAGACCACTTCTGACAAATGAATTTGAAAACCTCTCATAATGAGGGCCCCTCACTTCCCTATTCCAGCCCTTAACTGACGTTTTGGGTAGAAAGCACTTTCTAATATCTAATCTCACTTCCTGCACCTCAGTTTCTCATTTGGCCATCACTCATGTAGCACCAGGCAGCAGCAGTGGCCGTTTGAGTGTCCCAGGGCAGGTTCAGTGATTCTTTCCTGATCAGCTTCACCTCAGAAGGTTTTCCCTCTGTAATTATCAGGCTTCAATCCTAACAAGGCCACATCCATGTGGGAGCCACTTTGACCATGGGGAGGAGGGATATGTTGATAATTTCTGTCTCTCTAGCCCAGAATGAAGGGATAAAGGCGCATGTAGCGTGGTCGGGCCCCATTGGTGAGGATCTGAGATGATACAACACCTTGCTGAGGCAGTGAGTTACAAAGCAAAGCTGGAAATGTCTCCTGGGAACACACTATTGTGTGTTTTCCCTGCCCATCCTACACTTCTTTAAGCGTGCCCCATCCTTGGAGGGGTTCAAGGCCAGGCTGGAAGGGTCTTTGAACAACCTGGTCTAGTGGGAGGTGTCCCTGCCCAGGGCAGGGGGTTGGAACTCAATGATCTTCCAACTCTAACCATTCTACGATTTTATGATTTGCCATCAGCCACAGTCAGAAAGAGGACACTGAGCTGGAGATGGATCATTGCTTTCCCAGTAGAGTCGTTCCTACACATCCTGTCGACAACGAGGCAGTGGAACACCTCTCAGGCTGAAGACCTGGAGATAAATTCTGGACACCAAGTTTTAAATACGCTGCCAGCACGGGGTGTGCAGAAAGCACAGACCAAATCCCACGAGGCAGGAGACTTCAGAGCTCAACCACGTCCCTCCAGTCTTCAGGAGAGGCTTGTGCTTCCTCAGACTTGGTGGCAATGCTAATCTGGGGAGACAGACAGGCCAAACCAGAGGATGGCGTGGTGCATGGCCAGGGAAACTCTCAATGACCGTGTGGTTCTGGAGTCAATGCCCGTTCTGAGCCGGGCAGAGTGGCATCAACGGGGGCACAGCGGGTAGCCCAGAGCACAGCACCCTCAGTAATGTCTTAAATGGGACAGGCACCTAATGAGAAGGCATAGCCAGGCCATATTAATGCTCTGAAAAGGCTTTGAAATCCATCTTAGCGTGACATCTGCTCACCTCCTGCCAGAAACATGGACAGCTAAAAGTGACATTTTAATCTCTTCGGAGAACAGAACTGGAACTGCAACGGACCTTCTCAGTGCTCCTCAGATGACAACACTATATGAAGCTGAGACCTTTTAATAAGAAGACAGGTTAAGAAGAGGATCCAGGCAGGGAGGACAGGACAGCAAAAACTGATTTCAATAACTCTGCCCCCGGGGAGCGAGGGGCTCCAGGCTCTGCGGGAAAAGGCAGCCTGAGCTGCGTCAGCTGCCACAAAGCGCTGAGTAAGCACTTTCTGAGTCAGGGCAGATCCATCCCGGCAGGAAACGAGGCCACATCGGTGCTGCCAAAGCCAAAAAAGACGTATCCTGAGGGTCAGAGGCTCCGCTCGCAGGCGTCAGCTCGCTTCCAGAGAGGCTACAGGGGGGGGCACTGCCTGACAGAGCTGTTTCCAGCCCGGGGGGTGAAAAAAGGGGATCATATGGCACTTTGGTTTGGCCCCTGGGAGTTTTAATGCATGGATGAACTCCAATATGTCAGGTACGAGGCATCAACAAGCTTGAGGGAAGGTTTTGCAAAAGCAGAAACACCTGGGGGGCTCCAAATAGGTGGGAGGGATGAAAGATTTTAACGGTGAAATAATGCAAACCACATAATTGCGACCTTTCCCGCAGGTTCCCCCCCAGTTCCATCAGCAAACCCTTCCAGTCTGGGCACAAAGGAAGGGTATGGATCACCCAGCTGCAGCCCAGAGGCTGGAACCCATCTGCGTAACATCATCCAGCAAGTCAGCAGCAAATCTGAGAAGATGAGAGGCCAGCAGTCTACGTTTTTCCACTTCCCTAGCCCAAGTAGTGCTGTCTGGCCCACAAGTTTATCCCAAGAGTTGGCAAAATGCAGATTGATTTAGGTATGTTAGGTGCTAGGCTGCCCAACAAATGCTGCTGGCAGTGCCTTAGAGGTAAGAGAGAGACCCTTGCATAGAAGTTTATGATCCTGTTCCTGGCCGTGCAAAGAAATGCTAAAACCTTGATAAGAAAAAAAAAAAAACCAACCTAAAAAGGCAGCATCACCTGAGCTTATTTATGCAATGACAAGGAGAAAAGATTCTCAGCCTCAACCACTTTACATTCTGAAGCTGGCCGTGCAAAGAAATGCTAAAACCTTGGTAAGAAAAAAAAAAAACCAACCTAAAAAGGCAGCATCACCTGAGCTTATTTATGCAATGACAAGGAGAAAAGACTCTCAGCCTCAACCACTTTACATTCTGAAATTTAAAAGAAATATCCTTTTAAGAATAAGGAGCACTTTTCATGTTACGTTAAGGGAGATCTTTCGGTGGGGGAGAAATAAAATACACAATTTGACACAGAAGAGAGAACCCACAACACATGGGGAAATGTCAAAGGTGCAGAGATCAAAAGCAGCAAAACAGCAAGACTGTGTTTTCAGGAGACTGGAGAAGCCCAGATGTCCCTCTGACTCTTCTTCTACCTGCCTTCTGTCACAGGCGAATACACCACATGAAGCCCTCTCACCAATCAATCGTTCTAGCTCTGTCCCAAAGCTCATTAGGGTTCTTGATGCAATTAAAGGAGCTGTTAGTGCATCAGTGACTGGGACGGGCTGATAAACAACAAAAAACATTGATACTGATTCCCATAGCGTATCTTTAAGCTCTGTGGGGTCCAGGCACTCACACAAGAGCTTGGGCAGTCCTTTTTGATAACTTTCTGTCAGTTTTTTGTACACATCATTAAAAGATCAGTAGAGTGAAGGAATTCATGGAGTGAGGCATGAGTTAGCTTAGCAGAATTATATGAGAAGGTCTAAACTGTCCATCCAGCCCAGTATCTTTTCTCCAACAATGGCAAACAGCAAAAGTTTTGGGAAAGAGTATACAAAATCAGCCATGCCTGCTTTCCCCCTCAATCAAGTCCAAGGACTTTCTGAGATGGAGCTTCCAGCAGGACCACCAAATTAAATAATTGCCAGTAGTTCTTGGCGAATTTGTCTGTTTCTTTTTGAATTTGCTTATCTCTTTGATAGGATTTCCCTTTGCAGAAGTCAAGTCGAATCTACAAATGTTAATTAGCTCCCCAGGCAGTACAACTTTCAACAACTCCCTCGGTTTCCTCGTGTCTGCTGATGGTTCTGTGCATTTTCCAGACCTGCCATGCTCTCCTCTGTACGGAGGCAGAAGTCTGTCCCTGGGGAAAATGAACTGCCTGATATTAAAGGCAGTATTTGGTCTCACAAGGATCAGGGGAAGCACAGACTGAATTTTCTGTGATGCTTAAAAAGCAGACATGTATTATCCTGCCCAAGTGATTACCAGGAGAGGGGTGGAGTAGCAAAATCTGTACTAATTGCCTGATCCAGGGGAGCAGAAATGCCAAAGTGCTTGTATCATCCCCACTGCACCCAATGTGAACACCAGAACCAGGCATCACCCACGGTACCTGCTGGCAGAAAGGCTAAGGCCATGTCTCTGGGGATTTGTGGGCTTTTAAATGATAAACTCTTTCAAAAGGGGCAAAGGGGGAAGAGCAGACTCCCAGGTGCCACCTTCCCTTCTCCTTTCTGGCCCAGAAGTGCTATTTGGCAAAACAAGCACAGTAACCTTGGTGGGGGATGCACCTTAAGCTGCTATAACAATTAATTTAGGACTTTTTTTTAAGAAGAGGGTGAATGCCAGCAGTTGTGCTGCCACAGGAGAGGGTAAAATCCATCCAACACCAGAACATTGTGGGTAATGTCCTAGTAGAGGTCTCCAAAGAGCCTAAAGCATCCCCCCCGTGCCTGCTGAAGGGCCACTGCTGTCTGCCAGCCCCCCCTGTCCCCAGGCTGCCACCAAGAGAGCCCAGGGAGAGGGAGACAGCCCTCAGCTAGAACTGCCTGGAAACGGTGATTCCCTTCCAGTTAAGGAGCGGGATGAGGAGAAGGGCCTGAAAAACTTTCCCACCCCTCCAGGAAAGCAGAGAGGATGCATTGACACAGCCTCCCCCGTCCCACCACCCTGCCCCACAGCCCCCAGGGTCTCTCTCACCCCCTCCCCATGAGCCTTTCTGCGGTGGGAGAAGGGAGATTCCTGCTTTCCTTCCATCTGCACACATTCATGTCCTTCGGGGGTGTGCAAAGGGGGGTACACAACAGGGACTACAGCCAGAGCACCCCTATCTAACCCAAGGGAGATTCCTGCTTTCCAGCTGCACACATCCATGTCCTTCGGGGGTGTGCAAGGGGGTGTGACCACAGGGACTACAGCCGGAGCACCCCTTATCTAGCCCTAGTGCCACCCCAGATGCCTGGGGGGGGCGGTGAGGGGATTAAGGAAGGGAAAGAAGGCGAGAAAAAGGGGGGGACACACACACCACAGGGACTACAGCCAGAGCACCCCTATCTAACCCAAAGGAGATTCCTGCTTTCCGTCTGCACACATCCATGTCCTTCGGGGGTGTGCACGGGTTGGGGACCACAGGGACTACAGAGGAAGCACCCCTATCTAACCCTAGTGCCACCCCAGATGCCTGGTTGGGGGGGGGG